>NW_028270139.1:132029974-132393307 GCF_037043375.1 Chiloscyllium plagiosum
GTAGCATAAAAGCAAAAGAGGAAGCATATTATGTGGCGAAGAGCTGTAGGAAACCAGAGGATTGGGAAACTTATAAAGAGCAACAGAGGGCAACAAAAAAAAAATGACGAGGGAGAAGATTAAATATGAAGGTAACCTAGCCACTAATATAAAGAAAGACCATAAGACTTTCTTTAGATATCTAAGAGACTAAAGTGGACATTGGATCACTGGTAAATGACACAGGAGAAATAGTAGTGGCGAACAAAGAAATGACTGAGGAACTGAATAATTACTTTGCATCAGTTTTATTGGTGGAAGACATGCGTTATTTCTCAAAAGTTCAAGAGAGTGAGGGGGCAGAGCTGAGTATGGTGGCCATCACCAAGGAGAAGGCAGTAGAAAATCTGAATGGCCAACAGGTGAATAAATCACCTGGACCAGATGGACTATACCCAGAGTCCTAAGGAAGATAATGGAGGTGCTAGTGGTAAGCTTCAGGAATCAGTAGAATCAGGGAGGGTCCCAGAGGACTGGAAAATTGCTAAAATGACACCCCTGTTTAAAAAGGGAGTAAGACAGAAAATGACGGACCAATTAGCCTAACCTCGGTCAGGGTAAGATCCTGGAAACCATCATGATGGATGAGATTTCTGAATACTTGCTAAAATAGGGTGGAGTCAGCATGGTTTCATCAAGGGCGGGTCATGCCTGACAAATCTGCTAAAATTCTTTGAGGAAATAACAAGCAGATTAGACCAAGGCGAGCCAATGCATGTTATCTACTGGATTTCAAGGAGGCCTTTGACAAGGTGCTGCAAAGATGGCTACTGAGTAAGATAAGGCCCTTGTTGTTAGAAGCAAAGCACTAGCATGGATAGAAGCTTGGTTGTCTGGCAAAAAGTATCCTTCTCAAAGTGGCAGTCAGTGACAAGTAGTGTTCTGCAAGGCTCAGTGTTGTGACCACAACTTTCTACTTTATGCATTAACAATCTAGATGAAGCAATCAAATGCAACAAGATCTGGACAATATCCAGACTTGGGTCAACAAGTGACAAGTAACATTCACACCACACAAATGCCAAAACAGTGACCATCACCAAAAAGAGACACTCTAACCACTACCCCTTGACATTCAACAGTGTTACCATCACTGAATCCCCCACTGTCAACATTCTTGGGGTTACCATTGATCAGAAACTCAACTGGACTCGCCACATAAACACAATGGCTACAAGGGCCGGTCAGAGACTAGGGATACTGTGGTGAGTAACTCACCTCCTGTCACCCCAAAGTCTATTCACCATCTACAAGGCACAAGTCAGGAGTGTGATGGAATACCCCCCACGTGCCTGGATGGGTGCAGCTGCAACAACACTCAAAAAGCTTGACAACATCCAGGACAAAGCGACCCGCTTGATTGGCACCACATCTACAAGCATTCAATCCCTCCACCACTGGCGCTCAGTAGCAGCAATGTGTACTATTCCAAAAGATGCACTGCAAAAGTTCACCAAAGATCCTTAGGCATCACCTTCCAAACTCATGACCACTTCCATCTAGAAGAACAAGGGCAGCAGGTACTTGGGAGCGCCACCACTTGCAAGTTCCCCTCCAAGTCACCTACTACCCTGACTTGGAAATATACTATCATTTCTTCACAGTCATCGAGTCAAAATCCTGGAATTCCCTCCCACAGCAAGTGGACTGCAGCGATTCAAGAAGGCACCTCACCACCACCTTCTCAAGGGCAAATAGGGATGGGCTATGAATCCTGGCCAACCAGTGACGCCCAAGTCCCACAAATGAATATAAAAAGAATATTTAAAAAGCTGAGGCTCTGTAAGGGTCTGGTCAGGTCACATTTTTAGTATTGTGTGCAGTTTTGGGCCCCGTATCTCAGGACGGACGTACTGGCCTTGGAGCATGTTCAGAAGAGATTGACAAGAATGGTCCCAGTAATGAACAGCTTAACATATGAGGAAATGTTTGCGGACTCTGGGTCTACACTCTGAGTTTAGAAGGATGAGGGAGGATCTAATTGAAACTTGCAGAATACCGAATGGTCTGGACAGAGTGAATGTTGGGAAGATGTTTCCATTGGTAGGAGAGACGAGGACCCAAGGTCACAGCCTCAGTGTAAAGGGAAGACCTTTTGGAACAGAGGTAAGGAGAAACCTCTTCAGCCAAAGAGTGGTGAATCTATGGAATTGACTGCCACTGAAGGCTGTGGAGGCCAGTCATTGAGCACACTTAAGATCGAGATCGATATGTCCTTGATTATAAAGGGAATCAAGGGTTATGGAGAGAAAGCAGGAGAATGGGGTTGAGAAACTTATCAGCCAGTATTGAATGGCGGCACAGACTCGATGGGCTGAATGGCTTAATATTACTACCTGTACCTGATTTGGAGGAGGCAATGTTGGACTGGGAGGACAAAGTTAACAATCACACAACACCAGGTTATAGTCCAATAGGCTTATTTGGAAGCACTAGCTTTCGAAGCACTGCTTCTTTATCAATTGGTTGTGGAGCAGGACCATAAGACAGAATTTATAACAAAAGGTTACAGTGCCATGCGGCTGAAATGTACTAAACAAACTTAGATTAAGTCTTTCATCTTTTAGCGGTTTTGCTAGTTTTGGTTCATTGATATGTAAATCCTAGAACTCCAGTCAGACTGGTTCTGTTTCTAAAATGAAATTTACAGAATCTTACCTGTACCTGACTGAACTAAGAAGGTGACCCTGATTGGCAGTTACAGAAAAGCAAACAAAGAGTCCATATCTATGAGGGGTAAATGTCGGGGTATGGGTGGGTTGTGCTTGTTGGGCCGAAGGGCCTGTACGTAATCTAATCTAGTCTAATGCATTTTAAAAGCTATTTAGGTAATCTGGTTTTGTTACTTTCTTTTGTTTATCCTTTAATTCTGTTTGTTTGTCTGTCTTTACTGTGAATGGCGGCTGAAAACAAATGTTTCAGGTTTAAAGCATGGAGATTAATCAGATTACCTTGTTTATTTTTTTCTCTCTGCTAAATTGTGTATTTAATAAACCGTTACGTCTTTCGTTTGAGATAGAAAACTGGTGTCCGGAATTAATTGTTCACAGTGTCTGGTTAGGAACTATTGGAGTAACTGTTAGGGTCTTCAGTGGCTTAATTTGACTGTGTTGCAAATACAAAGGTAGAAAGACTGATGTGGTTGGTGTGTTTGCATGTTGTAGCAAGGAGAAGTGCTGGCCTAATGGTATTATCGCTAGGCTGTTAACCCAGAGACCCAGATAAAGTTTTGTGAACCCAGGTTAGAATCCAAGGCAGATGGTGGAATTTGAATTCAATTAAAAACAAAAATAGTGGAATTAAGAAACTAACAATGACCATGAATCCATTGCTGATTCTTGCAAAAACCAAGCAAGCCAGGCTGCATCAGGAGGTGGAGAAGTCAATGTTTCAGGTATTAACCCTTCTTCAGCAGTAGATGTGGGAGTATGGGGAACGACAGATAAAGAAAGAGGAATAGTAGGGTGGGGAGAAAAGCAAAAATATTGGAATTAAGAATCTAATGATGACCATGAATCCATTGCCAATTCTGGCAAAAACCAAACAAGCCAGCCAGCATCAGGAGGTGGAGAAGTCAACGTTTCAGATATTAACCCTTCTTCAACGCTAGGGGGGACAACAAATGAAGAGAGAGGAAGGGTAGGGTGGGGAGAGTAGCAGAATGGTGAGGTAGTGATAGGTGGACACAGGTAGTGGGTATGACCTGGTTGGTCAATGGAAGGGGTGCCTCTAATTTCAAATCTCCCGGTTTCCTTTCCAGTCTCGCCTCCTCCATTCCATTCCACCTACCGACCCTTCCTTCCAGCTACCAACTGGATTCATCCCTCCCATCGACCAACCATGTCATACCCACTACCTGTTTACACCTATCACTACCTCGCCATTTCACTACTTGCCCCACCCACCCACTCCACACCCTTCTCTGTAGCTCCCCCTATTCCCACACCTAGTCCTGAAGAAGGATCAATATCCGGAACACTGACATTTCCACCTCCTGTTGCTGCATGTGTTGTTCCAGCCTCCTGTTTGTCTACTTTGGATTCAAGCATCTGCAGTTTTCTTGTCTCTCGTTGCAAAAACGGATCTAGTTCACCAATGCCCTTTAGGGAAGGAAACTGCCATCCTTACCTGGTCTGACCGACATCTGTCTGCAGACCTACGTGTGTCTGCAGACCACAGTAATGTGGTTGACTGTTAACTGTCCTCTGGGCAATGAGGGATGGGTAATAAATGCTGCCTCGCTGTGAATGAATATAAAGGAAGTGTTATTTTGAATGTTAATATTGAATCAGCTTCCACCAGAAAATACAAGGTTGTCAGTCCATTGCTGGAATGATGGAATATTGTACAGTCAAAAATGGCATCTTTTGGATGAAGCATTAAAGAAACACTCCATCTCCTCTGACAGGCGAGCATAAAAAAAATCCTACTTTTTCCTAAATAAGTGCCATTAACTTCCGTATCTTAGTCCACATTTACCCTTCAATTAACATTACAAAAAGAGTTTGCTGTGTTCAAATTGCTTGATTGACTTTTCTGCCTTTCAGAAGTACTGGTTACTGACCCTGTTGCCAACAGAAATGACTTGTCCTTGACGTCAGCTTGTACGAGGGGGCATAATTACAAATTGAAGGGTGATAGATTTAAGACAGATGTCAGCGGCAGGTTCTTTACTCAGAGTGGTAAGGGCGTGGAATGCCCTACCTGCCAACGTAGTTAAATCAGCCACATTAGAGAAATTTAAACAGTCCTTGGATAAGCACATGGATGATGATGGGATAGTGTAGGGGGACAAGCTGAGAATAGTTCACAGGTCGGTGCAACATCGAGGGCCGAAGGGCTTGTTCTGTGCTGCACTGTTCTACGTTCTATTTACTGTTATGAAAACTTGTCATGATTTTGAGAACCCTCTACCAACTCTCTTTCTCTTCTCTGATCTAAGGTTAATAATTCCTGTTTCTCCAATCACTCCCCATAACCTAATTTCTGGTAGCAATTTGGTAAATCTTTTCTGTACCATCTCCAAGACTTTGAAACCCTTCCCAAAATTTAATGCCATGTACTGAAACTAGCTGAAGCATAACCAGTGTTTATAAAGCTTTGACATACCTTTTTTCCTTCATGAATAAAGTGTTTTTTCAACAGTCTTCCAAACTTGACCTGTCACATTCAGAGTATGTTTATGCACATTTCCACTTCTGTGTTCCAGCATTCCCTTTAAAATTGTACCCTTTAGTTTAAATTGTTTGTCCTCGTTCTTTGTACCAAAATGTTTGCTCACAGTTATGTGCATTAAATTTCAGCTTTCTGATGAAGGGCTTTTGGATGAAACGTTGATTTTTCCTGCTCCTCAGATGCTGCCTGACCTGCTGTGCCTTTCCAACACCACTCTAATTTAAACTTAAATTTCATCTGCCTATTTTGTCAACCTGTCTTGTATCTTCCTGAAGGTTGTTACAATCCTTCTCCTGGGGCTGAATTATGAATACACAGGACGTTGGATTTGCCCCCTGCTAGCAAAAATGTCAAGGGAACCCAATGCCAACGGAAACAATGTCATAGACTGACATTGGGGCTTATGCCATTCCAGATCAGGAAGTTCTCTTTCAGAGAGCTGCTGCCAGAAGCAGTATCCACTTCAGTAGGCAGGCTGCACTGGAACCATTTTAAAGTGACTAGAATCCAAGCTGGTATGCACCCAGTGAGATGGGGGCTGGGCTGGGCTGAGCTTTGATAGACTATGCAGTAAAGGAGACTTTAGGTAGGGGAGGGGGGCTGTTGGTGAAAGGGAGAGTGAAATTTTGATGGGCTAACACTACCAGCCTATGCAGAAGGATTACTAGGCTGTGTCCTAGCATGGGCCTCTCCCACTTTAGTTAAACCCTACTAATGACAGGCTGAGACTCCTTAAGTGAGTATTAGTTGTATGAGCTTTCATTTTACTAGAAAGCGTAACAAGACTAGAAAGGGTAAATGCAGGAAGGATGCTCCTGATGACGGAGTGGAGAACCAGGGGTAATGGTCTAGCGTTCCTGATGAACATCGTTCAAAACATCGACTCATGCACCTCAGATACTGCCTGACCTGCTGCGCTTTTCCAGCCCACACTTTTTGATTCTGATCTCTTGCATTTGCAGTCCTCACTTTTTGTAATAGTCTAGTGATATGTGTTTGGCCATTTAGGACTGAGATGAGGAGAAGTTTCTTCACCCAGAGAGTGGTGAGCCTGTGAAATTCTCTGCTATAGAAAGACGTTGAGGCCAAAACATTGAATGTTTTCAAGAAGGAGTTAGCTATAGTTCTTAGGGCTTAAGAAATCAAAGGCTATGGGGACAAAGCAGGGACAGTGTACTGAATGGAATGATGAACTGTGATTATGTCAAATGGCAGAGCTGATCCTATTTTCTGTGTTTCTAAAGTCTAACCAACTAGAAATAATGGGATTCTCCTTCATTTAATAACTTGTTTAAAAATCACTGATAATATTTGCCATGATTGGTATCATGATAATGTCTGATTTTGCCCTTTCCTGACACCCAGACTTTGCCAGAAAAGGTCACAGGCTCAGAGCAGTCACCTCCTCTATTTTATCCCAAAACTGGGATGCTGCCCACAGGTAAAATTTGCAACATTCTGGTTTGTCAATACAACCATCTTGAACATTTTCTAGGTAAAAGATTCATTGTATTTTACACAATTGATCTCTTTCCACTGCCTGAAAGTCTGAAGACCGTTTGAATTGGTGATGTCCCATGTTCACACACCTGGTGACACTTGGTCTCCAGACTCATTTATGTATTCACTCATATATTATACGTGTGCCCACACTAATGAGATGAGATTCTGTTGGGAAAGAAAGTTACCTTTCAGGAAAGGAAACATGAATAGCAGGTTAGAGGAGAAAAAGTAGCTTTGTTTGAAAATGAAATAAATGTGAAGTACCCTCCTCGCTGCCTCTCTTGAGGTGGTAACTTGATACATGAGATAAATCTATCAGCTGCCCTTCTAAACTTCCCTCACTCATCAGTTAACCCTTGATTGGGGATCTTAGCAAATTATCCACCCATCACCTCCCAGCGTCCCAGAAAGAGCTAATAACAAGGTGAAGTAATTCTGATCAATTTTCTCTTGTAACTGGAAGCAACTTTTTAATACCATGCTAAATTCAATTAACTCAACGTGTTTTGCATTTTCCTGGTCTGTATATTGCACATAATTTTAGGATAACTTTGATGAACTTTGGGGTAAGTCAAGCTACTATATTTTAAACTTAGGAGCTAAAACGTTTGTAGATCCTGATCTGCATATATTTTAGCTATGATACGTGCAAGGACACACACATCTGTCTCCAGTTCTGTTCCACTTATAGGTAGTATGTCTGCAGTTTATTCAAATGGGTAATCCTGTGGTGGGGTGACCTCACCACACCGCTGTCTGTCGTGTGTGTCTGTATGATTGGTGTCAAGAAATCTTGAGACCTATAAACGGTGACCACAATGAATCATGCTGGAGGCACTAGGCAGCGCATTGTAAAGAGGGACTTGGTCAGCAAATCAACAAATTGTAATAAGTGAATGAAGCATTTATAGCAAAGTTTTAGAACTGAACAGTCAGTAACTGAATAAAGGAAAAGAACAATCTGCTTCTCGAGCTTGGATTGTACAGTTCACTCTACAAAGATGATGATTGGGCTGGACAAAATTTTCATTTCTTCAGTTTTTATTTCCTTCTGCTCTGAAAGTGCTGATTCACACTGCTGTGATAGGAAGACTTTCCAGAGTAGCCATGCTTCACACGAGCCAAAGAAGCAATGGAAGACATCATTGCCGAATCTATTTTTGATTTCACTTGGTGATCATACAAACAGGCAAGAACTGTCCATGTAAAGAGCCTTTACAGTAATACTCTCTGGACAGCAATCACATGCAACAAATCCATCCAGGTTTGCTTTTTCCTTAATCCTGGTGTACTTAAATCAATTGTAGCCCTTCACCTGCTTCCACTGAGATTATTTAACATATAAACCAATAGTAGAAAGGGTTCTTGTGGCCCAATGGCAGTGCCCTTGCCGCTGAGCTAGAAGGCCTGGATTCAAAGCCTACCTGTTTCAGTAGGTGTGTCACAACACATTGAACACGTTGGTTAACATATCTGTTTCTGTAGTGTATTGGTTATAACATTCGCTTCACCTGAAAAAGTTCCCTGGTCAAAACCAGGCTGAAGCATTTAGGGGATCATTTGTTATGGGAGTAGAGTCTGTACCTCTGGGAGGCCCAGGTTTAAACCCTACCTGTTCCAGTGGTGTGTAATTCCGTCTCTGAGCTAATTGAAAATATCTGTCTACCAATAATGAATCTTGGAGCATTTGTATATTTATGAATAACTACTATGGTGGTGTGTGCTTTTTTACCATTGTAGGCAACATTCCTAATTGTGAAAGAGTTTTTTTGAGAAAACAATCACTCTTAATTAGCTTAAAGAGTTAAAATGAAGGCTGAATCATGCAGTGGCTTCCATTTTCACTGTGGAGGGGTTGTTGGATAACACGTCCCAGCTACAGTAGATAAGAGAAGTGAATGAGCCAATCAGATTGAGGAAGTATTGGTTGGTGACAGTATGTCTGTGTCTGTTTCTCTGTTTATTGTTATGGCATTGACTATTACACTCTTTTACAGTCATAGAATTAATCATGATTGTTCATAGAAATGGAAAAAGACTGAAATTCTTTTCCATTGCACATATCCCCAGTTTTTTTTTACTTCACTATATGAGCTTTGTTAACAATGTTTTATTTACTTTTTCCTTTCAAGTCTAAGCCAGTTTGTCTCTGGGTTGGCTTGTTTTCTGATATGTATCATGGCTGGATGATAACTTGCAAAGGGAAAAGCAATTGCTCCGCATCTCGCATCGGCATATTTTTATGTAGACTGAGCCTGCTCTGGAGATGTTATCTCAGGCCCAAGCATTTCTTTGCAGCAAACCACATTTTTGTGTCTGTTTCCTGAGTTTATTCATTAGCTGATCACAGCATGGGGTATCATGCCATCCCATTGCCTCATGCATGCTAGGTAACCAAGATGAAATTCTCAAGACAAGCATTCTGCAGTCAATTTTTTTTGGCCTGTCTGCTTCCTTTGCAGTGAGACAGATCTTTCAACCTGATTAATAATTGTGCAAGTGCAGCAGGAACCTGACGCAGTGGCTTTTCATCTCTGGGCTGTAAGAATTCTTTCATTCTGCTAGATGTGAAAAAGAGTTAGATAAACTCAGCTCAGTTCCTAATAAGCAAGAGTGTACAGAGAAAAGTTACTTTCAATTCAGCACAAACTGACAATGTTTGTACGACCATCAGGATGGCAAATGTGGAAAATGACAAAATTTATATGTTTTGCTCTACTGTGGCCTTTACTTATGAGTGTTTGGTGTGTACATTGCATGGCAAAATGGAGTGGCCCAGACGCTGACCTTGAAGAAAACCGTTCACTAAGATCTAGCAATATGAGTGACATAGACTTTTTCTTTCCTGACATTGTTTCGAGTATGGCACCAAATCAGTAGATCTGTAGGCATCCAACAACAATTATACCATCAAGGTGGGTAATTTGTCAATTACCTTGAGTTATTTTCAGTCGAGAGTGTGGTGCTGGAAAGGCCCAGCAGGTCAGGCAGCATCTGAGGAGCAGGAGCATCAACGTTTCAAGCATAAGCCCTTCATCAGGAAAGGCTTATGCTCAAAACGTCGATTCTCCTGCTCCTCAGATGCTGCCTGACCTGCTGTGCTTTTCCAGCACCACACTCTCGACTCTGATCTCCAGCATCTGCAGTCCTCACTTGCTGCTCCTTGAGTTATTTTGTTTACTGCTTATTAACTTTTGCAAAGAGCAAAATTAATGAGATATGCACATTAGATTAAGGTAGAACTTCTTTTACTTCATTCTCAGAGGTCAGCATTTATTGCCGATATCTAATTACCCTTGAGAAGGTGATGGTGAGCTATCTTCTTGAACCTTCACTTCATGGAAAATGCTGGGGAGGGAGTTCCAAGGCTTTGCCCCAGGGATGTTAGAGGAGCAATGATATGTTTCCAAGTCTGAGTATTGAGTGACTTGGAGGAGAACTTTTGGATTGTAATTGACCGATTTATGTGCTGCTCTTATTCTTCTAGATGCTAATGGTCATGCATCTGGAAGTGTATTATAAACAAGGGAGGTAGTGAGATAGTGGCAATACTGTTTGGTGAGTAATCCATACATCCAAGTGATGAACTGCCGTTTTGAACCAGTGCTGTGGGTAGACCAACAATGCCATTAGGGAGGGAATTCCAGGAGCTTGGGCCAGTGACATCAAAGAAATGGTGATATATTTCTAAGTCAAGATGGTGTGCGTCTTGGAGGGGAACTTGCAGCTGGCGATGTTCCTATGTATCTTTTTTTTTTACATTTCTGTGTGAGATGTGGTCATCACTGGCCGGCCTAGTTGCCTTGAGAAGGTGGTGGTGAGCTGCCTTCTTGAATCGCTGTAGTCCACCTGCTGTGGGTTGACCCACAATGCCCTTAGGGAGGGAATTACAAGATTTTGATGCAGTGACAGTGAAAGAGCAGTGATATATTTCCAAGTCAGTGAGTGACTTGAAGAGGAGCTTGAAGATGGTGGTATTCCCATGTATCTGCTGCCCTTCTAGGTGGTGGTGATTGTGGGTTTGGAAGGTGTTGTCTGAGGATCTTCAGTGAATTTCTGCAGTTCATCTTATTGATAGTACACACTTCTGCTACAGCTGTGGAGGGTGTAGATGCTTGTGGATGTAGTGCTAGTCAAGTGGGCTGCTTTGTCCTGGATGGCCTTTTGAGTGTTATTGGAGCTGCACTATTCCAGGCAAGTGGGGAGTATTTCATCACAGACCTTACTTGTTCCTCGTAGTTGGTGAACAGGCTTTTGGGTGGCAGGACTGACATACGAAGAGAGACTGCAATAGTTAGGACTGCATTTACTGAAGTTTAGAAGAATGAGGAGGAGATCTCTAAAAGAACCTACCTAAGATGGCACTATGTGTTGGTGACAATCTTGTAACTGAAGATGCTGTACCTAGGTACCTTTGTACCCAAGATGGCGCTAGAAGTGGTGACTTATAAACATTTCACTACTTATTTGAATATATATGACAATAAAGCTCATTCAATTCAATTGAATTTGATTTAATTCTAACAGGGTAAGATCAGGAAGGAGGTTCCTAGTGACTCTTAGAGTCCAGAACTAGGGAGTGACAGTCTAAGGATACAGAGTTGATCATTTAGAACTGAGATAAGAGAAATTTCTTCACTCTGAGAGTGGTGAACCTGTGGAATTCTCTGTCACAGAACGTGGTTGAGGCCGAAACTTTGTATGTATTCAAGAAGGAGTATGATATAGTTATTAGGCCAGATATTGGAGCACAATTAGGACATTTGGCCAATCAGGTCTGCTCGCCATTCTAGCAAACCTAATATGTTTCTTAACCCTATTCGCCTGCCTGTTTTCTGTATCCCTTGATCACTTCACTAATCAAGGACCAAGCTATCTCTGTCTTAAAGATGTTGATTGACTTGGCCTCCGCAGCCTTCTGAGACAATGAGTTCCACAGATTCACCATCCTCTAGCTGAAGAAATCCGTCCTCATCCTGAGTACTAAAGGTTGTGCCTCGAGTCCTAATCGGTCCTATTAGTGGAAACATCTTGCCCATGACCACCTTATCTAGGCCTGTCTGTATTCTGGAAGTTCCAATCAGATCCCATTTTAACCTCTAAACTCCACTGAGTACAGAGCTCTCAACCACTCTTCATTTGACAAAGTTAAAAATCACACAACACCAGGTTATAGTCCAACAGGTTTAATAGGAAGCGCACTAGCTTTCAGAGTGTCGCTTCTTCATCAGGTGATAGTGGAGGGCTCAATCCTAACACACAGAATTTATAGCAAAAATTTACAGTGTGACGTAACTGAAATTATACATTGAAAAATTGATTGTTTGTTAAGTCTTTCATCTGTTTGAATACCATGATAATTTCACTTCTTTCATATGATACGAAAGTCGGAGGAGTTGTTGACAGTGAGGAAGCATGTGGCAGGTTACAGCAGGATATAGAGAAGCTGCAGAGCTGGGCAGAAAGGTGGCAGATGGAATTCAATGTAGCTAAGTGCGAGGTGATTCACTTTGGGAAGAATAACAGAAAGATGGGGTACTGGGCTAATGGTCGGATACTTGGTAGTGTGGATGAGCAGAGGGATCTTGGTGTCCATGTACACAGATCTCTGAAAGTTGCCACCCAGGTAAATAGTGCGGTGAGGAAGGCATATGGCGTACTGGCTTTTATTGGTAGAGGAATTGAGTTCCGGAGTCCTGAGGTCATGATGCAGTTGTATAAGACTCTGGTACGGCCGCATCTGGAATATTGTGTGCAGTTTTGGTCGCCATACTATAGGAAGGATGTGGAGGCATTGGAACGGGTGCAGAGGAGGTTTACCAGGATGGTGCCTGGTATGGAAGGAAAATCGTATGAGGAAAGACTGAGGCACTTGGGGCTGTTTTCACTAGAGAAAAGAAGGTTTAGGGGTGACTTGATTGAGGTGTACAAGATGATTAGGGGGTTAGATAGGGTCAACAGTATGAACCTTTTCCCGCGTATTGAGTCGGGTATTACAAGGGGGCATAGCTTTAAATTAAGGGGGGGTAGATATAGGACTGATGTTCGGGGTAGGTTCTTCACTCAGCGAGTCGTTAGTTCATGGAATGCCCTGCCAGTAACAGTGGTGGACTCTCCCTCTTTATGGGCATTTAAGAGGGCATTGGATAGGTATATGGAGGATAGTGGGTTAGTGTAGTTTAGGTGGGCTTGGATCGGCGCAACATCGAGGGCCCAAGGGCCTGTACTGCGCTGTATTCTTCTATGTTCTATGTTCTATGTTCTATGTGTAAATCACAAAACCTTTTTTTAAAAAGTTGCATTCTCAGGTTAGCTGTTAACAATGGTGATAGCTACACAATATGTTGAAGGTGCTAAGCCCCCTGTGTTCTCTGTCTATGCCATGATGTTTAGATTGATTCTAATCTAAAAAGTGAGATAACAGAGTTTTACCTGAATTCATGCAGTTTTTGAACAAAGTACAATGTAGCTCTGCAAGTACAGATTCACCCCACAAAATATATGTGTCATGTGGGTCTTTGTCTGTCTGTGTGTGTGTCTGGGTTGGGCGTTGAGATTGTGAGAAAGTGTGTGTGTGTGTAGTGAGTGTAGAGTGTCTTAAGTCTGTGAGGGGGTGCATGTATGAGTGTGGGAGTGTGTGTGTCTGTAAGGGTGTGTGTCTGTAAGGGTGTGTGTGTGTAGTGCAATGGTGGTCACCTGTAATGTGACATGAACCCAAGATCCCGGTTGAGGCCCTCCCTATGGGTACCGAACTTAGCTATCAGCCTCTGCTCGGCCACTTTTCTCTGCTGCCTATCCCAAAGTCCGCCTTGGAGGATGGTCACCCGAAGGTCCGAGGTCGAATGTCCTGGACACTGAAGTGTTCCCCAACTGGGAGGGACCACTCCTGTCTGTTGATTGTTGTGCAGTGCCCACATTCATCCGTTGTCGTAACCGCACAACAATCAACAGACAGGAGTGATAGCTAAGTTCAGTATCCATAGGGAGGGCCTCAACCGGGACCTTGGGGTTATGTCACATTACAGGTGACCACCATTGCACTATACACACACACACAGACACTCCTACACATGCACACACACACACGCGCACACACACATAGGCACTCCTATACACACACACGGATACGCATATACACAAACGTGCACACAGACACCCACACGCCCTTACAGACACACTCACTCCCACACTCTCACACCCACCCCCTCACAGACTTAAGACACTCTACACTCACTACACACACGCACTCACTTTCTCACACTCACAACACCCAACCCAGACAGACAGACAAAGACCCACATGCGCACGCACATTTTGTGGGGTGAATCTGTACTTGCAGAGTTACATTGTACTTTGCTCAAAAACTGCATGAATTCATGTAAAACTCTGTTATCTCACTTTTTAGATTAGAATCAATCTAAACATCATGGCATAGACAGAGAACACAGGGGACCAACACCTTCAACATATTGTCTAGCTATCACCCTTGTTAACATTGTTATCATTCCAAATGCAGTCTGACCAAAGCCTTATACAATCTCAGTAGTAATGGTACATCCCTACAGTTATATTTTCGCCCCTCTAAATGAATGCTTACATTGTATGTGCCTTCCTAACTGCCAGCATGTGAACCTTAAGAGAATCCTGACACAGTAATCCTAATTGGTGATGGGTATCTGGAACATGTTGCCAGCAGAAGTGTAGAGGTAAGCACGGTAGATTCATTTAAGATGCGTCTGGACAGATGCATGATTAGGTGGAGAGCAGAGGGATACAGTTGCTTAGGAATTGGGCGACCGGTTTAGAAAGTAGATTTGGATCAGCTCAGGCTTGGAGGGCCAAAGGGCCTGTTCCTAGGCTGTAAATTTTCTTTGTTCGAATTCACTTTGTGCTTCAGATTTTCAAAGCCTTTCCCTATTTAGAAAATAGTCTGTCCTTCCTACCAAAGTGCATAACCTCACACTTTCCCACATTGTATTCCATCTGTTACTTTGTTGTCCACTCATCTAGCCACTCCAAGTCCTTTTGATGCCTCCCTGTTATTTCAACACCATCTGTCTCTTCAAGTATTTTTCATCTGCAAACTTAGCAACAATACCTTCATCTACTCCCCCTTATTGCTTTTTCAGTTATCCTCTGCTGGTTTTTAAAGACTTCACAATCCTCTGGCTTCCTACTAATCATCCAGATCATTAATGCATCACATGAATGTTGATCCCTGTGAAACTCCAGTAGTCACCATCTCCCATCCTGAAAAGACCTCTTTATCCCCACTGCCTGCCTCTGCCATTCAGCCAGTGCTCTATCTATGTCAATACTTGTCCCCAAACACCATGGACTCTTATTCAGCAGCCTTCTGTGCGGCACCTTGTCAAAGGTCTTTTGGAAATCCAAGTAAATCACATTCACTGGCTTGCCTTTGTCAAACATGCTTATTACTGCCTCAAGGAATTCTAACAAGGTTTATGAGGCAAGCTTTCCCCTTGTTGAAGTTGTCCTGACTCAACTCTATTTACCATTTACTTCCAAGTACTCCACAATCTCATCCTTAATAATAATCCTGAATAATCTATGAAATCTTACCAACAACTGAGGTCAGGCTAACCAGCCTGTATTTTCCAGACAACTGATTCCTAAAAGATCACCACCAATACCTCCACAATCTCCACAGATATTCACTTCAGAACTCTGGATATGATCCATCAGTTGGGTGATTTATCCACCTTCAGACCTTACAACTTCCCCGGAATCTTCTCCATTATGTTGGCCACTACCTGACTGTCTTAAAGTTATGGTATGCTGCTAATGTCTTCCACTGTGAAACTGATGCAAAGTACCAATTCCGTTCCTCTGTCATTTCCTCATTCCCCATTTCTACTTCTCCAGCCACATTTTCTAGTGGTCCATGATCCACTCTTGATTCTCTCTTACCTTTTAGATATCTCAAAATAAACTCTAGCTAGCTTACTGTCACGTTTCATCTACTCCCCCTTATTGCTTTTTCAGTTATCCTCTGCTGGTTTTTAAAGACTTCACAATCCTCTGGCTTCCTACTAATCTTCACTAGATTTTTCTTTGATTTTTATACTGTCCCTGACTTCCCTTGTCAGCCATAGTTGCCTCATCCTCCCCTTAGAATGCTGCTTCTTACTTGTGATGTGCCCCCAGAATCACCTGAGAAACTCCTGCCATTGCTGTTGCACTGTCTTCCCTGCTTGGCACCTTTTCAATCAGCCTTGATCAGCTCCTTACTCATGTCTTTGTAGTTACCTTTACTCAATTGTAATACTGTTAGAATTGAATCCAGTCTCTCCTCTCAAACTGCAGACTGAATTCCATCTTTTTATAGTCTGTGTCCCCTAGGGTTTCCTTCAAATTAAGCTCCCTCATTAAGTCTGTCTCATTAAGCATCACCAAATCCAGAATTGCCTGTTCCCTAGTGGGCTTTGCCACAAGTTGCTCTTAAAAAAAAATCTCATAGACATTCCATGAATTCCTTATCTTGAGATCTGCTACTAACCTGATTTTCCCAGTTCACCTGCATTTGAAGTCTCAGCTCTACCCCCACATGTTCCATGCCTTCTGAATCGACATCAATTCTTGCTATCGATTTAATTTCTTTTCTTACTAGCAAGGCAACCCCATCCCCTCTGTCCGTCTACCCGTCTTTCGATAGGACATGTATCCTGGGCTATTTGGTTCCCAAAAGCGGAGCAGATCAGGCAGCATTCAAGGAGCAGGAGAATCGATGTTTCGGGCATGAGCCCTTCTTCAGGAATGAGGAGAGTGTGCCAAGCAGGCTAAGATAAAAGGTAGGGAGAAGGGACTTGGGGGAGGGGCGTTGGAAATGCGATAGGTGGAAAGAGGTTAAGGTGAGGGTGATAGGCCAGGGTGGGAACGGTGGGTCAGGAAGAAGATTGCAGGTTAGGAAGGTGGTGCTGAGTTCGAGGGTTGGGACTGAGACACGGTGGGGGGAGGGGAAATGAGGAAACTGGAGAAATCTGAGTTCATCCCTTGTGGTTGGAGGGTTCCTAGGTGGAAGATGAGGCGCTCTTCCTCCAGCCGTCGTGTTGCTATGGTTTGGCGATGGAGGAGTCCAAGGACCTGCATGTCCATGGTGGAGTGGGAGGGGGAGTTGAAGTGTTGAGCCACGGGGTGGTTGGGTTGATTGGTCCGGGTGTCCCAGAGGTGTTTTCTGAAACGTTCTGCAAGTAGGCGGCCTGTCTCCTCAATATAGAGGAGGCCACGTCGGGTGCAGAGAATGCAGTAAATGATGTGTGTAGAGGTGCAAGTGAATTTGTGGCGGATATGGAAGGATCCCTTGGGGCCTTGGAGGGAAGTAAGGGGGAGGTATGGGCGCAAGTTTTGCATTTCTTGCGGTTGCAGGGGAAGGTGCCGGGAGTGGAGGTTGGGTTGGTGTGGACCTGACAAGGGAGTCACGGGGGGAGTGGTCTTTTCGGAACGCTGATAGGGGAGGGGAGGGAAATATATCCCTGGAGGTGGGGTCCGTTTGGAGGTGGCGGAAATGACGACGGATGATATGATCTATATGGAGGTTGGTGGGGTGGTAGGTGAGGACCAGTGGGGTTCTGTCCTGGTGGCGATTGGAGGGGCGGGGCTCAAGGGCGTTGGAGTGGGAAGTGGAGGAGATGCGATGAAGAGCATCGTCGATCATGTCTGGGGGGAAATTGCGGTCTTTGAAGAAGGAGGCCATATGGGTTGTATGGTTTTGTAACTGGTCCTCCTGGGAGCAGATGCGGCGGAGACAAAGTAATTGGGAATATGGGATGGCGTTTTTACAGGGGGCAGGGTGGGAGGAGGTGTAGTCTAGGTAGCAGTGGGAGTCGGTCGGTTTATAGTAAATGTCCATGTTGATTCAGTCGCCCGAGATAGAAATGGAGAGGTCTAGGAAGGGGAGGGAAAAGTCTGAGACGGTCCAGGTAAATTTGAGGTCGGGTTGGAAGGTGTTGGTAAAGTGGATGAACTGTTCAACCTCCTCGTGGGAGCACGAGGCAGCGCCGATACAGTCATCGATGTAGCAGAGGAAAAGGTGGGGGGTGGTGCCAGTGTAGCTGCGGAAGATGGACTTTTCCACATATCCTACGAAGAGGCAGACATAGCTGGGGCCCATGCGGGTACCCATGGCTACTCCTTTGGTTTGGAGGAAGTGGGAGGATTAGAAAGAGAAGTTGTTCAGAGTGAGGACCAGTTCAGTCAGTCTAAGGAGGGTGTCAGTGGAAGGGTACTGGTTGGTACGGCGGGAAAGGAAGAAGCGGAGGGCTTTGAGTCTTTTGTGATGGGGGATGGAGGTGTACGGGGCATGGAGGTGTACAGGGACTGGATGTCCATGGTGAAGATAAGGCGTTGAGGACCGGGGAAGCTAAAATCATGGAGGAGGTGGGGGGCGTGAGTGGTGTCCTGAACGTAGGTGGGGAGTTCTTGGACTAAGGGGGACAGGACCGTGTCAAGGTATGCAGCGATGAGTTCGGTGTGGCAGGAGCAGGCTGAGACAATGGGTCGGGCAGGGCAGTCAGGTTTGTGGATTTTGGGCAGGAGGTAGAAACGGGCGGTGCGGATTTGTGGGACTATGAAGTTGGAGGCGGTGGATGGGAGATCTCCTGAGGTGATGAGGTTATGGATGGTCTGAGAGATGGTGGTTTGGTGGTGGGAGGTGGGGTCATGGTCAAGGGGGCAGTAGGAGGAGATCTCCGCGAGCTGGCATTTAGCCTCAGCGGTGTAAAGGTCGGTGCGCCAAACTACTACCGCGCCTCCCTTGTCTGCCGGTTTGATAGTGAGGTTGGGGTTGGAATGGAGGGAGTGGAGGGCTGCGCGTTGAGGGTGAGAGGTTGGAGTGGGTGAGAGGGGTGGACAGTTTGACGCGGTTAATGTCGCGGCGGCAGTTGGCTATGAAGAGATCGTGGGCAGGTAAGAGGCCAGCACGGGGTGTTTAGGTGGATGGGGTGTGTTGGAGGCAGGAGAAGGGGTCGTCAGAGGATGGGCGAGAATCCTGGTTGAAGAAGTAGGTGCAGAGGCGAGGGCAGCGGAAGAAGTTCATTCACTTTACCAACACTTTCCACCCCGACCTCAAATTCACCTGGACCGTCTCAGACTCCTCCCTCCCCTTCCTAGACCCCTCCATTTCTATCTCGGGCGACCGAATCAACACGGACATTTACTATAAACCGACCGACTCCCACAGCTACCTAGACTACACCTCCTCCCACCCTGCCCCCTGTAAAAACGCCATCCCATATTCCCAATTCCTTTGTCTCCACTACATCTGCTCCCAGGCGAACCAGTTCCAATACCAAACAATCCAGATGGCCTCCTTCTTCAAAGACCGCAATTTCCCCCCAGATATGATCGACGATGCTCTTCACCGCATCTCCTCCACTTCCCACTCCAACGCCCTTGAGCCCCGCCCCTCCAGTCACCACCAGGACAGAACCCCACTGGTCCTCACCTACCACCCCACCAACCTCCATATACATCATATCATCCGTCGTCATTTCCGCCACCTCTAAACAGACCCCACCACCAGGGATATATTTCCCTTCCCTTCCCTCCCCTATCAGCGTTCCGAAAAGACTACTCCCTCCGTGACTCCCTTGTCAGGTCCACATCCCCCACCAACCCAACCTCCACTCCAGCACCTTCCCCTGCAACCGCAAGAAATGCAAAACTTGCGCCCACACCTCCCCCCTTACTTCCCTCCAAGGCCCCAAGGGATCCTTCCATATCCGCCACAAATTCACCTGCACCTCCACACACATCATTTACTGCATCCGCTGCACCCGACGTGGACTCCTCTATATTGGGGAGACAGGCCGCCTACTTGCAGAACATTTCAGAGAACACCTCTGGGACACCCAGACCAACCACCCCGTGGCTCAACACTCCAACTCCCCCTCCCACTCCACCAAGGACATGCAGTTCCTTGGACTCCTCCATCGCCAAACCATAGCAACACGACGGCTGGAGGAAGAGCACCTCATCTTCCACCTAGGAACCCTCCAACCACAAGGGATGAACTCAGATTTCTCCAGTTTCCTCATTTCCCCTCCCCCCCACCGTGTCTCAGTCCCAACCCTCGAACTCAGCACCACCTTCCTAACCTGCAATCTTCTTCCTGACCTCTCCGCTCCCACCCACCCCCACTCCGGCCTATCACCCTCACCTTAACCTCCTTCCACCTATCGCATTTCCAACGCCCCTCCCCCAAGTCCCTCCTCCTTACCTTTTATCTTAGCCTGCTGGACACACCTTCCTCATTCCTGAAGAAGGGCTCATGCCCGAAACGTCCATTCTCCTGCTCCTTGGATTTTGCCTGACCTGCTGCGCTTTTCCAGCAACACATTTTCAGCTCTGATCTCCAGCATCTGCAGTCCTCACTTTCTCCTATTTGGTTCCCAGCCCTGGATCCCCTTGCAGCTATGTCTCTGTAATATGCACAAAGTCATACCTGCCAATTCCAATGTGCGCTACAAGCTCATTTACCTTGTTTCGTACACTAAGTGCATTTAAGTACTCAGTTCTGAGGGCGGGTCATTCGACCCGAAACATTAGCTCTGATTTCTGTCCACAGATGCTGCCAGACCTGCTGAGCTCTTTCAGCAATTTCTGTTTTTGCATTGAAGTACAACACCCTAAGTCCTGCATTGGCTGAACTCCTACTCGTTATCCGCTGTGCTAGATTCCTGATCCTTCTGACCCTTTCCATACTTGTTCTGGAACTTTAATAACCACTGCTGCTTTCAAAAGCTGATTGGGGGCAGATGTTCACAGGTAAAGGGACGGCTGGAAATTGGGAAGCCTTCAGAAATGAGATAACAAGAGTACAGAGAAAGTATATTCCTGTTAGCGTGAAAGGAAAGGCTGGGAGGTATAGGGAATGCTGGATGACTAAAGAAATTGAGGGCTTGGTTCAGAAAAAGGAGGCAACATATGCAAGGTATTGACAGGATAGATTGAGTGAATCCTGAGAAGACTATAAAGGCAGTAGGAGTATACTTAAGAGAAAAATCAGGAGGGAAAAAGGAAACGTGAGATAGCTTTGGCAAATAGAATTAAGGAGAATCCAAAGGGTTTTTACAAATACATTAAGGTCAAAAGGGTAACTAAGGAGAGAATAAGGCCCCTCAAAGATCAGAAGGCGACCTTTGTGTGGAGCGCAGGAGATAGGGGAGATACTAAATGACTATTTTGCATCAGTGTTTACTGTGGAAAAGGATATGGAAGATATAGACTGTCCGGAAATAGATGGTGACATCTTGAAAAATGTCCATGTTACAGAGGAGGAAGTGCTGGATGTCTTGAAATGCATAAGAGTGGATAAATCCCCAGGATCTGATCAGGTGTACCCAAGAACTCTGGGATGCTAGGGAAGTGATTGCTGGGCCTCTTACGAAGATATTTGTATCATCGATAGTCACAGTTGAGGTGCCGGAAGACTGGAGGTTGGCTAACATGGTGCCACCATTTAAGAAGGACGGTAAAGACAAGCCAGGGAACTATCGACCAGTGAGTCTGACGTCGGTGGTGGGCAAGTTGTTGGAGGGAATCCTGAGGGACAGAATGTACATGTATTTGGAAAGACAAGGACTGATTAGGGATAGTCAACATGGCTTTGTGCGTGGGAAATCATGTCTCACAAACTTGATTGAGTTTTTTGAAGACGTAACAGAGGACTGATGAGGGCAGAGCGGTAAATGTGATCAATATGGACTTCAGTAAGGCATTCGACAAGGTTCCTCATGGGAGACTGGTGAACAAGGTTAGATCTCATAGAATACAGGGAGAGCTCGCCATTTGGATACAGAACTGGCTTAAAGAAGGAAGACAGCGGGAGGTGGTGGAGGGTTGTTATTCAGACTGGAGGCCTGTGACCAGTGGATTGCCACAAGGATCCGTGCTGGGTCCCCTACTTTTCATCATTTTTATATAAATGATTTAGATGCGAGCATAAGAGGTATAGTTAGTAAGTTTGCAGATGACACCAAAATTGGAGGTGTAGTGGACAGCGAAGAAGTTTACCTCAGATTACAACAGGATCTTGATCAGATGGGCCAATGGGCTGCGGAGTGGCAGATGGAGTTTAATTTAGATAAATGTGAGGTACTGCATTTTAGGAAAACAAATCTTAGCAGGACTTATACGCTTAATGGTAAGGACCTAGGGAGTGTTGCTAAACAGAGACCTTGGAGTGCAGGTTCATAGCTCCTTGAAAGTTGAGTCGCAGGTAGATAGGATAGGGAAGAAGGCATTTGGTATGCTTTCTTTTATTGGTCAGAGTATTGAGTGCAGGAGTTGTGAGGTCACGTTGCAACTATACAGGGCTTTGGTTAGGCTACTGTTGGAATATTGCGTGCACTTCTGGTCTCCTTCCTATCGGAAAAGTACTGTGAAACCTGAAAGGGTTGAGAAAAGATTTACAAGGTTGTTGCCAGGGTCGGAGGATTTGAGCTATAGGGAGAGGCTGAATAGGCTAGGTATGTGAATAGGAACGGTTTGGAGGGATATGGGCCAGATGCTGGCAGGTGGGAGTAGATTGGGTTGGGATATCTGGTGGGCATGGACGAGTTGGACCGAAGGGTCTGTTTCCGTGCTGTACATATCTATGATTCTATGCTGAGTGCCCCCTGCCAAGCCCCTGCCCCCTAAAACTTTTCCATAATTTGTCATGCAACTGATTTCACCTTTCCCAATCTTTTGGTTTGGCCCATTTGAGGCATTGTGGGTAGACTTAATGGCTCGGTGCAGACATTTTGTGTTGTCTGTTTTGCGGCCATGTCATGGGAAGGTTGGGACCAATATTTTCTTCCACAGTATTCCAGCTGTGGTCTGGCTTGTATAATTTTAGCAAAACGTCCCCACTTTTTTATCCTCCATTCCCTTTGAAATAAGGCTTGAAAGGTCAGAGGCTCAGGAATCTCCAGCAAGTCTCTTAACTCCTGCTTGTCCATCTACAAAACATAAGTCAGGGGTGTGATGGACTACTTCCCACTTCCTTGGATGAGTAGCTCCAACAACGTTCAAGAAACTAGACCCCATCCAGAATAAGGTAAAAACAATGACTGCAGATGCTGGAAACCAGATTCTGGATCAATGGTGCTGGAAGAGCACAGCAGTTCAGGCAGCATCGAGGAGCTTCATGATGAAGAGCTTTTGCCCGAAACGTCGATTTTGCTGAAGCTCCTCGATGCTGCCTGAATTGCTGTGCTCTTCCAGCACTATTGATCCAGAATCCCATCCAGAATAAAGCAAGCTGCATCAACAAATATTTCTCCCTCTATTACTGATGCTCAGTATCAGCAGTGTGTACCAGTTATGCATTGAGCTGCAGGAATTCAACAATGTTACTTCGACAACATCTTCCAAACCCATAACCATGACCACTAGAAGGACAAGACCATCAGACATGTGGGAATACCACCAGCTGCAAGTTCCATTCAAAGCCACTTACCATCCTGATTTGGAAATATATCGCCGTTCCTTCAGTATCTCTGGATCAAATTCCGGAACTCCCTCCCTCACAACATTGTGTCTACCTGCAGTAAATGGCCTGCAGTGTTCAAAAAGGCAGCTCATCTGAAAAGCATTTAGGGATGGTTAATAAATGTTGGCCTAGTCAGCAGCCCACATACCACGAATAAATAATAAGAAAATGTTGACCATATTTTAGAGCTAGTTAATGTAACCCTCCTCAATTGTTCAGTACGAAATGTCATAGTCATATAGTCAAATAGCATGGAAACAACCTGTCAGTCCAACCAATCCCCACCATCCCTGTTCCCAAACTAAGCTAGTCTCACTTGCCTGCATTTGGCCCATATCGCTCTAAACCTTTCTTATTCATGTACTTATCCAAATTCTCCTAAATGTAACTAGTATCTGCATCCACCACTTCCTCTGGCAGTTCATTCCACTCATGAATCATGCTCTATGTAAAAAAAAAGTTTACCGTCATGTATTTTTTTAAAGCTTTCTCCTGTTATCTTAAAATGTGCCCCCTGGTTTTGAACACCTCCACTGTAGGGAAAAGACCTTTGCTGTTCACCATATCTACGGCCCTCATGATTTTATAAACCTGTACAGGGTCACTCCTCAACCTCCTATATTCCAGTGAAAAAACTCCCAGCCTATTTAGCCTAATTTTATAACTCATACCCTCCATTTCTCGCAACATTCTGAATCTTTTCTGTACCCTCTACAACTTAATGATATCTTTCCTGTAACAGGGCAACCAGAATTGTATAGAGACCTCATCAACGTCTTGTATAATCTCAACATGATGTCCCAACTCCTGTACTCAAAAGCTTGAGCAATGAGGGCAAGCATGCTAAATGCCTCTTTAACCACCCTTTTACCTGTTGCAAATTTCAAAGAATTATGTACCTGAACATCTAGGTCTCTCTGTTTTACAACATGCCCTATGTCCCTACCATTAATTGTATAAGTCCAGCACTTGTTTGTTTTACTAAAATGTAATACCTCGTATTTATCCAAACTAAACTCCATCTGCCACTCTTCAGCCCATTGGCACAATTGATCAAGATCTCTTTGTAATCTTAGATAACCTTCTTCACTGTCTATGACCTGAATATGTTACTGAAATACCAAATTGGCAATCACTCGCTAATGGTTGCCAACCTAGGAAATTCCATGTCACTGGTCATGAGTTCTTTGGATCCTTGCTGGCTGATGTGCCTGGACCTAAAGCCATATCTCTGACCACACATTTGGCACCTGTTCCCACAAAGTGGAATTAGTTCTTGGCCGGAGATGTGTTGCTGGAAAAGCGCAGCAGGTCAGGCAGCATCCAGGGAACAGGAGAATCGACGTTTCGGGCATAAGCCCTTCTTCAGGAAAGAAGCCCTTCTTCCAGCAACACATCTCCGGCTCTGATCTCCAGCATCTGCAGACCTCACTTTCTCCTCAAGGAATTAGTTTTTGGCTTTGTAATTGCTGGCATTCCTTTTCTGTACTTCCTCTTGTCAATGGGTGTTCTCAAAGAATTGTGTCTCTTCATTGAGGAGCTTCTTCCAAGTTGGTTTCTTCTGAACACTGGTATCTTATTGATATCTATGTTGCATTTCTTGAAGGGATCCTTCAGGGAGCCTTTGAAATGGTTCCTTTGCTTTCTTGTTCGGATGCCTTACTTGAACTGAGCGAAAATGATTTGCTTTGGCAGTCAGAGCTCAGACATCCTAAACGTGTGGCTGTACAGATGGTCATGGTCTTGGTGCTGTTAGCTGCTTCAAGTGCACTGATGTTAGTGCACCTGGCCTCCCAGATGATGTGGAGAATCTGTCTCAAACAACGGTGATGGTAATGCTCAAGGACCTTGAGGTGGGGTTCAAGTTTCGAGGCATATAGAAGATGAAGTACTAAATAGACTAACAACATCAAAG
Source organism: Chiloscyllium plagiosum (assembly GCF_037043375.1). NCBI lineage: Eukaryota > Metazoa > Chordata > Chondrichthyes > Orectolobiformes > Hemiscylliidae > Chiloscyllium > Chiloscyllium plagiosum. Next base: position 132,055,102 of record NW_028270139.1, read on the forward strand.
TTCCAAAGCAATATATGTTTTTGTATCAGAGTACCAGTATTTTAAAAAGTGCTGCAGAAACTCTGGTCTGGCAGCAGCTGTAGACAGAAAAAGTATGTTTTGATTCCAGTCCAGAGAGGTGAATGCTAGGTAGGGTGCTGATGAGAAGCGTGTATGGTTGAAAATTTTGTTGCCCTCAGCATAGCCAATGCATTTTCAACCATTTGCACTTCTCATTCACACCCTTTTTAAGCATTCATCTCTCTCGGCTGACCATCAGCAATCTTTGTTTGCCGATCTCTTCTTCCTGTCTCTCTCAGGGCCCCATCTCCATATATTCTATTCATTCCCCCACCCAACGTTTCCAACTATTTTCAATTCTGATAAAAGGTCACTGGACTAAAAACATAACCCTGTTTTTCTCTCCACAGATGCTGCTCCACAGCAATTGTTTTTGTTTCAGAGTTCCAGCATCTGCAGTTATAGAGTCATAGAGATGTACAGCACTGAAACAGACTCTTCGGTCCAGCTTGTCCACGCCGACCAGATACACTAAATTAATCTAATCCCATTTGCCAGCATACTAAACGCCTCCTTCACTATCCTATCTACCTGAGACACCACTTCCAGGTGTGCCCTAAAACTCTGTGGGGAGCTAGGGAAGTGATTGCTAGGCCCCTTCCTGAGATATTTGGACCATTGATAGTCACAGGTGAGATACTAGAGGTTGCCCACTATTTACGAAAGGTAGTAAGGAAAAGCCAGGGAACTATAGACCGGCGAGCCTGAAATCAGTGGTCGGAAAGTTGTTGGAGGGAATCCTGAGGGACAGAATTTACATGTATTTGGAGGGGCAAGGACTGATTAGGGATAGTCAACATGGCTGTGCATGGGAAATCATATCTCATTAACTTGATTGAATTTTTTGAAGAAGTAATCAAGAGGATTGATGAGGACAGCAGTAGATGTGATCTGCATGGACTTCAGTAAGACATTCATCAAGGTTCCTCATGGTAGAATGGTTAGCAAGGTTAGATCACATGGGAATACAGAACTGGCTTAAAGATAGAAGGTGGTGGCAGAGGAGGGTTGCTTCTCAGACTGGAGGTCTGTGACCAGTGATGTGCCACAAGGATCAATGCTGGATCCATTGCTTTTCGTCATTTATGTAAATGATTTGGATCTGAACACACGAGTTATAGTTAATAAATTTGCAGATGACACCAAAGTTGGAGGTGTAGTGGACAGCAAACAAAGTTACCTCCAAGTACAACAGACCTTGATCAGATGGGCCAATGGGCTGAGGAGTGGAAGATGGAGTTTAATTTAGATAAATGTGAGGTGCTGCATTTTGGAAAAGCAAATCAGGGCAAGACTCATATACTTAATGGTAAGGTCCTGGGGAGTGTTACTGAACAAAGAGACGTTGGACTGCAGGTTCATAGTTCCTTGAAAGTGGATTCTTTTATCTTTATTTTAGTGAGATATGAACTAATGTTTAATTAATAAATTCATTTATTTATTATTAAGTCATTAAAATTTATTAATTGGAGCTAAATTAACTTTCAGATTGTTCAATTTATCTGATGAAGATTGAAATACATCATGTGTCCATTAGAATGCCAGTTTGATCTTTGTTTAACAGATGTCGGTCGTATTGGTCATTGGCAGTTACATGATCACTTGGTCTAAGGATGAGCTTTTCCTTTTCTTTTGTTAATTAATATTTTACTCTTCTCCAGAAGTAAATGTACGATATTTTACTTTAAGATCCATTTCACTGTCTTTTACTGCTGTCTATTATCATCAGGATAGAGTCACAGAGAGCAGTGGATTCTGTGGAACGATGAAAAATAGCTCCTTTCATTATTCATTAGGATGAGTCCACAGTCCAGAACAAACTGTCAGAGTGCAACATGATTAGAACACTAACGATAAAGACAGAGAGGCAACTGTCCATTAATAATGGAGTGGTATATGATCATCTTTCATGAGTTTGTAGTGTCAATGTTTCCCTTGTGTTGGGCCAACAATCTGTCCCTCATCTGAACTATGTCCTTTTATAGAGACCCAAATCAATGCAAACTGGCAAGATAGCATTTTAACTCGTCACTATTTCATTTCCATTTGAATCTCAATTACTGAGTTTCAGATACAATAAATTGTGGAAGGTATAGTCACAAAGTTCAGTTTAGAATAATACGTGTTTCAGTGCACCTTTTTTAAGTACCACCGGATATTGCCACTGTCTTGTCTGTGTGGGAATCATGAAAATAGGAAATGATGAGCTCTGTAGTGGCTCAGTTGGCAAACCAGCTGCAAGGTGTGTTATAAATGGACTAACAAAAGGTTTGGCCCATTACTACAGCTGATTATAGCTTAGTTTGCCACTAACTCACTGATCCTTGCTAGAAAGTTGAATAGGTGTAAAACACTGAGCAAGGGCAGAAACAAGCTTGGACTGAGGTGAAGAGGAATTTATTCACTCAAAGTGTGGTTCTAGGATCAGAGGGAATAGTCTCAGAATAAAGAGGTGACAATTTAAGACTGGGATGAGGAATTTCTTCTCTGAGGGTTGAGAGTATTTGGAACTCCTTGCCATAGAGAAAGTTGGGACAGAGTCCATGTGTATAATTAAGGTTCAGATAGATAGATTCTTGATCGGTAGGGGAATTGAGGGATAGGAGGAAAACACACAGGCAAATGGTTGTGAGGGATGCCGTTGAATAATCCTGTTGAATAGCAGAGCAGGCCCAAGGGGCCGAATGGCCCTATTTCTTATGGTCTTATTGAATGTGGAATTATCTGCCCTAGAGGGCTATGAAGATTCAATTGTTTCATGTATTGATAGCCAGGAATTGATAGATTTCTACATTTTATAAACATCAAGAGATATGAGGATGGGTATTTAAATTGTAGGTGTTAAGAAGAAGCACAGCCACAATCTCATTGAATGGCAGAGTGGACTTCAAGAGTTAAAAGGCCTACTTCTACTTCTAAAAGGCCTATTTCTAATGCTCTTCTGTTCTTATCCTATTGCAACATATAAAATCCTGAGAGAATTTGACGTGATGGATGCTGAAAGGATGTTCCCCTTGTTTGAGAGACTAGAACGAGAGATGCAGTTTAAAAAGAAGTGGTTTTTCATCTGAGAGATGGAAAAGGTTGTAGCTGTTTGAAATTCTTTCACAAACATTCTTCTATAAAGATTCCATAAAGTCTTTAGTATTTCTAAGGCATAGGTTAAATAGATTCTTGAATTACAAGTAAGCCAAAGGTCATCGAGGGTAGATGGGAATATGAAGTTGAACCCCCGATCAGGGGGTTATTGAATGGCAGAGCAGGTATTAAGGGGCTGACCTAGCCTATCCCTGCTCCTAATTTGTATGTTCATATATTTGTATCAAGGAAGCTTTAACAAATATTTTTGTAATTTAGATATATTCGGGAGAAGTTCCAGATGATTGAAAATGGAAAGCAATGATTATTCAACTATTAAACTACTTTCATTGGACTAGTGCTTAAACCTTCAAAAACTTTACCTTATTCCAAAACTGTTGACTTGTTAATAGACAGAAGGAATTCAATCAATTTTATATTTGGATTTTCTGAAAGTTTTTGGCAAAGTTCTAGCTTGTTCATTAATGATTAAATGATCTCAGAAGTAGGACATAGTAGGACAGTAGTAGATTGTTTCTTAATTTTTAGTTAACTATATAGCTGTAAATGGGAACTTCTCAGGCTGTTAAATTGCAACCAAGACATCGCAAGATTAGGTCTGGAATCATGTCACCAATTGCTCCCATTCAAATACTGACTTATTTCAGTAGTAGGGCTTGGACTTCCAGAAGCGTTTAACAAAGTACCTCAAAAAAAGTTACGTCATGAGATAAGAGTACACGATGTTGGAGGTAGTATATTGGCAAGGGTAGAGAATTGGCTGGTATGCAGCAACCGGGGTGTGGATAAGGGGTTCTTTTTCAGGTTGGCAACCTGTGACTGGTGGGGTTCCACAGCCATCAGTGCTGGGACCGCAATTGTTTACAATATATATTAATGACTTGGAAGAAGTACTGTAGTGTAGCCAAATTTGCAGACAACACTAGAATAGGTGGAAAGTCAGGTTGTGAGAGGCATATGAACAGATTACAGAGATTGGATCAAAAAAGATTTAACAGCATCTTGCCAGGACCGGAGGGTTTGAGTTATAGGGAGAGGCTGGATAGGTTGGGATTTTTTTCATTGGAGCGCAGGAGGTTGAGGGGTGACCTTATAGAGGTTAATCATGAGGGGCATAGATAAAGTGAATAGCAAAGGTCTTTTCCTTAGGATGGGAGAGTGTTATGGACCAGACCAGACCCCCTCAAAATATTTTAAGAAGGTACCCCAGACCCTAACTTTTCCTTAGTTTTAAAGGGAAATATGAAGTGCCTGCTCCAGAAACAAGGCGACTGATCAAACCACTTGAGATTGAGCAAAACACAATTTATTCATGATTTGGAGACACCGGTGTTGGACTGGGGTGGGCAAAGTTAAAAATCACACAACACCAGGTTATAGTCCAACAGGTTTATTTGGAAGCACTAACTTTCGAAGCACTGCTCCATCATCAGGTGATTGTGGAGAATAAGATTGTTAGACACAGAATTTATAGCAAAAGCTTATAGTGTGATGTAACTGAAATTATAGATTGAAAAATACCCGGATTGTTTGTTAAGTCTCATCTTTTAGAATGACCTTGTTGGTTTTGGTTCTTTCATATGTAAATCGCAAAACGTTTTTTAAAAATTACATTCTCAAGTGCACTTTAACAATTGGAGTCATGTCGGCCCAGATAAGGTATTGAAGGTGTTAATTCCCTCTGTGCCACAATGGCCAGACTTATTCTAATCTAAAAAACGGATTTACAGAATCTTACATGGATTCATGCAGTTTTTGAGCAAAGTAAAATGTAATTCTGCAAGTACAAATTCTGTTCCTATTTCTTACGGTTTTATGATCTTTTGGAGTGGGAATTCAGAAAGACGTGGGTTCATGCCCTACTTAGGTCTGAAGAACACATTCTTGAGCATAAAGTTTCCACAGCGCTGTTAGGAGACAGGAATTCCTGCTGGCTTTGAAAACATTCTCTATCTCTAACTTTACATTTACTTCACATCTTGCCTGACATTTTATGTATAATAATTGGATGTCATATTTGAGGCACGTTTAAAATTAATTAAATAGCTGTGAAATAATTTAGAGTATTCTGAGGACTTGAAAAGTTGTGTATAAATGGGCTTATTTGGAAGCACTAGCTTTCGGAGCACTGCTTCATCAGGCAGCTGTGAAGGAGCAACGCTCCAAAAGCTAGTCTTCCAAATAAACCTGTTGGACTATAACCTGGTGTTGTGTGAAGAGGATATAATGAGTTTGAAAAAGGATATATATAGGCCATTGAGTGGGCAAACATTTAGCAGTTGGAGCACAAAAAAAAAGTACTTACCTTCTTTAACAGGTAAAACAGCATATTATTTGAATGCAGAGAGATTGCCGATCTCTGCAGTACAGAGGGATTTGGATGCCCTGATACATGAATCACAAAGTATGTAGAGCAGAAAAGCACAAGAACGGGCTCTTCAGCCCAAGATGTTGTGTTGAACATGACGCCAAATTAAACTAATTCCTTCTGTCGGCCCATTTGCCCGAAATGTCGATTTTCCTGCTCCTCGGATGCTGCCTGACCTGCTGTGCTTTTCCAGCACCACTCTGATCTAAACTCTGGTTTCCGGCATCTACAGTCCTCACTTTTGCCATGTTCCATACCCCTCCATCCCTTGCATATTCATCTGCTTATCTAAAAGTCCCATAACTGCCCCTATCATATCTGCCTCCACCACAACCCATGGCAGTGCATTCCAGATATTTACCACCCTATTGAAAAAAACATGCCTTGCACATCTCATAGAGATGTACAGCATGGAAATAGACCCTTTGGTCCAACTCGTCCATGCCGATTAGATATCCTAACTTAATCTAGTACCATTTACCAGCATGTGGTCCATATCCCTCTAAACCCTCCCTATTCAAATACTCATCCGGATGCCTTTTAAATGCTGTAATCATACCAGCCTCCACCACTTCCTCTGGCAGCTAATTGCATATACGTACCAACCTCTGTGTGAAAATGTTGCCTCTTAGGTCCCTTTCATATCTTTCCTTTCTCAACCTAAACCTATGCCCTCTATTCCTCCACCCCAGGGAAAGACTTGTCTATTTATCCTATCCATGCCCCTCATGATTTTATAAACCTCTATAAGGTCACCCCTCAGCCTCCAATGCTCCAGGGAAATCAGCCCCAACCTATTCAGCCTCTTTCTATAGCTCAAATCCTCCAACTCTGGCAACATCCTTGTAAATCTTTTCTGAACCCTTTTAAATTTCACAACATCCTTCCGATAGGAAGGAGACCAGAATTGCACGCAATATTCCAAAAGTGGCCTAACAGATGTTCTGTATAGCCGCAACATAACTTCCCAACTCCTATACTCAATGCTCTGATCAATAAAGGAAAGCATATCAAACACCGCCTTCATTATCCTATCTACCTGCAACTCTACTTTCAAGGCACTATGAACCTGCACTCCAAAGTCCCTTTGTTCAGCAGCACTTCCCAGAAACTTAGCATGAAGTGTATCAGTCTCACTCTGATTTGCTTTTCCAAAATGCACTTTGCATTTATCTAAATTAAACTCAATCTACCACTCCTCAGCCCATTAGCCCACCTGATTAAGGTCCTGTTATACTCTGAGGTAACCTCCTTCACTGTCCACTACACCTCCAATTTTGGTGTCATCTGCAAACTTACTAACAATACCTCTTATGCTCACATCCAAATCATTTATATAAATGACAAAAAGTAGTGGATCCAGCACCGATCCTTATGGCACACCACTGGTCACAGGCCTCCAGTCTGAAAAGCAACCCTCCACCACCACCCTCTGTCTTCTACTTTTGAGCCAGTTTTGTATCCAAATGGCTAGTTCTCCCTATATTTCCTGAGATCTAACCTTGCTAACCAGTCTACCGCTGTCCCCTCATCAGTTCTCTTTGTTACTGTTTCAAAAGACTCAACCCGGTTGAGGTATGATTTCCCATGCACAAAGCCATGCTGACTATCCCTAATCAATCCTGGCATTTCCAAATACATGTAAATCCTGTCCCTCAGGGTTCCCTCCAACTACTTGCACACCATTGATGTCAGGCTGACCGGTCTATAGTTCCCTGGCTTTTCCTTACCACCTTTCTTAAATAGTGGTGCCACACATTAGCCAGCCTCCAGTCTTCTGGCGCCTCACCTGTGACTCTCTTTTGAACTTTCCCCTCTGACCTTAAATGACCCCTAGTATTAAATATTTCAACTCTGGGATAAATATTCTGACTGTCAATCCTATGTATGTATCTCATAATTTTATAGATTTTCATCAAGTCTTCCCTCAGCTTCTACTGCTCCAGAGAAAACAACCCAAATTTTTATAGCCTCTCCTCATAGTTTATACCTTCTAACCAGGCAGCATCCTGGTAAACCTCTTCTGCACCCTCTCCAAAACCTCCACATCCTTCCTGTAATGTTCCAACCAGAATTGAATGTAGTATTCAAACTATGGCCTAACCAAAGTCTTATAAGGCTGCAAAATGACATTCTGACTCTTGTACTCAGTTCCCCAACCAATAAAGGCAAGCATGCCATACATCGTCTTTATCACCCCACCTACTTGTGTGGACTTGAGCCCCAAGATCCCGCTGTGCATTCATGCTTTTCAAGGTCCTGCCTTTGACTGTGTCTTCTTTCTTAACATTTGATCTCCCAAAGTGCAGCACCTCACACTTACCCAGATTAAACCCCGTCTGCCATTTCTCTGCCCAAATCTGCAACTGATCTATATCTCGCTGTATACTTTGGCAACTTTCTACAATTCTACCAATCTTTGTGTGATCTGTATTTTCTATCTACATTTTCATCCAAGTCATTTATAAATATCACAAACAGCAGATGTCCCAGTAGGGATCCCTGCAGAGCACCACTAATCACAGACCTTCAGCCAGATAAACACCCTTCCACCACTACCCTCTGCTTCTATGGGCAAGCCAATTTCTGAATCCAAGCAACCAAATCACTGTGGATCCTATGCATCTTGATCTGCTGGATGAGCCTCAAGGGACACAACCGTGCTCTCAATTAGATTAGATTAGATTACAGTGTGGAAACAGGCCCTTCGGCCCAACAAGTCCACACCGACCCGCCGAAGCGCAACCCACCCATACCCCTACATTGACCCCTTACCTAACACTACGGGCAATTTAGTATGGTCAATTCACCTGGCCCTGCACATCTTTGTGACTGTGGGAGGAAACCGGAGCACCCGGAGGAAACCCACGCAGACACGGGGAGAACGTGCAAACTCCACACAGTCAGTCGCCTGAGGCGGGAATTGAACCCGGGTCTCAGGCGCTGTGAGGCAGCAGTGCTAACCACTGTGCCACCGTGCCGCCCATCACGAGGGAAATTGCCAAAAGCCTTAGAAAAATCCATGTACAACATCCACTACTCTACCCTCATCAACCACCTTCGTCATGTCCTTGATAAGTTCAATTAAGTTAGTAGAACATTAGTGCGCAGTACAGGCCCTTTGGCCCTTAATGTTGCGCCAACCTGTGAAACTAATCTGAAGTCCATCTAACCTACACTATTCAATTATCATCCATATGTTTATCAAATGACCATTTAAAGCTGGCAAGTCTATTATTGTTGCAGGCAGGACATTCCATGCCCTTACTACACTGAATGCACTGATATCTGTCACCTCTCAATTTAAAGCTATGTCCCCTCATGCAAGCCATCACCATCCAAGGCAAAAGGCTCTCACTGTCCACCCTATGTAATCCTCCGATCATCTTGTATGTCTCTATTAAGTTACCTCTTAACCTTCTTGTCTCTAATGAAAACAGCCTCAAGTCCCACAGCCTTTCCTCATAAGACCTACCTTCCATACCAGGCAACATCCTGGTAAATCTGTGCACCCTTTCCAATGCTTCCACATCCTTCCAGTAATGCAGTGACCAGAACTGTATGCAATACTCCAAATGTGGCCACATCAGTTTTGTACAGCTGCAACATGACCTCATGGCTGCAAAACCCAATCCCTCTACCAATAAAACCTAACCCTCTCTATACCACCTAACAACCTGGGTGGCAACTTTCAGATATCTATGCAAATGGACACCAAGATCTCTCTGCTCATCCACACTACCACGAATCTTACCATTAGCTCAGTACTCTGTATTCCTGTTACTCCTTTCAAAGTGAATCACCTCACACCTTTCCGCATTAAACTCCATTTGCCACCTCTCAACCCAGCTCTGCAGCTTAACTCTGCCCCTCTATAAACTGCAACATCCTTCCGCACTATCCACAACTCCACAGACTTCAGTGTCATCTGCAAATTAGCTGACCCTAATGCAGATCATTTATGAAAATGGCAAACAACAGTGGCACCAAAACAGATCCTCGCGGTACACCACTAGTAAATGAACTCCAGGATGAACATTTCCCATCAATCGCCACCTTCTTAAGCTAGCCAATTTCTGATCTAAACCACTAAATCACCAAATCGCCCTCAATCCCATGCTTCTATTTTCTGCAATAGCCTACTGTGGTGAACTTTATCAAATACTTCACTGAAATCCATATACACCATATCGACCGCTTTACCCTCATCCACCTGTTTGGTCACCTTCTCAAGGTTCGTGAGGCACAAGCTACCCTTCGCAAAACCTTGTTGACTATCTGTAATCAAACTATTCCTTTCTAGATGATTATTAATCCTATCTCTTAAATTCCTTTCCAACACTTTACCCACCACTGAAGTAAAGCTCACAGGTCGATAATTACGAGGATTGTCTCTACTCCCCTTCTTGAACAAGAGGACAACATTTGCTACCCTCCAGTCTTCTGGCACCATTCCTGCAGACAATGATGACATAAAGATCAATACCAAACGCTCTGCAATCTCCTTCCTAGCTTCCCAGAGAATCCTGGGATAAATCCCATCTGACCCGGGGGACTTATCTAATTTCACACTTGCCAAAATTGCTAACACCTCCACCTTATGACCCTCAATCCTGTCCAGTCTAATAGCCTGTACCTCACCATTCTCCTCGACAATATTGTCTTTTTCCAGTGTGAATACTGACAAAATATATTCATTTAGTACCTCTCCTATATGTTCGGACTACAAGCACAACTTCCCAGTTCTGTCTTTGTTTGGCCCTAATCTTACTCTAGTCATTCTTTTATTCCTGACATACCTATAGAAAGCTTTAGGGTTTTCCTTGATCCTATCTGACAAGACGTCTCATGTCCCCTACCGGCTTTTCTCAACTCTCTCTTTAGGTCCTTCCTGGCTAACTTGTTTCTCTCAAGCACCCTAGCTGAGCCTTCATGCCTTATCTTTATATAAGCCTCTGTTTCCTCTTCTTCTTTAGTAAACCACAGTTCCCTCGCTCGACCACTTCCTCCCTGCCTAACAGGTACATACTTACCAAGGACACGCAGTAGCTGTTCCTTGTCCAAGCTCCACATTTCAGTTGTGTCCATCCCCTGCAGTTTCCTTCCCCATCCTATGCAGCCTAAATCTTGCCTAATCTGGATGTAAGTTTGCTTGCTGAGCTGGAAGGTTCATTTTCAGACATTTTGTCACCATGCTAGGTAACATTATCAGTGAGCCTCCAGTGAAGCGCTGGTGTTTCGTCCTGCTTTCTATGTATGTCTTGGTTTCTTATAGTGGGTAGTATCAGTTCTGGTTCTTTTTCTCAGAGGATGGTAGATGAGATCCAAATCGCTGTGTTTATTAATGGAGTTCCGGTTACAATGCCATGCTTCTCGGAATTCTCATGTGTGTTTCTATTTTGCCTATCCTAGGATGGATGTGGTATCCCTTTTCATCTGTATGTAAGGGTACTAGTGATAGTGGATCATGTCTTTTTGTGGCTAGTTGACTAGCCACCAAGATACATGAACATCAACTATCCACAAAACAACATGACCCGCTATCACTAGTATCCTTGCATACAGACTAAAGACACCATCTTGAAGAGCATTAGCAAATGTCTTGCCTGAATATTGGTACCCCTCTGGTTCAGGTGTAGACCATTCCATTTGTAGAGATCCCACCTACCCCAGAATGAGCCCCAATTATCCAGGTAAACGAATCCTTCGCAACTGCACCATCCCTGTAGCCACGTTGCTCTCCCTCCCTATTCCTCACCTTGCTAGCACGTGGCACGGGTAACAAACCAGAGATAACAACTCTGTTTGTTCTAGCTCTAAGCTTCCACTCTAGCTGCTTGCATTTTTTCCTTACATCCCCATCCTTTTTCCTCCCTATGTCGTTGGTGCCTATGTGGACCACGACTTGGGGCATCTACCCCTCTCCCTAAAGGATCCCAAAACCTTATCCGCGATGCTCTAAGCCACCTAATGATGTAAGATGTAACTTGCCCCACACAAAGCCATGCTGACTCCCTAATTTAGGCAGTGTTTTTCCAAATGCATCTAAATCCTATCCCTAAGAATACTTTCCAATCGTTTCCCAACCCTCAATGTAAGATTCCCTGGTCTGTACTTTCCTGGATTACCTCTATTTCCCTCCTTGAACTGAGGAACAACATTAGCTACTCACCAGTCTCCCAGGGCACCCCAGTGGCTAGCAAGGATATGTAGGTCTTGGTCAAGGCCCCAGGAATCTCCTCTTTCTCTCAATAACCTGGGATAGATACCATCGGGACTTGGGGACTTATCAAACTTAATGCTCTTCAAGCAATTCAACACCACTTCTTTCTTGATCTCAAATTCCCTTTGCATATCAGCGTGCTCCACACTAATTTCACTATCCTCCATATCCTTCTCCTGGGTGAATACCAATGCAAAATATTCATTTAGAGTCTCACCCACATCCTCTGTGTCCAAGCACAAGTTCCCTTTTTTTTATACTTGAGTGGACCTACCTTCTGCCTCATTCTCCTGTTGTTTGTAATGTATGTATAGAATGTCTTAGGATTCTCTTTAACCCTACTTGCCAAGGTCATTTCATGGCCCCTTCTTGCTCTCCCAGCTCCCTGCTTGAGTTCTTAAAAGTTGGTACATAAGTTCAGCAAGTTGTCAGGAAGGCAAGTTGAATATTATTGTTTATTACAAGGGGAATATTGGAGTGGGAGGACAATAATCCAGTTGTTCTGGTCCACATTAGTACAAACAACATAGACAAGGCTGGGAAGGAGGAACTGGAGATTGTCAAGCACTAGGAACAGGTCCTCAAGGGTAGTAATCTCCAAGTGCTACCTGAGCCATATGCAAATTGGCTTAGGAGTAAGAAAATTAGAGAAGTAAACATCTGTCTAAAGGAGTGATGTGGGAAAGAGGGTTTCCATTTCATGGGACTTTGACATCAGTTTTGAAACATGAGGGATCTGTACCGATGGGACGGTCTTAACCTAAACTGATCTGGAATTGGTATTCTCGCGAAAATGATAAATAGGTTTGTCACTAGGACTTTAAACTAGTGAGTTGGGAGGAAGGGAAGGGGAAAACGACAGGCAGTATGATGGTAAATAAAAAGGTAAGCAGCCTGTTAGCATGTCTGCAAGAGGATTTAACTCCAAGGCAGACTATAAAAGAAGTGAAAAGGAAGGATAACTCAGGGGATATTGTTAGAGATGTTGGAAATCATGAGGGGACAAAAACGAGTGTAAGAGCACTTTACCTGAATGCTCATAGCAATAATAAGATCAGTGAGTTAACAGCACAAATCATTGCAAATGAATATAATTTAGTTGCCATTACAGAGACATAATTACAGGATGGTCATGACTAGGAGTTAAGTATCCAGGGGTATCAGACTATTCGGAAGGACAGACAGCAAGGTAAGGGAGGTGGTATAGCTCTGATTTTCAAGGATGACATCAGGGCAACGCTGACAGATGATACAGGTTTTATGGAGAATAAGGTTGAATCAATTTGGGTGGAAATTAGAAATTCTAGGAAGAAAATTTTGGTATGCTTTCCTTTATGGGTCAGAGTATTGAGTACAGGAGTTGGGAGGTCATGTTGCGGCTGTACAGGACATTGGTTAGGCCACTGTTGGAATATTGCGCGCAATTCTGATCTCCTTCCTATCGGAAAGATGTGAAACTTGAAAGGGTTCAGAAAAGATTTACAAGGATGTTGCCAGGGTTGGAGGATCTGAGCTGCAGAGAGAGGCTGAACAGGCTGGGTCTGTTTTCCCTGGAGCGTCGGAAGCTGAGGGGTGACCTTATAGAGGTTTACAAAATTATGAGGGGCATAAATAGGACAAATAGGCAAAGTCTTTTCCCTGAGGTCGGGGAGTGCAGAACTAGAGGGCATAGGTTTAGGTTGAGAGGGGAAAGATAAAGAAGAGACCTAAGGGGCAACTTTTTCACGCAGAGGGTGGTACGTGTATGGAATGAGCTGCCAGAGGATGTGGTGGAGGCTGGTACAATTGCAACATTTAAGAGGCATTTGGACGGGTATATGAATAGGAAGGGTTTGGAGGGATATGGGTCGGGTGCTGGCAGGTGGGACTAGATTGGGTTAGGATATCTGGTCGGCGTGGACGGGTTGGACCGAAGGGTCTGTTTCCATGCTGTACATCTCAATGACTCTATAAAATGTCACTGATAGCATTGTCTATAGGCCCCCAAATAATACTACATTGGGGTGGGCAAAGAAAGAAATAATTAATGCCTGTAAAAATGGTACAGCAATTATCATGGGGATAATTGTAGATTGGTCGAACCAGCTCAGTCAGGGTGGTCTTGAGGAGGAGTTCATTAAGTGTATCCGTGATAGTTTTCTTGGACAGTATGTAATGGAACCGATGAGGGAGCAAGCTATCCTAGATCTGGTCCTGTGTAATGAGACAGGAATAACTAATGACCTCATAGTTAGGGATCCTCTTGGAAGAAGTGATCACAGTATGGTTGAATTTAGAATACAGATGGAGAGAGTCAAGGTAAAATGCAATACCAGGGTCCTGTGCTTGAACAAGGGAGACTACAATAGGGTGAGGGAAGAGTTATCTAAAGTAGACTGTAAACAAAGACATTATGGTGGGACAGTTGACAAGTAATGGAGGACTTTCAAAGCAATTTTTCAAAGTGCTTAGCATAAGTATATTCCAGTGAAAAGGAAAGATTGTTAGAAAGGGGCTAATCTGCCACATGTATGTGAGGAAATAAGGAAGGCTATCAAATTGAAAGAGAAGGTATACAAAGTGGCCAAGATCAGTGAGAAACTAGAAGATAGAACATGAGAAAAAAACTAGCTCAGAATATAAAGACAAATAGCAAATGTTTCTATAAATATATAAAACCAAAAAGAATGGCAATAGTAAATGTTGGTCCTTTCAAGGATGAGAAGGGGCATTTAATCATGGGATAAGATGAAATGGCTGAGGCGTTGAACAGGTATTTTGTGGCGGTCTTCATAACAAAGGACACTAATAACATGCCAGTAATTGATAAAGAGACGAAGATAGGTGAGGACCTGGAAACAAGCATTATCACGGAAGAGGTAGTGTTGAGCAAGATAATAGAGCTAAGGATAGGCAAGTCTCCTGGCTCTGATGGAATGCAACCCAGGGTACTAAAAGAGATAGCAGGAGAACTAGCAAGTGCACTGTGGTAATTTTCCAAAATTCGCTGGACTCTGGGGCAGTTCCAGCAGATTGGGAAACAGCAATGTGACGCCACTGTTTAAAAAGGGTGTAGACAAAAATATGGAGTATTATAGCTGAAAATGTGTTGCTGGAAAAGCGCAGCAGGTCAGGCAGCGTCCAGGGAACAGGAGAATCGACGTTTTGGGCATAAGCCCTTCTTCAGGAATACTCCTATGGAGTATTATAGACTGGTTAGCTTAATCTCTGTAGTGGGGAAGATGCTTGAGTCTGTTATCAAGGAAAAAATAGTATGGCATCTCAATCAAAATTGTCCTGTTGGGCAGACGCAGCATGGGTTCATGAAGGCAAGCTTAACAAATCTTTTGGAATTCTGTGAAGACATTACAGACACTGAACAACGGGGACCCAGTAGATGTGGTGTACCTTGATTTCCAAAAGGCCTTTGACAATACAAAAGGCTGCTGCATAAGATAAAGATGCAAAGTGTAATGAGCAATGTATTAGCGTGGATAGAGGATTGGTTGACTAACAGGAAGCAAAGAGTGGGGATAAGTGAGTGTTATTCTGGCTGGCAATCAGTAACTAGTGGTGTGCCTCAGGGATCAGTGTTGGGACTGCAAGTATTCATAATTTACATAGATGATTTGGAATTGGGGATGTCGTGTGGTGTGTCAAAGTTTGCAGATGACACTAAGATGAGTGCTAAAGCAAAGTATGCAGAGGACTGTGAAATTTTGCACAGGAGTGGGCAAAAGTCTGGCAGATGGAATACAATGTAAATAAATGTGAAGTCATCAATTTTTGGCCGGAATAACAGTAAAAAGGGCTATTACTTAAATGGTAAAAGGTTGTAGCATGCAACAGAGGGACCTAGGTGTCCTCCTGCATGAATCACAGAACTTTAGTTTGTAGGTACAAAAGATAATTAGGAAGGCAAATGGAATTTTGTCCTTCATTGCTAAAGGGATTAAGTTTAAAAGCAGGGTGGTTATGTTGCTGCTATACAGGGTGCTGGTGAGGCCACACCTGGAGTACTGTATGCAATTTTGGTCTCCTTACTTGAGAAAGGATGTACTGGCACTGGAGGGGGTGCAGAGGAGATTCACTAGGTTGATTTCGGAGTAGAGGGGGTTAGCTTATGAGGAGAGACTAAGTAGACATGGATTATCTTCATTGGAATTCAGAAGAATGAGGGGGGATCTTCTAGAAACATATAAAATTATGAAGGGAATAGATGAGATAGACTTAGAGGATGTTTCCTCTGGCAGGTGTAACTAGGACAAGAGGGCATAGCCTCAAAATTAGGGGCAGCAGGTTTAGGACTGAATTGAGAAGGAACTTCTTCACCCAAAGGATTGTGAATCTATGGAGTTCCCTGCCCAGTGAAGTAGTTGATGCTAATTCAGAAATGTTTTTAAGGCTAAGATAGATACTTTTTTGAACAGTGAAGGAATTTAGGATTACAGTGAGAGGGCAGGTAAGTGGAGGCAACAAAAGATCAGCCATGATCTTATTGAATAGCTGAGCAGGCTCGAAGGGCCAAACTGCTCCTAGTTCATATGTTCTTATCAGTAGAAGATAAAAATAATGGTGTCTTGGTATAGTTCAATAGGGCGTTGGTAAGACCACATAAAGAGTGCTGGTTTAGGCTTCTTATTAGGAAATAATTGTATTGAAGAAGTTCATAGTAGGTTCCAAGATATGGGAAGGTTACCTTACGAGAAAAGGTCATGGGGTCTGTGCAACCTTGTTCCAGACAGCAGTGGACACAGGGTTATTGAGTATTTTTAAGGTAAAGTTAGATAGATTGTCAACTGGGTCAGGTAAAATTTCTCTAGTCCCAATTGGTGGTGAATTTACTATGAGAGTCACCTCACCTCAGACGAGGGGCAAGGTCGAGAAAATGGGACCTTCATGATGACTTCAGCCAGTACAGGAATTGAACCCATGCTGTTGGAGTCAGACTGCTTTGTAAACCAGCCATCCATCCAGCTGGCTAAGCTTAAAAATCACTCAGATTTTTAACTAGCAAGGGAGTCGAGGAGTATTAGTGAAAGCTAGGAAAGTGAAGTTGAGACCACAGATCAGTCATGATGTTATCAATTGCTGAAATGGGTTAAAGGGCCCCAATAGACAATAGGTTCAGGAGTAGGCCATTCTGCCCTTCGAGCCAGCCCCACCATTCATTATGATCGTGGCTGATCATCCTCAATTAGTATTCTGTTCCTGCCTTATCCCCATAACCCTTGATTCCACTAACCTTAAGAGCTCTATCAAACTCTTTCTTGAAAGTATCCAGAGACTTGGCCTCCACAGCCTTCTGGGGCAGAGCATTCGATACACCCACCACTCTCTGGGTGAAGAAGTTTCTCCTCAAGTCTATTCTAAGTGGCCTACCCCTTATTTTTAAGCTGTGTCCTCTGGTTCGGGACTCATCCATCAGCAGAAACATGCTTCCTGCCTCTAGAGTGTCCAATCCTTTAATAATCTTATATGTCTCAATCAGATCCCCTTTCAGCCTTCTAAACTCAAGCGTATACAAGCCCAGTCGCTCCAATCTTTCAGCGTAAGATAGTCCCGCCATTCAGGGAGTTGATCTCGTGAACCTATGCTGCACTCCCTCAATAGCCAGGATGTCTTTCCTCAAATTTGGAGACCAAAACTACGCACAATATTCCAGGTGCGGTCTCACCAGGGCCCTGTACAGCTGCAGAAGAACCTCTTTGTTTCTGTACTCAATTCCTCTTATTATGAAGGCCAGCATGCTATTAGCTTTCTTCACTGCCTGCTGTACCTGCATGCTTGTTTTCATTGACTGATGTACAAGAACACCTAGATCTCGTACTGCCCCTTTACCTAACATGACTCCATTTAGGTAGTAATCTGCCTTCCTGTTCTTGCCACCAAAGTGGATAACCACACATTTATCCACATTAAACTGCATCTGCCATGCATCCGTCCACTCACCTAGCCAGTCCAGGTCACCCTGTATTCTCCTAACATCCTCCTCACATTTCACCCTGCCACCCAGCTTTGTGTCATCAGCAAACTTGCTAATATTACTTTTAGTACCTTCATCTATATCATTAATGTACATTGTAAAAAGCTGCGGTCCCAGCACTGATCCCTGCGGCACACAACTGGTCACCGCCTGCCATTCCGAAAGGGAGCCATTTATCACTACTCTTTGGCTCCTGTCAGCCAACCAATTTTCAATCCAAGTCAGTATTTTGCCCCTAATACCATGTGCCCTAATTTTGCTCACTATCCTCCTCTGTGGGACTTTATCAAAGGCTTTCTGAAAGTCCAGGTATATTACATCCACTGAATCTCCCTTGTCCATCTTCAGAGTTACATCCTTAAAAAAATTCCAGAACATTAGTCAAGCATGATTTCCCCTTCATAAATCCATGCTGACTCTGATCTATCCTGTTAGTGCTATCCAGATGTGACGTAATTTCGTCCTTTATAATTGACTCCAGCAATTTTCCCACCACTGAGGTCAGACTAACTGGTCTATAATTCTGTTTTCTCTCTCCCTCCTTTCTTAAAAAGTGGGACAACATTAGCCACCCTCCAATCCGCAGGAACTGATCCTGAATCTATAGAAGATGGCCTACTCTCACTGCTAAATTATATATATGTGTGTGTATACAATGAAGAAAGGAATACAGTCTATGAAGAGAGAATGTGAGATCAAACCTTTCATCCTTTTTCCCAACTCAAATGACTATAAATCTGTTGACTGACTTTGTCACATGTAGAGCAGAATCAAAATAGGGCATCATATCCAGTGTATGTATAGCTGTGTGAGTGAGTGCAATATATGGT
Source organism: Chiloscyllium plagiosum (assembly GCF_037043375.1). Taxonomy (NCBI): domain Eukaryota; kingdom Metazoa; phylum Chordata; class Chondrichthyes; order Orectolobiformes; family Hemiscylliidae; genus Chiloscyllium; species Chiloscyllium plagiosum. Next base: position 132,073,647 of record NW_028270139.1, read on the forward strand.
GCGGGACAGAAAATAGAAGTAAGGAATGCTTATTTTAAAAGTGTTGAATGGGCTCAGCAGTTGCATTGCTTCAACTCTTGGCTCTCTAAGGAAAAAATTGGAGACTGGAAAAGAGATGAAGTGATTCTTGTTCAAAATTGATTTGTTAAGGGAGCCTAATAAAAAAGTTTAATATGTAGTTATTCATTTCTAATTTCATCTTTCTTTGACAGAAATTCCCAGAACTGAAGTTCAAGTATGTTGAAGAGGAGCAACCAGAGGAGTTTTTTGTTCCGTATATTTGGTCCTTGGCTTATAACACAACGGCGGAACTATATTGGAATCCACAGCAAGTTCAGCTGTTTACAATGGACTCTGGCTGAGCACCTGTGTTTTGTGATGATTGTTTGGAGGGTGGGAATGGGCAAATGTTAAAATAACAGTTTCACAAGGAGAATAAGAAGCTTTCATCCAATTTTTGTGTGGTCTACATCCACATTAAGGAGTAATTTCTTTGGACAGGGTGAATGGAATTCACGGATGTCATGTAAATTGGAAGTCATCAAAAACAGACCAAACATAGTTTCAAGGGAATAATTATATTTGACTAATTTTTCACCAAATATCCTTCATTAGTCTGACTACGAAATAAGTTACTTTGCCCACTTTTGGCTGTTCCTAACAGGCCCTTATGCAAATAGTACAGTAAACATTGGTGGAATCCAGCATTAAAGAAAGAAATGTCCCATAAAATAGAGTACCCACGTTTCTTCACATATATTCAGAATACTAATATCATTTATTGGCTATAATAATGTTTAATTAAAATTTTTAGAATTGCTGTCATTCCTGATCCAGAAACATTTCTTGTAAATAACAGCCAAGACAGAGGTCCTGTTATTTCTTTGTTTTAGTTAGTGTACAAGCTTGAAGAAATTCAGATATGTATTTAATAATGACAATGGTGCAGGCTGTGGACAAATGATTTCCAATCGAGTTATTGTTCAACTCTTCTGACTTCTTAACCAGTGATGGTACCATCAATGAACACTTTACTTTTTAAAATACATTTATTGCATTTTGAAATGCCATATTTATTATGTGCACAATCATGAACAAGATACAAAACTAAGTTGATATAATTCAATAAGTGTATCCTAGTCAGATTTCAGAAATGTATGCTTTAATTGACGAATTTAGCTTAAAATAAATGCTTGATCTCGCTTGTTGATTTAGTGGATATATACTCCTCACTGGACTTTTGTGCAGAGTTACATATATTAGGATAACAGTTTAGCATTTACTCCTCGAATTGATTCCAGCTGTCTTGGAGATGAGGGTCAGGGTCTACGTTATTTGCCACAGTATTTGATAGCGTAGGAAACAGGAATGACAGTTGGTGTTACCACATTGCCAAGTGATAAAGACAAGCATTCCATTTTTTACATTAAGCTGCAGCATATAACATTTAGATACAGAAGAATGTTTTTCTGTAGCCTTTTAATTTAATTGCAGAAATTATAAAGTGAACATTTTGGCTGCTTTAACTGAGTCATTAGACTGAAGTCCTATCTGTCTGGTAAAGAAGATCACATTACACTATTTGCAGAATAAGGGGAAGTCCTTCCACTGTTCAGACCAATAATTTAACACCCACTGGCCTTGCATTTTCCAAAACCCACAATCCTGTCTCCGTCCAGGAGGTATACACATGCGTTGTTTTCATGTCAGGGAAGTGGGCATGGACTGCAGACAATCCGAGTTAGCTACATAAGCAGATCAAATGATATAGGAGCAAAATTAGGCCATTTGGCCCATCAAGTCTGGTAACCATTCAATCATGGCTCATACGTTTCTCAACCCCATTCTCCTACCCTCTCCCGATAATCCTTGATTTCCTTACTAATTAAGAAACTATCTATCTCTCACCGTGGGCGGCACGGTGGCACAGTGGTTAGCACTGCTGCCTCACAGCGCTAGAGACCCGGGTTCAATTCCCGCCTCAGGCGACTGACTGTGTGGAGTTTGCACATTCTCCCCGTGTCTGCGTGGGTTTCCTCCGGGTGCTCCGGTTTCCTCCCACAGTCCAAAGATGTGCATGTCAGGTGAATTGGCCATGCTAAATTGCCCGTAGTGTTAGGTAAGGGGTAAATGTAGGGGTATGGGTGGGTTGTGCTTCGGCGGGGCGGTGTGGACTTGTTGGGCCGAAGGGCCTGTTTCCACACTGTAAGTAATCTAATCTAATCTAATCTAAATGCACTCAGTGACTTGGCCTCCACCATCCTCTGCTGCAATGAGTTCCACAGATTCACCACCCTCTGCTGAAATTCCTCCTCCTCTCTGTTCTAAAGAGTCATCCCTTCAGTCTGAGGCTGTGCCCTCAGGTCTCCACATCCACACCAGCCAGGCCTCTTAGTATTCTGAGCTGAAAAATGTATTGCTGGAAAAGCGTAGCAGGTCAGGCAGCATCCAAGGAGCAGGAGAATCGGCGTTTCGGGCATAAGCCCTTCTTCAGTTATGCTCGAAACATCGATTCTCCTGCTCCTTGGATGCTGCTTGACCTGCTGCGCTTTTCCAGCAACACATTTTTCAGCTCTGATCTCCAGCATCTGCAGTCCTCGCTTTCTCCTGTTAGTGTTCTGTAAGTTTCAATTAGATCTCCCCTCATCCTTCTAAACTCCATCAAGTCTTAACCCAGAGTCCTCAACGTCACCTAATATATCCTGGGATCATTCTTGTATAGCTCCTCTGAACACTCTCCAAATACCTACAAATCTTTCCCTAGATACTGGGACCAAAACTGCTCATAATGTATTCCAAATGCAGTCTGACCAGAGCCTTATGTAGCCCCAGCAATGCATGTCTGCTCTTACATTCAAGCATCCTTGAAATGAATGCTAATATAGACAGGCATGTGGCAAAGCTGGCAAGATAGAAAGCCCATCCCCATCTGCTGGCACATTGACCCATTGTAATCATGATCAAGAGTGTGCTGCTGGAAAAGCACAGAAGGTCAGGCAGCATTCGAGGAGCAGAAGAATCGACGTTTCGGGCAAAAAGCCCTTCATCAGGAATTCGTTCATTCCTGATGAAGGGCTTTTGTCCAAAACGCCAATTCTCCTGCTCCTCAAATGCTGCCTGACCTGTGCTTTTCCAGCACCACATTCTCAACTTTGATCTCCAGCATCTGCAGTCCTCACTTTCTCCCATTGTAATCATGACTGGTCTTTCAACCTTCAACTTCTACCTCCTCCTTCCATAACCCCCAGGTCTCTTCTTACCCCAAAAACCCATTTTGTTATCTACTGTTCCAGTTTCTACAAAGTATGTAACCCCTGAGTCATTGGCAAGTCATTAAAATGCTCCAGAAACAAACCTCATTTACAAACATGCTTTGAAACTTTTCTTTGAAATAAAAACTCATTTTACAATTTTATAAAACTGTTAATCTTACACAATAATCCTTGTATTAAAGAAAAAGCTTTATTCTACTTCATATCTCTGAATCTTGTGAATATGGACACATGAGGGAATTTTATAATCTCCTTGGCAGGCATGTTTTCAGTGGGAGTGCAGGTAAGATACGTCAGATGTGTAATCCATCGCTTTCCTGCTCACCCGAACCACTCACTGTAATGTGGAAGAGGGTGAAGAAGATAATCAACTAGGTTGCTCTGCTCTATGGGTGTTGAGGTGCTGATTAAGTTGTTGTAAAAGTGAGAAAGAAGCAGAAGGATTGCCTGCTTTGAGAGGTGTCTGTCGTGTATCAGGAGCACCCCAAGCCTGTACCCCAGCATTGTGCCTGCTTAGCTAAGCTCCAATATCCACTGCCCCCATAGTCCTTACTCTCCCTTCTACTGTGCCCAAACCTGTTCCATCCAAGAAACCCAGGACTCACCTTGCTTGGTGGGCTTCCTCACAGTTCTTCCAGCAATGCCTCCCTAATCTCTCCTGATGAAAGTTATCGAGGGTGAGAAAGTAGCTATAAAACATTTTAGGTCACAGGTATTGGAAAGGCTTTTCAAAGAACGCTCAAGCTGTTTTCAGAGTAAGATCAGATTGATCTCTTTCAATCGATCAGATTGAAAAAAATCAATCAAACAAAGGTAGCTCTCCTCTACAAACTCAGGCGACCGACCGTGTGGAGTTTGCACATTTTCCCCGTGTCTGCGTGGGTTTCCTCCGGGTGCTCCGGTTTCCTCCCACAGTCCAAAGATGTGCAGGTTAGGTGAATTGGCCATGCTAAATTGTCCGTAGTGTTAGGTAAGGGGTAAATGTAGGGGTATGGGTGGGTTGCGCTTCGGCGGGTCGGTGTGGACTTGTTGGGCCGAAGGGCCTGTTTCCACACTGTAAGTAATCTAATCAGTAATCTGTTCTGCATAGCCCAAGGTTTGAGTCCATTAGGCATTCTTGCAGATCAACCAGGTATTAAGAATGTGTCCATCTGGAAAACCAGATTTCTGCCCATCTATCCAAACAGCTTTTGTGGATATAGCGTGAAATGGATTGAAAGTTTCCTGAATTGGACTTTCACTGCCCGTGACTGACTGCTTTATGAGAAGCTGAGAGGAGCAATGTTTTTCCAAGAGATTGTTTAATGGCTGTTTTTCTTGTTCCTGTCTCAGAACTAGGGCTTCCTCTGTGTGGTTCAGAACTCCTCTGAGGTGCCATGAACTAAGTGTCTTAACAAAACTGGTTTGGCACCATCAAGATTGCAGAAGGTTTGAAATACCCACCCCATAATGGAGCTGACAAGGGTGACAGTGCTGTGTGCAGTTCACTGGCCTTACCCTTATCCACATTAGTAAAAATTGCCAGAAATGGGAATGGGCCAGAAATCCACAAATCAGGCCTTGCCCACTTCTATTAAATGGCTTCAGCTTACTCCAGCTCCTAAGTCATCCAGGCCAAAGTTAAGGATGTCCTAAGATTCTTCATTAAATGTTCTTATAAATACAAGTTGTCATGCACACTCATAGAGATCTTTACAATCAAGAAGCTGTTGACCAGCAGCCTATATTTTTCAATACATACTGGCTAACTCCATTAAATACGGTTAATTTTTATTAACCCTATGGTTATAGAGAGCATACTAATTTGAGCTGCTTTTATTTGGTTTTTGACCATTAATTTAGTTAGTGATCACATCACAACTTCCACATTTTAAAAAAACTGGAAGTTTGGAAGACTGGAACCCACTTTTACGTGACATAGATGAAAGGAGCAGGAAGAGGCCATTCAGCCCTTCAAGCCTGCTCCGCCATTCATCACAGTCATGGCTGAACATCCAACTCAATAGCCTAATCCTGCTTTCTCCCGATTAACCTTTGATCCCATTTGCCATGAGTGCTATATAGAATTGAATTTATTGTCACGTGTACCGAGGCACAGTGAAAAGCTTTGTCTTGTGAGCAATACAGGCAGATCACAGAGTTAAGTAGCATAGATAAGTAAATAATAGGTAAACAGCAGCAAAAACAAAAGCACAGGTACAGGCGAATGTTAAGAGTGTGTAAGTCCATTCAGTATTCTAACAACAGTAAGGTAGAAACTGTTATGAAACCGGCTGGTGCATGTGTTCAGGCTTCTGGACCTTCTCCCCGATGGTAGAGGTTGTAGAAAAACGCTGCCAGGGTGGGATGGATCTTTGAGAATGCTGGCGGCCTTTCCTTAACTGCGGACCTGGTAGATGGATTCTATAGATGGGAGGTTGGCCTTTGTGATTGTCTGGGCCGAGTTTACTACACTCTAACCATCTCCGATCTTGAATGGTACAGTTGCCATACCAGGTACTGAGACATCCAGACAATGCTCTCGATGGCGCACCTATAAAAGTTGGCAAGGGTATTCGCTGTCATGCCAAATTTCCTCAGCTGCCTGAGGAACCGGAGACGTTGTTGGGCCTTTGTAACCAGCAGGTCCACATGAAGAGTCCAATAAAGTTTGTGGATGACCAGTCCCAGAAGCTTGACACTCTCCACTCGTTCCACCTCTGTGCTGCTAATGTGTGTGTGTGTGTGTAGGGGATGGGGGTGGGTGGGGGGGGGTGGGGTGGGGAGCATGAGTAACACCCTGCCAAAAGTCAATAGTGAGTTCCTTGGTTTTGCTGGCATTGAGAGCTAGATTGTTCTCAGTGCACCATTTTTCCAGGTCTTCCACCTCCCATCTGTAGTCTGTTTTGTCGCCATCTGAGAATCCACCAACTATGGTGGTGTCATCAACAAACTTGTAAATGCCAATAGTCTGGTATTTGGCGACGCAGTCATGGGTATACAGTGAGTACAGTAAGGGGCTGAGTATGCACCCCTGGGGGGCTCCAGTGTTGCATGTTAGTGACGATGAAATATTGTCTGAACTCCAGCAAAAATAATCCTAACCTAGCCAATCTCTCCTCATACATCAGTCCCACCATCCCAGAATCCCTGGTAAACCTTCACTGCATTTCCTTGAGAGCAAGAGTATCCTTCCTCAGAAAAGGAGACCAAAACTGCACACAATATTCTAGGTGACTCACTCTTGGGGATCATAAGACATGTTGTCCTGTAGTGGCAATGTATTTTGTAATATCTTGACATAAGATCATGTTTGTACTGCTTATGCACACTGCCAAAATGTTGAAGCTCAGTCAGCACAAATTTTGAATGGTAAGCCTCCATAATGAACCAGTCTAAAGAAATGCCAGCTCCACTCTACAGAATTTGTTGTTAATATAATTATGTTAGCTCTGCATGGATTTACATCCATATCTAATTAAACACTTTAGCCAGTGGCTCAATTTTTTTTCCCTGTGAGAATAGTATACTTATAAAATAGAAAACCTGTGCAAAATAATGTCTTCACAAGAGAAATCTTAGAGATAGTTTTATAAGTTTCAATCTAATGTCTTTGTAGACTTAGCTATAATGAGCAGAAAATTTGAAAAGTAAAAGCCAATTGACAGCAAATAGAAAAAAATGCATAATGTGCATAAAATCAATCTGCATAACCTTATTGTACAATGATGGACAGATGTACAACAGTTTGGCTATTTAAATTGATCATGTCAGCAGTTCAGTCAGCTGCCTATGCTATGTTAAATATACCTTATGTTACGTTTGTTTGACCATTATTGATGTTGACTTTCAAAATGTAATTACGTGTCATAATCCAGATATTTTAGTGTTTAACAAAAAAATTCAAAGTAAACACTGTATGATAGCCTCACACCTTATGATTGAACAACTTTAACATTGGCGTCATATAATACAGTAGACCTACATGGTTAGCTCTGCTCTGCGGTAGCAAATGGACATCCACATAATGCTCATATGGTAACAACGGCAATGCACCAAACATAGAAGAGTACCAAGTTCTCCCAGAGTACTAGTTGACATTCTCGCAACCAGATAAAAGCAGATTACATGGTCATCTGTCTCATTGTCACTTGCAACGGTTTGCTATTTGTAAATAAGCTGCTGTACTTGACTACATAGAGTTCATATTTTCAAGAAATTAATCGTATGAGAAGTATTTTTGAGATACTTGAAAGTTGTGCTGTGGTGATAAATAAACATAAATACTATTCCTATCATATCAATTTCCTGCAAACTAGAATGTTTTGCCAGTTTAAGTTTGGAGTGTGGTACTCTGAATTCTTGATATATTTTGAAATACTTGTCCAATGTAGGTGGCAGAGCATATACTCACTGAGATTGACTGCAGCCAACATATTATTGGACCTCAGTTCCAGTAGATGGTGACAATATTAAATCAATTGAACACATGTCAATTGTATATCTGGTCCACAGCTAGCATGTTAGTGAATTATTTCCCATTGTTCGGCCTCTATCAGTCATAGTTAGCCACAAGGTCTCAAAAATTAGCAACAAAAAAAAACCAAAGCGATACCCCATCGTTTGTTCTTCACTGCTTCCCCCATGCCATCTTCAACATACAAACCAACCTTTACCCAGCTACAATCAGTGCTGAAAAAGGATAACCAGACCCAAAATGTTCTCTCCTCGGATGCTGCCAGACCTACTGAGTTTTTGTTTCTCAAAATTAGAAGTTTCTTGTAAACTACTCTTTGCCCTGTGAAAAAGTGGTTGGCCTGTACTCAGCAATTTCCCTTTTCATTACTTTGGATTACATGGCAATCTCAGTAACAGGAGAAAATTCTAATGGAATCCTTTTACTCCAGTGACATCCTTTATGGCATCACTTAACATATTTTTGAATCTTTCACTAGGGATTTTCTTGCTTAAGATCCGAATGAACGTGCTGCAAACATGTCTTAACTCACGGTGAATAATTACATTACCTTGTTATAAAAAAGCCAATGAGTTTAATTTAATTGTGCATTAGTAAAACTTGGAATTCTTTTAAAGAGATAATAATACAAATCATGTAATGTACAAAGATTGATGAATGTTAAATGCTACCTTTGATAGGCTTCCCCAGATGTTTAGTGGATAAATAGACCATTGTGCTGAGCTACGTAAAATTAAAAGATCCCATATTTGATGTTTCACTGAAGTTATTTGTAAATTAAACTTAACATTTTTAAACTGTGAAAATCCTTTTAATACATTACTGTTTTTTTTTCTATTACTTCATACAAAAATTTATCTCAAATACGTTTAAGGGCAACTTATTTGCTTCTCATTATATTAAAATAAAGAACAGTACAGCACAGGAATAGGCCCTTCAGGCACCAAGTTTGTGCCAACACATGATGCCTTTCTAAAGTGAAAACATCTTGCCTGTACGTGGTCTGTATCCCTCTGTTCCCTGTCTATTCATGTATCTGTCAAGATGCCGCTTAAACGTTGCTATTGTATCTGCTTCTGCCACCTCTGACAATGCATTCCAGGCACTTACTGCCCTCTGTGTAAAAAAAAACACTTGCCTCTCACATCTCCATTAAACTTGCCCCATTTTACCTTAACCTGTGTCCCCAAGTAATTAACATTTCTACCCTGGGAAGAAGATTCCAACTATCCATTCTATCCATGCCTCTCATAATTTTGTAACTTTGATCACATTGCCCTTCAGCTTCTGATGTTCAAGTGAAAGAAAACAAACAGTTTGTCAAAGTCTCTCCTCATAGCCAACTAACATCTCCAAATATCCTGGTAAACATTTTCTGTGTCCAAATATCCTGGTAAACGTTTTCTATCCAACGCCGCCTCATACATCTGGTAGTGTGGCGACCAGAACTGGGTGTAGTATTCCAAATGTGTCTATTATAAAGTTCGATACAGCTGCAACATGAGTTGACAGCTTTATATTCTACAACCCGACTGATAACAGTAAGAATGCCATATGCCTTCTTGACCACCTTATCCATTTGTTTTGTCATTTTAAGGGAATTTTGAACCTGTATGCCTGGACTTCTCTGTATGTCAGTGCTTCAAAACGTTCTGCCATTTATAGTATACTTCTCTCCTGCTTTAGACCTTCCAGAGTGCATCACCTCACATTTGTCTGGGTTAAATTTCATCTGTCATTTCTCTGCCCAAGTCTCCAGCCTATCTATATCTCTAGCCTATCCACATCCTGCTATATCCTCTGGAAATCCTCACTATCATCTGCTCCCCCAATCTTTGTGCCATCTTCTAATCTGACCACCTACATGCTCCTCCAAATCATTTGTATAGATTGCAAACCATAGGGGTCCATGCTGAACACCATTGGTCACAGAGCTCCAGTCACAAAAACACCCTGCCACTGCTGCTGTCCTATGACAAAACCAGTTCTGTATCCACCTTATTGGCTCTCGCAGATCCCATGTGATTTCACCTTCTGTATCAACCTGCCATGAGGGACCTAGTCAAAGGCCTTGCCTAAGTCCATATATGCAACATTCACTGCCCTGGCCTCATCAATCATTTTTGTGACTTTCCCCCTCAAAGCCTAGCTCCAATCAGTAGTAAATCCATCTTTTTCCAAATGTGAGTATGTCCCTAAAAATCTTCTCCAATAATTTCCTTACCACTGATGGCCTATAATTTCCCTTTTATAAACAAAGCAACAACATTAAAGATTCTTCAAGTCCTCTTGGATCTCACCGATGACTAAAGAGGATACAAAGATTTTGTACAAGCAATATTCTCTCATCTCCCTCCGTATTCTGGGGTAGATCCCAACAGGACTTTGGGACTTGTCTTACCTTAATGCTTTTCAAAACACCCAACACCAACTCTCTTTTTATTGACGTGCTGCAGAATACCTACATATCTCTCCCGACACACTCCAGCATGTATTTCTGCTTAGTGAATACCAATGCAAAGTATTTGTAAAGGCTGTCACCCACTTCCCTGCTTTATCTATGAATGGGCCCATCCTTTCCCTAGCTACCCTCTTGCTCCGTATATATGTATAAAACACCTTGGGATTTTCCTTAATCCTGTTTGCTATGAACATTTGATGACCTCTTTTAGCCCTCCTAACGCTTGTTTAATGTTTTCCTGTTTTCTCGATATTCATCAAGGGCTCTTCAATTTCCTGAACTTTACATATACCTCCTTTGTCTTTTTGACTAAGCTCACAATTTATTTTCAAAAAGTGTGGGACTAGAAAAGTACAGCAGGTTAGGCAGCATCTGAGGAGCAGGAGAGTCGATGTTTGGGGCTTAAGCCCTTCATCAGGACATTCCTGAAACATCAACTCTCCTGCTCCTCAGGTGCTGCCTAACTTGCTGTGCTTTTCCAGCACCACACTTTTTGACTCTGATCTCCAACATCTGCAGTCCTCACTTCCTCCTCACAATTTCTCTTTTCATCCAAGGTTCCTGAATCTTGCCATCTTTATCCTTCATTTTCACAGGAATGTGCAGGTCCTGAACTCTTAGGCAACTGGCCTTTAAAAGCTTCCACATGCTAGATGTGAATTTGCCTTCAAACAGCTGCCCCAATCTAGATTTCCCAGTTCCTGCCTAATAGTAGTTAGCCTTCCCCGAGTAAATACTTTCAGCCAAGGACCACTCTTATCCATAAGTAGCTTAAAACTTATGGAATTATGGTCACTGTTCCCAAAATGCTCCCATACTGAAACTTCAGTCACCTGGCTGGACTTGTTCCCCAGTACTAGGTCTAGTATAGCTCCTTCCCTAGTTGGACTATTTACCTAATGCTTTTGGAAACCCTCCTGGATGAACCCAACAAATCCCAATGGCAGTTTGGATGCAAACTGTCCTTGTACAGATCCCACTTACCCTGGAAGACATCTTAATGATCCACATATCTGAAGCCCTCCTTCCTACACCAGGTCTTTAGCAATGCATGTAACTGAATTATCTTTCATTCCAACCTTCACTGGCTTGGGGCACAGGGAGCAACCCCAAGAGTAAAACCCCAGAAGTCCTATTTTTTCAATTTATTACCTAACTCCCTGCAAATTTCTGTCGCAGTACCCCATCACTGTTCTTGCCTGCGTTGTTAGTGCCAATGTGTACCACAACTTCTGGATGCTCATCCTCCCTTTTGCAAAAAATCCCATGCCAGCTCAGAGACATCCTTGACTTGGGCACCACACCAGCCTGGAGTCTCATTTGCAGCCACAGGAATGTTTATTTTTGCCCCTGACTATAGACTCCCCTATTACTACTGCTGTTCTGCATTTTAACTCTGCTATACAACAGAGCCAGCTGTGGTATAACTGATCTCGCTGCTTCTGTTACCATCCAATAGGCAATCCCCCACAGTATATAAAATGGTGTACTTGTTAGAGGGGAATAGCCACAGGCTTACACCTGTACTGTCTCCCTGCCTCTTCTAGCAGTCACCTATCTATCTGCATGAACTTTGGGCATGACCATGTTTCGAAAACCTCTGCCTTCTGCATGCTCCTAAGTGTATCTAACTGCTGCTCAAACCAATCCACATGGTCTGACATTTTGTCTGTATTTTACCAAAAATGTTTTCTTGAATGTTTTGAATTTATATTTTCTGTTTATTGAGGAGAACCTAAGGATAAAGCTGAGATTCACCGAAGAGTCTCAATACCTTGTAGGTATGGCAGTTACAAAGACATCAGGCAAAATTAGGATATTGGGTAAGGTCCTGAACTAAGATTTTTTTCAACTGTTTTCCTGCTTGATGTCCAGGCATTTGAATCACAAGGAAACATTTGTTTTGGACTAGATTAAAAAAATTATTTTGTCAAAAAACCTACTAATATTGTCTCACCTCTCCCATGAAGAATGGTCACTTGAGTGAGTTGATGGAGAAGTTTTGGTACAATGGGAACTGTACTACAGAAAGATCAGAGGCTTCAGCAAAGCAAGGATAAAATTGAAGCCAGGTGACTGAAGTTTCAGTAGGGGAGCATTTTGGGAGTGGTGATTAGAACGAGAGCTAGGTGGATTTCCTTGAAGAGAGACTCGGGTTTGTGTCTTACATGCTCCAGAGGTGTGTAATAACATCTCTGAACAGGTTGATTTGGAAAAATGTTAAATAAAATTGTAAATAAAAAAAAGGAGATTCAAAGAGTCTCCTCACTCTACGAACTGGCTCTGAGCTGGCTGGTCAGAGCCTATGTACTGTGCACATGTAAATAACTGATGACTCGGTGACAGGATATCAGCCTCTCCTCAGTTATTCCAGTGTGACGAGAGAAAACTATGTTCCTAAAGAAAATTTGCTCATCTTGCAGTTGGGATAAGCATTTCTGGCATCATGCCTTCATTTGGGAGGCCTGACTCATTTAATCCTGCCATTGAAGACTCGGGCCAGTTATGTGGAAAGAATGCATTATTTTTTCCTGGAAAATGACATTGCAGCAGATGAAAAGCAACAAGTAGTCCTTCTGACTATTTGTGGACCTGTGGCATTTTCAGATATTAGGAGCCTAACTTTCCCTGAGGCACCAGATACTAAACCTTTCAAGAGTTGACAGATTTAGTTAAGGACACTTACCAATCCCTCAAATCTCCTCTAATTCTGAGATGCTACTGATTTTATTCAGCAGGGGAATCTGTATCAGAATTTTAATGAGGTTAAGACAACTGGCAGAGTCAGGTGATTTTGGGTAAACCCTGAATGAGATGCTGAGAGGTGGTTTGTTGTGTAAAATTGATGACATAACCATGCAAAAGCATCTACTTGCTGAAGCCCAACTAGGACTTCAAACAGGCACCTCGGACAATGACAAATGGCTTTGTCATTATACATGCAGCAAGCGAGCATGTGAGACACAGAACATCCCAATGGAAATGGAGACCCTTACCTGTGGACTGACTGTGGACACAAAAAGATCCTGTCCTAGCATAACTAAAATAGTTGGTGGTGATAGGGGAAACAAAAGGGCCATCACAACTAGGATTGAAAACTTTCTGGGCCCAGTGAGACCAGATTACTGGAGAGGAGGGAGTAAGAGTGATTGTTAAAGGTCACTGTCAGATTCTGGCTTGAGGTTTCCAAAATGAAAATGTTGACAAGAAGCTATGTCTGGTGGCCAGGATTGGATGTCGACATAGCCATATTGGTGGAGTAGTACCCAGAGTGCCAACAGCAGCACCCCCACATTCATGGAAATGGCCAGGTAAACCCTGCACATGGTTGCATGTCGACTGTGTTGGTCCTTTCATGAGCCTGGTCATTGGGGATGCCCATTCAAACTCGTTGGACGTGATTAGACTTTACTCGGTAAACACTGGGACAACAATTGAAAAGCTGGAGTGAGCATCTTTTGGACAATGGGGTGTCATTTATCAGCAGGGATTTTGAGTATTTCCTCAAGTTGAATGACATTCTGCATTTTCATTTAGCTCCGTACCATCTATCGTCCAATGGTCTGGTGGAAAGAGCAATCCAACTGTTGAAGACAAGCTTAAAGAAACAGCCTACAGCTTCACTTGATATCAACCCATCCCACTTCCTGTTCAATTATGGAACCATCCTTCACACAACAACAGGGATAGCTCCAGTAGAGTTGCTGATGAGAAGATCCCACACCAGGTTAAACCTGGTATTTCCAGACCTGGGTGGGAGGGTGAAACAGCAGCAGGAGCTCCAATGCCAGCCACATGCCTCTTCTAAGCAAGACAGTTTACTTGAGGGGATGAAGTTTGGTGGAATGACCCCACATAAGTATGAGGAGTGGTCAATGTGAGTCTGAGCCCATGTAATAGAAAGTTCAGGTCAGTGAGATGGTTCTGAACAAAAAGTGGATCATGTGACAGCTGCTACCACACAAATGGGACAGGAGCAAAATGTATCTGGCCCCTCAAAACAGCCAGAAATGTTAGAAACCATGAGTTCTCTCCTTCAGTACAGCATCTAAGAAATCTCAGATTCCGAGATGGAAGCAGCCTCCATACCATTACCATCTGAAGAAAAGGAGGAAATTTTCATGAGACACTCCAGGCACAGGAGGCAGGCTACAGTCCATACCCACCACCCATTTTCAAATCAGAGTCAGTGGAACTGGATCTGGGGCTTAAACATTCCAGGAGAAACTCCAAGAAAAAGATTGAGGCGGGAAGGGATCTAGTGATTAGAATGAGGGCCAGGTGGATCTCATTGACTATGAGTTCCCCGAATGGCCCAGGTCAATAGCCGAACAGGGAGCCCTGGCTGACAGATACAAACAGGAGATTAAGAAGATAAAAAAAGGAAAAAAGTGAAAAAATAAAATAAACAGGAGCTTCAGGGGTTCTGTTTAGGATATAGAGAAGCTGCAGAGCTGGGCAGAAAGGTGGCAGATGGAATTCAATGTAGCTAAGTGCGAGGTGATTCACTTTGGGAAGAATAATAAAAAGATGGGGTACTGGGCTAATGGTCGGATACTTGGTAGTGTGGATGAGCAGAGGGATCTTGGTGTCCATGTACACAGATCTCTGAAAGTTGCCACCCAGGTAAATAGTGCGGTGAGGAAGGCATATGGCGTACTGGCTTTTATTGGTAGAGGAATTGAGTTCCGGAGTCCTGAGGTCATGATGCAGTTGTATAAGACTCTGGTACGGCCGCATCTGGAATATTGTGTACAGTTTTGGTCGCCATACTATAGGAAGGATGTGGAGGCATTGGAACGGGTGCAGAGGAGGTTTACCAGGATGTTGCCTGGTATGGAAGGAAAATCGTATGAGGAAAGACTGAGGCACTTGGGGCTGTTTTCTCTGGAGAAAAGAAGGTTTAGGGGTGACTTGATTGAGGTGTACAAGATGATTAGGGGGTTAGATAGGGTCGACAGTATGAACCTTTTCCCGCGTATTGAGTCGGGTATTACAAGGGGGCATAGCTTTAAATTAAGGGGGGGTAGATATAGGACTGATGTTAGGGGTAGGTTCTTCACTCAGCGAGTCGTTAGTTCATGGAATGCCCTGCCAGTGACAGTGGTGGACTCTCCCTCTTTATGGGCATTTAAGAGGGCATTGGATAGGTATATGGACGATAGTGGGTTAGTGTAGTTTAGGTGGGCTTGGATCGGCGCAACATCGAGGGCCCAAGGGCCTGTACTGCGCTGTATTCTTCTATGTTCTATGTTCTATGTTCTATGTTCACTGAGAGCTGCCTCAGTGGTGAAAGGACTCTCCATTTTGTGTTAAGGAGGGGGACTGACCTCTGAACTGCCTGGATCACACAGTCAGTATGTTCATTACTGCTGTTGGTGTTTCCTAGTAAAAGAAAAAACAGGAGATTCATTCTCGGGACTGACTCTGAGCTGTCTGGTCAGCGCCTATGAGTTTTGCACGCGTAAGTAAAGGGTGACTTGGTGACAGGATACCGGCTTCGGTGCTGTTATTTCAAAGGGTAAAGCATTTTTAACAACAATTGATATATCTGGACATTTTACACTGTTTTTACAGTAAGGTTGTGGCAGGTTTTTCAACTTTTGTATGTATTCCACAGAGCTTTCCAGATATTTAAAGTTTAAATTAATACACCACTTAATTCACACACAATTCAAGTGTACTAGTACATCATGGGAATGGCCATTCACCTGTTAGAATTTATCCATCCAGAAAATTTCCAATTTCCCACTAAACATTACATTGCTCCTTAAGTTTTTCAAGATTTGTCTCCACTGTTTTATCCAGTTGAAGTGAACATCATAGATGAATATGTGGGGAAGCTTTCGTTTCTAACAATTTCTGGGCTTATGCCTGAAACGTCGATTCTACTGTTCCTTTGATGCTGCCTGACTTCCTGCGCTTTTCCAGCAACACATTCTTAAGCTCTGATCTCCAGCATCTGCAGTCCTCACTTTCTCCTGGCTGTTTTGAGGGGCCAGGTATGTTTTGCTTCTGCCCCATTTGTGTGGTAGCAGCTGTCACATGATCCACTTTTTGTGAATGTGGGGGAAAGGGATGGCGATATGTTGAAGGACTCTATGAAATGTAGGCTGAGATTGATGTGGAGAATAGAGATCCGCACGGACCTAATGAACTGCATGGGTTGCTTCCATACTGTCGATGCTTTGTCATATGTGTCTTTTTGTGAAGATGCAACTTCTTGTGAACTTTGAACCTGTGTCTTTGTGTCATAAACTGAATTTCAAGTGAAGGGTAGTTGAAAGTAAATTAAGAGATTTAAGATCCCTTTTCTGAAGTTTCCAAGGTAAAAAGCCCACATATTCTCATCATTCTGACCTTTGTTTTAAGTGAGCTATTTTGTAGGTGTTTCTTATCTTTTCATGGATCATGGATGTAACTGGCAAGACCAGTGTTTGTTGTCCACCCATTAGTGCTTTTGAGCTGAAGGGTATGTTGCATAGGGTGGTTAAGAGTCATGCAGTTTGCAGTGGGTCTGGAGTTACATATAGGTCAAACCAGGTAAGAATGATAAATTTCCTTCCCTAAAGGATATTAGTGAACCGGATGGGTTTTTGCAACAATTAATAATAGTTCTCATGGTTATCATCACAGAGAGTAGCTTAAGTTCCAGATTTATGACCTACATAGTGGAATTTGAATCTGCATTAGCCTGGCTTTGGATTATGAGTCCAATGATACGAGTACCACCATGCTACCATCTCTTTTCTGCATTATATTTTCCCCTATATTTAAGTGAATCTTTTTTTTGTTATATTCAAGTGTGGTCTCACTAGAGCACTACACATTTTGAACATACCTTCCACTGACTAGTTTTCTGCAGATTTGACTAAGTCAATGTAGTTAATCCCTGTGTTGCCTTCATTACTACTGTACTGCAACAGTTGGGCAGATTTCATGACTGATGCAACTCCAAGATTTGTTCCATCTTTAGTCTCAACTTTTTAAATACCACTCATGTATTATGAAGGTCAATTATTTTATTAGTGAACTTGATAGTTTTTTGTGAGGCAAGGACACTAAGGGTTATAAAGCCAAGTTGAGAAAGAAATCAGCCATGACCTATTTGAAGGATGGAATAGGGACCTGCTCTTCTATCTCGTTTTCTTGTGTACAGTCTCCATAATTCAATAAATTGCATCTGCCATTGTTCTGCCCACTTACAACTGATTAATTTCAGAGCTTCATCCTACAATTCTGCTGCTCCTCTTAGCTTCGTGCTAGCTTCAAAGTTGACCATCTTCGATCTGATTTCTGAACATTTAGGTAAACCGTAATAACAAACCCAAAATGAGGGACTCAGTGTCCTAAGACATGGCACTTCTACTAATGAGGCAACACTTGGTATATCTCCAGACCAATCAAATTCAAATAAAATAACCACCAAGCAGTAAGAATAAGTAGGGAAAAAACATAAATTCCTTTACTTTATGAACCAAATTGCCAGGTTTTAAGGATTGGATATGGTCCGTGTGATGTAGTTTGAACACCCCTTTCATAAAAGTACAAAATCTGTTTAAGTCTGTTCAAAACGTTCTTATGGAAAGCAGGTGAGAAGATCTATGACATCATTGTTGCCACAACACCACTGTTGAATGTTGAAGTAATATCTGTGTTCAGATGATGATGCATAGATTTAATCATTTTCTGTGGCTTTAGCTCTATGTCCTTTTATTTCCAATAGTGTACCTGTATTGTGTTTAACCTTGTTGAAGATAGTAGGTCTGTGAATTAAAGATATTTATTCAACAGTCATTGACTTCATGGTGCTTATTTTCCAGTTCAGCTTTCTCCTTCTACACGGGCTTTGAGATGGCGCTGCTTCCAAATCAGTCACTTTGAATTGAAAATAAAAAAAAACAAAAATAGTGGAAATGGAAAGCAGATCAATCAGCATTTGTAAATGATAGGTTAACAAGTTCTTGATGTCTAATGCCCATTTGTCATGCTAACTGAGTCATTCCAACTTACTACTCAACAGTTGCTGTATAGCTTGCTCAAAAAAATCATAGCATTTCTTTGTTTTCCACAATACAAATGAATTTAGTTTTCATCAGGCATCTTAACACTGCTGGTTTTCAGTATCACCCACTGAACCAATTGTTTACTTTGAATGACAACTGGCTAATTTTGATTGTGAAGCCTTCTTTAGTTGAAATGTCTTCAATAATACTGTTCAGGTTAACCTATGGAATAGCTAACTGTATGAAGGAAGTGAGCAGAAGAAACTGAACACAAACTATAGCAAAAGTCCATTTCTTCAAGGGAGAAAAAAAAATTAACGAGTGAAGTTTTTGATTCATGAACTGCTCAATAACTGTCTACACAGTGTGGCCTGTGATGCTTTACAACCCATTGATACCGCAGCTGTTCTAAATGTGCAGTTGGACCAAGTCAAACAGAGTATATGGCTATTTGTCAAAATCAGTGATTTCTGTAGAGCGAAGTCCAGCATTCTCCCTTGGATTGGCATCTGCTTCACAGACCAGTGTCCAGAATGCAGGTAAGTGCAAGTATCGGATTCTGCAAGGATCTGTTCTTCCAAACGCAGATTAATTCTTTCCTATACTAGGCTCACTAGTAGGTGGAAGATACTGCCTGTCTCGGGAGGACGAGGCTCAGGAGAGAGGGACACAAATGATGTCAAGTGCAGGGAACCCAGCCATTAGGTGGGCCTGGGTTCAGCTGGCAGCTTTTGCCTTTACCAGCAGCATTACCACTTTCTCAACTGGCTACCTCACCACCCCCATTGTCCTCATCCACATTGCACAGTGGGCATTCCACTCTGGGACAACGTTCTGTCAGATAAGGGGCTATTGGAGTGAGAACCTGAGACTCTGTGGCCATTTGATTTCACAGCCAGGCTGAATTCTGGGTGATGTAGTCTATTCTTGACCATGGTTTTGTGAAGCAGGCCCTTAGGGATTACAGGAGTCAAGATTGCAGAGCAGACCAGGGAGACCACAAGGAACAAGGGGTGCAGCAACTTTGAGACCCAAGGGTCTACTGGAGTGATAAGTAGGGTGAGGGAGTGGGTGGGGAGGAAGCACATCTTGCCACCTTCACAGCCATCCAGGAATCCGCCTCAACAATATTAAGCTCCAAACCTTCCAGACTGAGGGAGAAGGACCGTGTGAGTGTGAGAAAGAGTGTAAGTGTATCTGTGGTTTAAATGAGGTTATAAAGCTGCCATGCTGCGTTTTGCAGGCATAGTAAATGAGAGGTGATTCAAATAGGTGATGGGCAATTGTTTTAGCTCTGTTATGTCATTTAGTCACCACCTATTCCTTAATATTTTGATTCCCATGCCAGATATCTCACTAATTCAATGTTCTATATTGTAATTAGAAAATAAACAAATATATTAATCTAATTTTAAGCTTGCTTATGGAAAATGTACATTTTAGCAGCTTTGATAATAGCAAGATAAAATTCTAACGTCACCTTTTTGAAATTTGCTCACTGGGCCCCTGAGAGAGAAAATATTGACATGCAAGCCCTCTCACAAAAAGACTGCATCTCTGCTTTAAATGCTTTGAGTTCTTGACTTTAGTTGGTACAGATGTGGGTTGGTGTTTGTGTCACCATCTTTAACTACAAACTTACTAAACTTCATTTTGCACTTACAAAGTTGTTTCTTAGGTATTGCCTTAAAGAAACGGTTCAAATAAGCAGCTAAACAATAGGAATATGTTGCACATCACTCTTGAACATCATTATGAGTAAGATTATATCCTCTCTTCAGAGAAATGAAGAAACATAGCCACAAAAATCAGCTCAACCTTTCTGTGCACCTGACTTGGGATGTAACCAGCCCCTGGAAATCTTCCATGTAATGTTACTAAAGTCACATTTTAAAGAGCAGAACCATGAGTATGGAGATAGGAAATCAGCCAGGGATCCACAACTTGGTCACTCTCAGGTTGTCCTTGTTGGAGAGTTTGTTTGTGTACAATAACTATCCTCTTCCATCAAACAATGTACTAACGCTCAACAAAACGTTTAAGCTCATACACAAATAAACAGCCACGTGGGTTAATTAGAAAAGAGGGTTGTGGTGTCCTGAGAGTCATATCCCAAAATCAATTACTGCCTTCCAGAGAAAAGGGGAGATAAATATATGCAACTTCAATAGTTGCTTGGGAACAGTAGACTTTCAACACTGGCACCCACCAGCAGTGTGGAAAATTGTCCAGGTATGTCGTGTCCGCAAAAGAACTAAGAACTAGGAGCAGGAGGAGGCAATTCAGCCCCTCAAGCTTGGTCAACCATTTAATACAATCATGTCTGATCATAACTCCACTTCTCTGCCAGCTCCCCATGATCCTTCAGCCAGTCACTCATCAAAAATCTGCCGATATCTCTTCTTTATATTTACTCAATGTCCCAGCATCCACCGCACTCTGGGATAAAGTTTTTGCAAATCTAGCAGAATTAACAGCGAATCTCCTCCATGGTAATACCCATGTGAAACATACCTCGAATTTTCCATTGCTAACAATAAGAAAAAAAAAGCTGGAATAAACACACTAACACAGCAGCTCTGCAGGGAGATGTGTAGCTGCTGGAACATCAATAATCATTGGTCTTGTCTCTGAAAAGACAGACGAAAGCCTGTTCTTCATTGTCACTGGAGATGAGATGAAAGGCTTGCTCCATAATGAAGGAAAATTGAAGCTACTGTGAATTGACCTAATTCCATTTCGTGCTATTATAGTCACTGTTCTTAATAAACACATCTAGATAAATTGTTATATATAACTTTTTTAATTTGGCAACTGGATCAAAGTGTCATTTTGAAGTGTGAAATAATAATTTGATGTCTGCAGTGTGATGGACATGCAGTGGACAGGACCTTTTAAAATCATTTTGGCAAATATGCATAATGCATGGCTACTCTTCCCTTAAATTACTTCGAAGAAACCCATTCTCTGGAATGGTTAGCTGATAGCTCAGCCTGTCCCTTTACGGTCACTGCTGTAAATAGACAAAACCGGATATATATAGCTACTTATAAATTGCTGAAGTCCATTAGTTACCTCTTCTAAATTGATAACAACCATTTTCCCCTGGAGAAATGAAGGAAGAGTAATCCCCACCCTCCATCCCATGCTGAGGAGAATGGCAGGTGGTGAACTGAATCCGAAAATAGGCAAAACTTCAGGTTCTCACCATTGAGCTAAATTTCAGTGATTAGGTTCTGCCCCTTCAGGTAGCATGTATTTGTATCTCATTAAACCACAACTCAGTGGAATTAACTTCAGTTTACCAATTCACCTCTGACTGATTGAGAAACTGAGTGTTTCAGAAGAAAGTGAGGTCTGCAGATGCTGGAGATCAGAGCTGAAAATGTGTTGCTGGAAAAATGCAGCAGGTCAGGCAGCATCCAGGGAACAAGAGAATCGACGTTTCGGGCAAGCCCTTCCTCAGGAATCCTGACAAAGAAATCAGATGTATATCCGACAAGTTACACATCTCCATCCACCTCAGAGTAAGTGCAAGTACTTGCTGCTTTGACCTTACACCACTGGCCAGTGGTGCTCCCAGAGTCTGTGCCTTCACTTCTTGAAATGCTGTTGTCAAGACCAACTGTAGTTCCATGTAATGAGCAGATAGTAATAATAAAGTAATAAACAGACAATGGCAGTGAGTAAATAACATGGAGCCACAGTGAAGGGGAGGAAGGAAAAGGCAGGCTCAATGGTCTCCAGTCAGTCGGGAGGGGACTCCTGTCACTGAGCCAACTTAGCATCTAACTTGCCACATTCCCCTAGACCTCGTGGAGTTTTCCTTTACCTTTCCTGCGGTCAGTATATCAGGATACAGTAAGCTGCGCAGCAAGGGAAGCAAATGGAATCACAAAGCAAGCCAATCATTACAAGCACTGCCTGCTCTGACAGGACTCCACTGCCACACAAGGGGAAGGCAGGCAAGAGCTGGTAGTTATGTGGGTGTGAGGGTGGCAGTGCCATCAGTCCAAGGCCACATTCAAAGGGTTCTGATTCAACATCCCTGAAGGGAAGCTGACTGTTGTGCTTGGGAGTGTGGGCAAGCTGCTTTCTGTCCTCGGACAATCACACAGCCACTGTGCCCATGTCATGGTGCTCATAAGGAGCTGTCCTTTGAAGTCATACGGAGAGCAGCTTCCCACAGAATACATGATGGTTGGGGAGGAGGTCAAGTGGGACATATCATGAGGTACGGTGTCTCCCAGGCATGTGGGCAGTTCAGTGGTACAGAGGTCTCTGAGACACATAACTATCTGCATGATCTTACTCTGTCTGTGATCTGAGGTATTAGGGTCACTGGCAGAGGGGATGTGGGAGGGACAGGCAGGACGTTTAGTATGGACTGAAACAATGCCGCAGGCAGCCTATTACTCACTTTCTGCTGGAACCAGCCAGTCTCCTTGTGAAGAGGGAGGGAGGTCAATGAAACTTGCCCCCTTGTCACTTGTTATTGGTACTGAGCTTCATGGCTAGTTTAATGATGTGCAGCCTTGAGGGAATATCTGGTGGCCTTTGAATATTCTGCTGGGCCTGGATCCCCAAACCAGCCACCAAAGCTGTTTCCATGGAGACAGCCAAGATCTCACAGGCTGGAGCAGCCACAGTATAGAGAAGACAGTCAGGCTTCTGCAGACTGCACTCCAGTCCTTTGCTGTGTCCATCTCTGCAGTTTTACAACTGTCTCTTATGACCACAATCAGAGGCAAGTTTCTGCCTGGAGATAAGCAGGTTCCCAGTCTTTGGGAGTCCTCAGAATATCAGCCAGCTTGGACATTTCCTCTTCCTCACCTATAGACATGTACCAGGGATTTACCAGAATGTGACTCAAACTAGTGTCCCCTCTGAGTGCGACCTCTGACTTTCCTCGACTTCATCCCCAGGGGAGCTGGGGCCGGACAGCTTCCCGCATTCTACTGTCTTCTGTCTGCTCCTAACTGTAGAAGAGAAGAGAGAGAATTGTTTGGTGGTGAACCACAAACCCTGAAATTTCAATCTAGTATTGTGTCATCCACAAACTTGGAAAAATTGCATTTAGTCCCAACAACCAAATCCTTGATATTGTTAGTAAATAGCTGGGGCTGAAACACTAATTTTGTGGTCCTCCACAGCCTGCCAACCTGAGAATGATTTCACTATTCCAATCATCTCTGTTTTCCTTCTGTTACCCAATCCTGAACTCACACTAGTATACTTCCCATATCAGAGCTGAAAATGTGTTGCTGGAAAAGCGCAGCAGGTCAGGCAGCATCCAAGGAACAGGAGAATCGACATTTCGGGCATAAGCCCCTCTTCAGGAATGAGGAAAGTGTGTCCAGCAGGCTAAGATAAAAGGTAGGGGGGAGGGGCGTTAGAAATGCGATAGGTGGAAGGAGGTCAAGGTGAGGGTGATAGGCCGGAGAGGTCAGGAAGAAGATTGCAGGTTTCCTAACCGCCTTCCTAACCTGCAATCTTCTTCCTGACCTCTCCGGCCTATCACCCTCACCTTGACCTCCTTCCACCTATCGCATTTCCAACGCCCCTCCTCCAAGACCCTCCTCCCTACCTTTTATCTTAGCCTGCTGGACACACCTTCCTCATTCCTGAAGAGGGGCTTATGCCCGAAACGTCGATTCTCCTGTTCCTTGGATGCTGCCTGACCTGCTGCGTTTTTCCAGCAACACATTTTCAGCTCTGATCTCCAGCATCTGCAGTCCTCACTTTCTCCTACTTCCCATATCAATTGTGCTTTAATTTTGATTGCTAATCTCTTCAGTGGCACCTTACTGAAAGATCTCTGCAAATCTGAATGAGAAGACAGCACTGAGAGTGGACTTTGGTCAGCAGAGATTCTGCCATGGAGAATGTATCAATTAGATAATGACTGACAATTAACTGCTAAACTTCTAATACAGTATAACATGCTGCTTTCCCTTTACTTTGTACTTATTATAGATTTTCCTGAAGTATTCAAGATGAAATAATCAGCAATAATCAAGTTCTATGCTACCAAATGACACTGAATAATTAAAGAACTGTGGATGTTAGAAATCTGAAATAAAAAACAGAAACTGCTGAAGAAACTCAGTATGTCTGGCAGCATCTGTGGAGAGAAAAAGAGACTTAACATTTCAAGTCCAGTGACCCTTCTTCAGACCCCTGTTTTTTTTGCGTGATTTTTGTTCTTATGACACTGAAAGATTGCTGGTTGAAAATACTGGTCATTGCCTGTCTAATATTTTTTTAAAGTATTTTTCCAATCCACCATGTCGCCCACACACAAAGTGTCCAACAGCAGCATTGCAAAGATAAGTGCCAGTGCACCTCAAAGTACAGCATGGGAGTGCAGAGGAATAAGTGGAGCAGCAATGAAATTGTGCAGAGGCTGTTATGTAGTGGATACCAACAGCTCTGGGTGTGGGGTATTTATTGTCACTACCCATAGACTGTGTCATAAGATGTTTGTGTCAGGTGTCCAAGATAGAGGTCCAAGGAGTCACCAGGTGCCTGGTCTGACTTCCCATCATAAATCCATGGTGTCTAGTTTCTGTCCAATGGACAGTAGGATGGGTGAACACATTTTAATGAGGTGAGATTAAGTAATAGTGAGGGAGAGAAGGATCAATAATCCTGATTAATAGGCCCCTCACTGCTTACTGGTGAGAATCTTGTCTTGATACCCAGAACATAATACAACTTGTTGGTCTCACATCGAAAAAGGCCTTGGTCAACATCTCATATGAATTTCCCAAAGTTCTCCCCATACCCCATGTCATTCCAGACCTGGGGAGATTCTGGCCCTACAACTTGTTCTTCAATTTGGAGACCCTCTCTTACTCATGCACAGATCATAATCCTATTGTCAGTATTATCCAAAGCCTTTTCTTCCTTGCGCGTCATAGAATCACTTCTGTGAGTTTATAGTATAGAAGAGGCCCTTGTGCCCATTGTGACCATGCTAGTCATCAAGAACATATCAGTGCTAGCCTCAGTTTCCAGCACTTTGCCTGTAGCCTTGATAGTTTGATGCTTCAAGTGATCATCTAAATACTTCTTAAATGTTGTGATGGTTACTTTTCTTGGTGTGAGTTCCAGATGTCCACCACACTCTGAATGGAAAAGTTCTCTAAGACTCTTGCCCTTTGCCTTAAATCGATGCCACTGGTTATTGATAAGGGGAAGGTTTCTCCCTTCATACCCTGTCTATGCCCCTCAGAACTTTGTACAATCAGACCCACCCCCACCCCTCAGCTTTATCTGCTCTAAACAACACAATCCCAATCTACCCAGTCTCTCTTCAGAGCTTAATCACTCCAGCCCAGGCAATATCCTGATGAATCTCCTCTGCACCCTTTCTTAGTGCAATCACTTTCTTCCAATAGTATTGTGACCAGAATTACACACTGTACTCCAGCTCTGGTCTAACTAATATTATATACAGCTCCATTGTAATCTCCCTGATATTGCATTCAGTGCCTCAACTATTAAAGCCAAATATCCCCCATGTCTTTTGAAACAACTTATCCACCTGCGCTGCTGCCTTCAAATATCTATGGACATGCACTCCAAGGTTCTTCTGATCATTTGTATTTCCTCAGATCTGACAATTTACTGTGTATTCCTTTGCCATGCTTGTCTTTCCAAAATGCATCACATCATACTTTTCAAGATTACAACCCATTTGTAATCCACCTGACCAGCCTGTCTATATTGTCCAGTACTCTAAGGTTTTCGCCTCCCTTTTTACTACACCAACTAATTTTTGTGTCATTTACCTACTGATCATACCTCCTACATTCATGTTGAGATCGTTAATGTGCAGAACAAACATCAAGAGACCCATTACTGAACCCTGCGGTACTCTACTGAACATAGGCTTTCCGTCACAAAAACTACTTTCCACAATAACCCTCTGCTTCCTGCCAATAAACTGATTTGGATCCAATTTGTCAAATTGCCCTGTGTGCCATGTCTCAGGACTTTCAGAGAGACATATTGCCGGCTATGGGTTGACTGCTGCTACAAGGGCAGTTTGATCCAGGCTATTCATTGTGTGCATAGGCATCTGCTGAAGAAATGCACATTGTATCACCCTGAAAGATAGTACATACCTCCTGGGCCACGGCAGGTTGGTTTATATTCTAGACAACAATAGAAATTGCTGTAAAAGCTCAACAGGTCTGGCAACATCTGTGGAGAGAAATCAGAGTTAACGTTTTGGGGTTGAGTGACCCTTTCTCAGACATTCTGAGGAAAAGTCACTCACCTGAAATGTTAAGTCCGCTTTCTCTTCACAGATGCTGCCAGACTTGCTGTGCTTTTCCAGCAATATCTATTTTTGTCTCTGATTTACAGCATCCGCAGTTCTTTGAATTTTTATTTGGTTTTCATTCTGTTGAGCGCTGCTCCTCGGGAAAGCCGACCGTACCTGAATTGCATTGAGAGCATTAACACCTTCACAGAGAAATAAGAGAGTCCCAGCTGCCCTCTGAGACAGTTTAGCAAGCCACTCAGTCAAGTTCAATTAGAGATGAGTAACAAATGTTAGTCTTGCCAGTGTTCCTACATCTCAAAAAAAATTTAAAATATTATCCATCTGTGAATAGAATGTGATGCTACTACACAGTGCTTCCACCCCCAACATTATACTTTAGTATTTATGCAACTATATTCCAGGCCAGGCCCGTACATTGAGACAGCGTGAGATTTGTGAAGAAACTATACTGAAGTAAGTGTAGGCTGACATATGGGTACAACATGTAGACACAAAGAGATGAGATAATAAAGGAAACACAAAATTAAAGGGGAATAATTCTGTTACCTCCACCCCAGATAAGTAACATCTGGAATCTGCCAGGGTCACCCACAAGCCACTGAGATTTTCATATTCCATGATACACAATACTGAGTTTATACATTGTGTAAAAGCAATACATTGCACTCTATGCCCAACATGTAATGTATCCTCAAAAAACAGTAATCACAAAGCAATCACACAGCTCAAAATAAATAACCTGTATCTGAGAGGAGTCTTCAGTTTCAGATATATTAAAGTTACAGGACCATCCAGAATAACATGATCGTGATTAATATGTCAATTTGTTTTGTCAAAGATTGAAAATTTTGGTACTGGCCAAATTCAAAACCATTGAGGTTCTGTCTATGTGGAGGTTCCTGTTTTTTGATCGCCTATTCAATGTAGGCATGATATAATGGCAACAATGTGTATCTGCAGCATGCAGTTCAGTACTATATAGATTATTTGATCTTTTACAATATCCACCCCTTACTGCAGCCATAAATATACCAGGAATATAAATGCAATACTTAGGTGCATCGCAACAATCTTACTTCAATAGCATATTTCAACTCTGCAACCTTTAGCATCAAAAACAGCAAAGACCATTGGGAAAAATAATCTTATCCATGTACTACACACCATCATGATTTGGACATTTACCACCATTTCTTCAGCAAAGATGGATTGAAATCCTAGAATTATCTATCCTGCACAACTACACAAGAACCATTATCATGAGGACTGCAGTGAATCAGATTGGTTGACCATCACTTTCTTGGCATTAGTGCTGGATGGCAATGATATTGCCAGTGTTACCAACATCCTGTGCCACAGCCTCAACCACAGAATAGGTTCTCAGCATTGCACCAATAGACAATAGACAATAGACAATAGGTGCAGGAGTAGGCCATTCTGCCCTTCGAGCCTGCACCGCCATTCAATATAATCATGGCTGATCATTCCTAATCAGTATCCTGTTCCTGCTTTATCTCCATAACCCTTGATTCCATTATCTTTGAGAGCTCTATCCAACTCTTTCTTAAATGAATCCAGAGACTGGGCCTCCACTGCCCTCTGGGGCAGAGCATTCCACCAGTGACTACAAAGTGCCTTTTCGCACCAAATAGTATTTTATGTGGTAGATGTCAGCTGAATGATATTTTGCATGTATTATTGATAGTCTTCACTCTGGAAGATACAAGGAACATTCCAAAATAATTGTAAACCAGGAAATAGAAGAGAATGAGGAGTTCAAGAAAATTACATGCATCAGGGAAGTGGTATGAAGTAAATTGTTGGAACTTGAAGGTTGGCAATCTCTAACAGACCTCATCTTAGTGTCTTCAAAGTAGTGGCTAATGCGATAGTTAATGCTTTGATTTGAATTTTCCACAAGTCCTTAGATTCAAGGGAGTTTCCATTAGACTGGAAAATAGCTAATGTAATTCTGTTATTCAAAAAGAAACAGAAGGCAGGAAACTACAGGCCAGTTAACTTAACATTTGTCACAGAGAAGAAAGTTGAAGCTTTATTAACAATAGGACAGAGTACTTAGAAAAGTTCAAAGTAATCAGACAGAGTCAACTTATTTTTGCAAAAGGAAAATAACGTTTAACCAGTTTATTGGAGTTCTTTGAGGACGTAACATGTGCTTGGAAAATGATATTGATACTGTGCCTAGATTTCCAGAAAGCATTTGATAAAGTGCCATATTAAAGATTCTTGTAGAAAATACAATGTAGGGGCATGGATAGAAAATTGTCTACCTAAGAGGAAAGAGAGAGTAGGCATAAATGTGTAACTTCCCGATTGGTAAGATATAATGAGTGGTGTGTCACAGAGATCAGTGCTTCAGCATGAGGCTTTTCCAATTTATATAAATTTCTTGGATAGGATACTGAAGATATGGATGCCAAATTTGTTAAAGACACAAATATAGGTGGGAAAATTGTGAAGAGGAAATAAGAAGGTTAGAAAGGAATGTAAATAAATGAAACAAGTGGGCAAAGATCTAGCAAATGGCATTTAATGTAGCAAAATGTGAAATTGTCCATTTTGGCTGGAAGATTAAAAATGAAGCATATTATTTAAATGGAGAGAGATTGCAGAGCTCTGAGGTGCAGGGGATCTGGGTGTGTAACTGCACAATTCATGAAAGATAAATATGCACATAGTGTAAGCAATTAGGAAACTAGGTTCAGTAGATTGGCCATGCAAAATTGCCCAGAGTGTCCAGGGATGTGCAGGCTAAGTGGATTAACCATGGGAAACACGGGGTTATGGGGATAAGGCAGGGGGGTGGGTCTGCCTGGCATGTTCTTTTGAGGATCAGTGATGACTCAATGGACAGAATGGCCTGTTTCCACAACATAGGGATTCTATGATTCTAATAGAACATCGTGGTTTATAGTGAGGGAAATTGAATACAGAAGTAGGAAAGTTATGCCTCAGTTATACAGGGCATCCTGAGTAATGTGTACAGTATTGTTCTTATTTAAGGAAGGATGTAAATGGATTAAAAGCAGTTCAGAGAATGTGAGAATGTTTATTCATCTAAAACCTGGAATGGGTGGCTTGACTTGAGGAAATGTTGGACAGATCAGGCCTGTATCCACTAGAGTTTAGAACAGTGAGATTACTTGATTGAAAAGTATAAAATCCTGAGGGCTCTTGGCAGGATGGATTTGGAAAGGATATTTCCTCTTGTGGGAGAATCTAGAACAAGGTTAAAAATAAGGGCCTGTCATTTAAGGGAGATGAGGAAAGATGTTTTTCTCAATGGGATTGTGAACCTTCTCAAACATGGCAGCAGAATCCTTGAATATCTCAAGGCAGAAATAGGGAGATTCTTGACAAACAAGGGACTGAACGTTGTTGAGTATGGGAGTGAATTGAAGATCAGCTGTGATCTTTCCGAATCACAGAGCAGGTTCAAGGGAGCCAAGTAATTCCTGCTTTGACTTTAAAAGTTTATATGATTTTTGTCTCGTGTTGTATGCTCTACAGTAAAATACAGTCAATTGTGTCAAAACATAATATGTCCAGATTAGTTTTACAATGGTGAAATCTTACGTTTCTTATTTTCACCAAATGTGAATCACATCATGACACAATGAGTTTTCTGACTGGATCCGACTGAACTTGTTGCTTTCGTTGTCACTTCCATGCAAGTGTCACATTATATCTCCACCCCATCTTACCATGTGTCATTTCCAGAAGAACTCACCACTCCCCAGACATCTGTCATAAGCCCAGATCCCTGCAGCATCACCATTCTCAAAGGGAGCGTTGCCATCTGTCCTCCTTGTGACTGCTGACTAGATGGAGGTGGCCAATAAGGGCAAGTTGGGCATTGAGGTCTTCCAACCAAAACCTGGAGGCCCTGGATGATGGGTGAGGCATAGGAGGACTTTGCCTCTTCTGGGAGGAAAGACAGAGGAGGCTGTACCATACATGATGTCTGCCTGGTTAGAGATTGTCATCCACTCAGTGCCCTGTCCAAGTTTCGAAGGAACGGGCAGCAGTTAATAACTGACACTGTGTCACAGGGTAACTGCCACACTCTGTGCCCAGTGATGTCACACTCGCGTTTTGCTGCATCACTCATCTCCCAATAAAGCTTCTGCTTTGACTCTCTCTGTGTTGCTAACAACGTCTTCACTTACTCACTCCTCTTAGCCTTCTTATCCTCCTACATACTAACCCTGCAAGCCACAACAGAGCAGAGTGAAGATGAACCAGTGTGGGGGGGGGTCCAGATTTCAGTGTTCTGACACCCCCACAAGGAGTGGGTACTCGCCTGGTGAGGGAGGACCAGGACAGGTCCTAGGTATGGCCGCAGAGACAGTGATATCCCAGCTCTGGGTAAGGACCACTTGAAGAGGCACGGAGGCACTGACATCTCCCAGGCCGTCAGTGTACTGCACTGAGCACCTCCTCCAACCATTAACCATTTTGTGTCTTACAACTGCAGTCAGTGAGATCAATGCATCGACCAAGAAGTAACCATCTCCTCCAGAGGCCACCTCCTCGACCTCAGATTCATAGACAACCCCTTCCAAACCCACGACCACTTCCATCTGGAAGGACAAGGGCTTCCCTCCATGCCACTCACCATCCTGACTTAGAAATATATCACTGTCCCTTCATTGTCAGAGGGTCAAAATCCTGGAATTCCCTTGCTTATGGTATTGTGAGACAATCACAGCAGGGGGACTGCAGTGATTCAAGAAGGCAGCTCACCCTCACCTTCTCAAGGGCAAGTAGGGATGGGCTATCACTGCTGGCCCGGCCAGCAAGGCCCAAATCCCAAAAATAAATAATTAAAAATCCCAGGCTAATAGAAGCCATCAATCTCAGATTTGAAAATAGCAATTCATCCAGTACTGGGGAGTTCCAATCTTCTATCTTTTCTTTGCTTTTTAATAACTTTGATCCTGAATTTTTATCCTGTCCTCATCAGTGAAAATAATTTCTTTCATCTACCCCATCAGTGCCTGTCAATACTTGGTAAACACCCCTTGGCCTGCTAAATTCCAGGAAATTCAACGTTAATTGGTATAACCTCTTGTACCTTGATGATTCAATAGCATTACCATCACTGAGTCTCCCATTCTCAACACCCTGGGGGTTACCACTGACCAGAAGCTCAACTGGACTTATCACATAAACACAGTGGCTGCAAAAGCAGGTCAGAGGTTGGAAAAACTGTAGTGAGTAACCCAACTCCTGACACTGTGGGCAGCACAGTGGCTCAGTGGTTAGCACTGCTGCCTCACAGTGCCAAAGACCCAGGTTCAATTCCTTCCTCAGGTGAGTCTGTGTGGAGTTTGCTCATTATCTCTGTGTCTGTGCAGGTTTCCTCCAGGTGCTCCGGTTTCCTCCCATAATCCAAAGATGTGCAGGTCAGGTGAATTGGCCATGTTACATTGCCCATAGTTTTGGTGCATTAGTCAGGGGTAAAAAGCAGGAGGGGAATGGGTCTGGGTGGGTTACTCTTCGGAGGGTCAGTGTGGACTTGTTGGGCCAAATGGCCTGTTTCTACACTGCAGGGAATCTGATCTAATCTATGAAGTCAGCAGTGTGATGGAATAATCCCCATTTGCCTGGATGGGTTCAGCTCCAACAAAACTTAAGAATCTTGACACTATCCAGGATAAAAGAGCTCAATTAATTGGCACCCTATCCACTGACAACATTCACTCCCTTCAATGCCAGTAGACACCTACAAAATGCACTGCAATGACGCACCATGGCTTCTTATCAGCACCTGCCAAACATATAATCTCTACAAGGTAAGAACTAGGAAAGCACAAGAGTAAAACATCACCACCTGAAAGGGTTCAAAAAAGATTTACAAGGATGTTGCCAGGATTGGAGGGTTTGAGCCAAAGGGAGAGGCTGAGTAGGCTGGGGCTGTTTTCCCTGGAGGGTCAGAGGCTGAGGGGTGACCTTATGGAGGTTTATAAAATCATGAGGGACATAGATAGGGTGAGTAGCCAAGGCCTTTTCCCTGGGGTGCGGGAGTCCAGAACTAGAGGGCATAGGTTTAGGGTGAGAGGGGAAAGATACAAAAGAGACCTAAGGGGCAACCTTTTCACGCAGAGGGTGGTACGTGTATGGAATGAGCTGCCAGAGGAAGTGGTGGAGGCTGGTACAATTACAGCATTTAAAATGCACTTAGATGGGTATATGCATAAGAAGGGTTTGGAGGGATATGGGCCAAGTGCTAGCAAATGGGACTAAATTAGGTTAGGATATCTGGGTGAGTTGGACTGAAGGGTCTGTTTCTATGCTGTACATCTCTATGACCCTGAATCACTCACAATCCAGACATGGAAATAAGTCATTGTTCTTTCACTGTCACTGGGTCAGACACCTGGAAATCCCTCCATAGCAAGTGTGGGTGTTCCTACACCCCAAGTACTACAGTTCTCCAAGGCAAGTTGTGTTGGGCTAGAAATAGTGGTTGAACCCATGACACCCATATCCCATAACCAAATAAAGGAAACACAGCCCTGAGTCACAGAATCATTGAGTAGATACAGTCATAGAGTCCTACAGCACAGAGACAGGCCCTTTGGACCAAACTGGTCCATGCCAACCAAAATGTCCGTCCACGCTAACCCCATTTCCTATATCCTTCTAATCCTTTCCTATCCACGTATTTGTGCCTTTTAAATGTTGTGAATGTACCCTCCTCAACCACTGCTGCTGGCAGCTCATTCCATATGCATACCATCCTCTGGGTAAAGAAGTTTCCCCTCAGGTTCCAGTTATTCTTTCCCCTGGAACCTTAAACTGTTACCCCCTAGTTCTCAATTCCCTAACCCTGGGAAAAAGACTGAGTGCATTCACTCTATCCATGCCTCTCATGATCTTATACACTTCTATAAGAACCCCCCTACACTCTAAAGAAAAAAGTCCTCGCTTGTCCAACCTATCTCTATAACTCAGAACCTTGACTCCAGGCAACATCCTTGTAAATTTCTTCTCCGCTCTTTCCAGTTTAATAACATCCTCCCTATGGCAAGGTGACCAAAACTGAACACAATACTCCGTGTGGCCTCACCAACATCCTGTAGAACTGCAACATAACTTCCCAACTTCTTTACTCACTGCTCTGTTTGATGAAGGCCAGTATGAAAGGGAGATCTCCAGTTCTGTAAGGGAATTCAGTAGAAAGTCAGTCAGTGGAATTGAAGATTATCAAATGAGCCGAGATCACACTGAAGAGCAGAGCAGCTTCAATAAGCAGAAGGCCTATATCTGCTCCTAGATGTATCTTATAGGTCTTCCTGAATTGTGGACAAGGACCTAGAGGTTTTGCAGATAGACTGATGGAGCGGAAGAACATCATTTTTCCAGCAAACATATCAATTGGAGATTTAATAAGATGCTTTCAAATAAGATAGTTACCATTTATAGCTTGAAAGAAAAATCAGGAAAATTATTTTTGATGTCAAGAATCTGAATAATTCTTTCTCACCATATTTTTCTACCTTATTCCTCAATGTTCATGTTGTACCACGGAGAGGATAATTCTGCTCTAAAGTGATCCTCCTGCTCTGTTACAACTATCAGGTTTATAAAGATGATTAAATTTTGTGACTGTAGCATTAAAGGTAGGGTAAATGAAAGGGCTCACACAGGGCTTGGGCGAGGGACAGAGGATGAACACAGAGCAAAGCCCTTGGGCTTATTGTGTAAGAAGGCCTGGGCTCCCTCCTTCAAATGGGATACAATGGAGGCTGTTCATGTGCACTCAAGTAATAAGATGCCATTGCAACACGTCAGTGCTTGAGCCTGCACAGCCAGGAGGGACATGGTTTCTGGGTGCATGTAGAAGATGCTTGCTCATGTGTCAGCTCTGATGTGGCAATGAGTGTGGGGCGGGTGAGGGGATTGTGGTGATGGCAAAGATCCAACAAAGTATCTACTGCTGATGAAGAAAGACCAAAACAAAACAGTCAAGTTATTCCTCAACTTACTCCAGAGGGATTCCTTTTCTATTGAAATTCCATCTTTACTAACTGAAATATTAATATCCGTCCCAGAGACCTCATATCGAGTCAGATACATAATGCTGGCAGGCACCTACAGTACTCCTGGTGTTTCTTGAGTGGCCCCCACATCCAGGGAGTGAAATGAAACAGCCAAAACCCCATCCATGTTATGGAGTCACCAACAGTGGATATACCTATTTTATTGGCAGGCCCCTAACTGGATTGCATTTTCATTCGGGTTGAGAGTTAACAGCGGGACATGTTCACCAGATCTCAGATCAAGGAGGAGGGAACGCCCAGTGTCGGATGCCTCCTCCCTCCCTGGCTCGGCAGGTTCTGCACAGCTCGGGATTTTGTTGCTTGCATTATTGAATGGAGTCAGGCGCCTCAGAAATCCAAAGAACTGAAAAAGCATCAGACCACTTCAGCACTGAAACCCAGTTCAGGCCAAGATCATTATAATCGTTCAATGACCTTTATGGTTTTAATCTGACTCAGTTTTTTCTCTCGAGCCTATAAGCTTGAAGGCAACCAAAACAATGCAAAACCATTGTATTTAGCTTGGCCAAGAACATGCTTTCCAATTTGCTGGTTTTTCAAACTCTACTATTATAAGTGAATTAAAGGATGACTACCAAGGTAAAACTAGACAAAATAGTAAATGTCTGCTTCCATTCCATTAGTACATCACCTCTTCCATCAGAACATTATCATTGTATTTAGTTTTAATCCTATATTAACTTGTTTAGTAGACTGTTTTCTAGTGTTTTCTTTAGAGTTTCTATTAGTTAATTTATATTTTGTTTTTTAATTTTTTTTAGCATGCATCAAGTAACAATCTGAGTATTCTTTATCTATAGTAATTCATATTTTATATACTTCAATGAGGCATTCCCTCTAATGTTTTCTTTCTAGACTGTTATAGCATAAACCTTTTTAATCTTCCCCTGCAGCTTATTCATTTTGACTTGTTCAATCCGGAGGTGGATACAACTTCCATACAGCAATTGTGAAGAGCATACGGGACTGAATCACAGAATCCAACAATGTACAAAGATGCCATTCAGCCCACCAACTCCTTACCTACCCACTGAAGATCATCCCACTCAGACTGACCCCCAACCATATCCTCGTAACCCTGCATTTACCGTGGTCAATCCACCTAACCTGCACATCTTCAGAGGAAACTCACACAGACATGGGGAGAATATACAAACTCCACGCAGTTGCCTGAGAGTAGAATCAAACCTATGTCTCTTGTGCTGCAAGGCTGCAGTGCTAACCACTGAGCCATTGTGCCACCCATTTGGCCCACACTATCCCAACTGGCTAAAGAATTCTCACTCTGTTTTTAGCTTTTCCCTTATTGTCAATTCACTAAGCAAAGATTGTTACGAGTGAGATTATGGAACATTATGTGATAGCAATATTTTAAGAAAACGAGAGAGATGAGGGTGAGTGGGGATCTGTGGGATGAGACAGTAGCAGGAGGTATTGGAGACAGGGGGTCCATCTGTCTTACCTCCTCAGGCTGTTACAGTCCCACAGATTGCAACATTAACATTTTAACATTCAAACATATTCCACTGGCTGCTGATGCAGTCCTGAAATCCCCCCATCTCCTAGTCTCAGCGCTGGGGAAGTTATACTCATGGAGTCATAGAATTTTTATAGGATTAAAAAAGGCCTTTCAGCCCATCATGTCCACACCGATCATCAAACTCTACCTATTCTAATCTTATTTTCCAATACTTGGCCCAGACCCCTGTGTTTCAAGTACCTATCTAAAAAAGATCTTAAATGTATTATTAAATGTCACAGTCTAAGAATAAGGCATTCAGAACTGAAATGAGGATGAATTTCTTCACTCAGAGAGTTGTGAACCTGTGGAATTCTCTCCCACAGGAAGCTGCTGTGGCCAATTTGGTAGATAATTCAAGGGAATGCTGGCTGTGAGCCTTGCGGCTAAAGGGGTATGGGGAGAAGATACTGAGATTTCCTAAAGGACATTAGTGAACAAGGTGGGTTTCTCTGACAATCAACGATGGATCAACAAGCATGTTAGGAGAGATGGTCACACCACGGGTTCTTAATTCCAGGATATTTTTTAATTCAAATTTCACCATCGGGCAGGATTCGTACAAAACAATACCTGGGCCTTTGGATTAATAATCTGGAGTTAAAACCACTAGGCCATTACCTCTCCTAATTGACTTTGTACTCACGGGAAATGTTTCTCCCTATCTAACCTCTCTACGCCTCTCATAACTTTACACACCACAATCAGATTTCCCCCTCAGCTCTGAGGAAACAGTGCCAGCCTATCCAGCCTTTCTTCATAGCTACATTGCTCCCGCCCAGGCAGCAACCTGGTGAATCTCTTGTGCACCCTCTCTCGTGCAATCACTTCCATCCATGACCACTAAGATGGATTCTAAGATGAGTTGCATTAACTAGACCTATCCCTACGTTATATGCCAGTGTTAGTTAATTTGTTAGATCCTTCTGGAGAGAATACAGAGATTCAAATGTGCTTTTAGTTATCTTTACAGTAAAAATCTTACCACATAATTCTTTCAGCTAGAACTTGGAACTAGTGATATGTATATGTTTCAGAGACTTGGACAACCTATTGGGGGCACCTCAAAGTAAAGCTCAGATGTCACGAACGGTGCTTTAGCAAGATCCCAGAGAGAGAATGGTTCAAGAGTTTGTAAACAGCGTGAGAGAGTCGTCTACTCTGGATGCTGCCTCCAAGAGTTAACTCCTACATCGGTACAGGGGAAGGAGCTGATTGGTGAGCACTTGTAAATTTTCGTTATTCCAACTGTAATGAATAGTTTTTAACTTTATGAAATGGCAGGTCAGCCCAGCCAAGTGGAGTACATATCCTGCAGTGCGTGTGGACTCACTCACCATGTGTCTCAGATATATTGGTCTGCAGGAAGTGTCAATGGCTTCACAAATTTGAGCTCCAGGTTTTGGAACCTGAACAGTATCTGGACCCACACAAGGCACTGGACGAAATGGATAGCATGTTAGAAGAGATGGTCACACCACGGGTTTTTACTTGTTCATTTATTCACCCACTGGCGGAACACGGTGGCCCAGTGGTTAGCACTGCTGCCTCACAGCGCCTGTAGACCCGGGTTCAATTCCCGACTCAGGCGACTGACTGTGTGGAGTTTGCACATTCTCCCCGTGTCTGCGTGGGTTTCCTCCGGGTGCTCCGGTTTCCTCCCACAGTCCAAAGATGTGCGGGTCAGGTGAATTGGCCATGCTAAATTGCCCGTAGTGTTAGGTTAAAGGGGTAAAGGTAGGGGTATGGGTGGGTTGCGCTTCGGCGGGTCGGTGTGGACTTGTTGGGCCGAAGGGCCTGTTTCCACACTGTAAGTAATCTAATCTAAAAAAAAAATTAAAAAAAAAACTCATTGCCCTGTCCCGACTCAGCCTTGAGAAGATGGTAGTGAGCTGCTGCCTTGAACCATTGAGTCCACATGCTGTTGGTTGACCTACAATGTCCTTAGGGAGGGAATTCCAGGCCTTTGTCCCAGTGACAGTGAATGAATGGCACTATGTTTCCTAGTCAGGTTGGTGAGTGTCTTGGAGGGGAACTTGCAGGTGGTGGTGTTCCGATGTGTCTGCTGTTCTTTTGTTTTCATTCACTAATGGGATGTGGGCATCGCTGGCAGGGCAGTATTCCTTACCCATCCATAACTTCCCTTGAACTGAATGGCTTGCTGGACCATCTCAGAGGGCAGTTGAGAGTCAACCAGATAGCTGTGGGTCTGGGGTCATATGTAGTCCAGACCAGGAAAGGATGGCAGATTCCTTCCCCGAAGGACATTAATGAACCAAATGGGTTTTTCCTGACAATTGGAAATAGTTTAATGGTCATCAGTAGATTCTTAATTCCAGATTTTTAAAAATTAAATTCAATTCCACCATCTAGAAGTCATACCCAGGATCCGAGAACATTAGCTGAGTTTCTGCATTGATAGTCCAGTGATAACCACATTCCTGAAGAAGGGCTAATGCCCGAAACGTCGATTCTCCTGTTCCCTAGATGCTGCCTGACCTGCTGCGCTTCTCCAGCAACACATTTCCATCTCTGATCTCCAGCATCTGCAGACCTCATTTTCTCTTCAAACATAACACCACAAGGCCAGGCAGATTAAATGAACCAGAAAAGCATGGAATCATAGAAATATTCAGCACGGAAACAGACCCTTCTGTCCAAATTGTCCATGCTGACCAGACATCCTAAATTAATTTAATCCCATTTGCCAGTATTTAGCCCATATCCCTCTAAACCCTTCCTATTCATATACCCATCCAGATGCCTTTTAAATGTTGAAATTATACCAGCCTCCGCTACTTCCTCTGGCAGCTCATTCCATACATGCACCTCCCTCTGTGTGGAAAAATTGCCCTTTAGATCCCTTTTATATCTTTCCCCTCTCACTTTAAACCTATGCCCTCTCGTTCTGCACTTCCCTATCCTGGTGAAAAGACCTTGTCTATTTATCCTATTCATGCCCCTCATGATTTTATAAACCTCTATAAGGTCACTCCTTAGCCTCCGATGTTCCAGGGAAAACAGCCCTAGCCTATTCAACCTCTCCTGAAAGCTCAAATCCTCCAATCCTGGCAACATCCTTGTAAATCTTTTCTGAACCCTTTCACAGCATCTTTCCTACAGCAGGGAAATCCAAACTGAATGCACTATTCCAAAAGTGGCCTGCAACATGATGTCCCAAGTCCTACACTCAATGCACTGACCAATAAAGGCAATAAAGTACCAAACACCTTCTTCACTATCCTATCTTCCTGTGACTCTACTTTCAGGGAACTATGAACCTGCACTCCAGGGTTTCTTTGTTCAGCAACACTCCCCAGGACCTTACCATTAAGTGTGTGAGTCCTGCCCTGTTTTGCCTTTCCAAAATGCAGCACCTTGCATTTATCTAAATGAAACTCCATCTGCCACTCCTCAGCCCATTGGCCCATCAGATCAAGATCCTGTTGTAATCTGAGTTAACCTTCTTCGCTGTCAGCTACACCATCAATTTTGGTGTCATCTACAAACTTATTAGTCATTACTCCTATGTTCGCATCCAAATCATTTATATAAATGATGAAAAGCAATGGGCCCAGAACCGATCCTTGTGGCACACCGCTGGTCACAGGCCTTCAGTCTGATAAACAACCTTCCACAACCACTTTCTGTCTCCTGGGCCCATTGCTTTGAGCCAATTTTGTATCCAAATGGCTAGTTCTCCTAGTATTCCATGTGACCTAACCTTGCTCACCAGTGTACCATGTGGAACCTTGTCAAATGTCTTACTGGAGTCCATATAAACAACGTCTACTGTTCTGCCTTCATCAATTCTTCAGAAAACTCTATCAGGTCAGTGAAACACGATTTCCCACACAAAAAGCCATGTTGACTGTCCGTAATCAGTCCTTGCCTTTCCAAATATATGTAAGTCCTGTCCCTTAGAATCCCCTCCAACACCTTGCCCACCACTGATATCAGGCTCACTGGTCTGTAGTTCCCTGGCTTATCCTTACCACTTTGCTTAAATAGTGGCACTATGTTAGCCAACCTCCAGTCTTCTGGCACCTCACCTGTGACTATCGATGGTACAAATTTCTCAGCAAGGGGCCCAGCAATCGCTTCCCTAGCTTCCCACAGAGTTCTAGCATACTGCATTTTAAGAAGTCAGTACCTCCCTCTCTGCATTATGGATATTTTTCAAGATATCATTATTTATTTCCCCAAGTTGTCTAGCTTCCATATCCTTTTCCACAGTAAAAACTAATGCAAAGTACTCATTTATTATCCCTCTCATCTCCTACAGTTCCACACAAAGGCCGCCAAAGTGCTCCCCCACTGACACCTCAGTCACCTGCCCTGCCATATTTCCCAAGAGTAGGTCAAGTTTTGCACCTTCTCTAGTAGGTACATCCACATACTGACTCAGAAAAATTTCTTGTGAACACTTAACAAATTCCTCTCCATCTAAAACCTTAACACTATGGCAGTCCCAGTCGATGTTTGGAAAGTGAAAATCCCCTACCATAACCACCCTATTATTCTTACAGGTAATTGAGATCTCCTTACAAGTTTGTTTCTCAATTACCCACTGACTATTGGATGGTCTACAATATAATCCCGATTAGGTGATCATCCCTTTCTTATTTTTCAATTCCACCCAATAACTTCCCTGGATGTATTCCCAGGAGTGTCATCTCTAAATACACTAGTAATGTTATCCTTAATCAAAAACTCCACTCCCCCTCCTCTCTTGCTCCCCTTTTTATAAAATCTATACCCTAGAACATTAAGTTGCCAGTCCTGCCCATCCCTGAGCCATGTTTCTGTAATTGCTATGATATCCCAGTCCCATGTTCTCAACCATGCCATCAATTCATCTACCTTACTATTAGGCCTCTTGCTTTGAAATAAATGCAGATTAATTTATCTTACCTCGTTCTCTGCTTTATTCCTGCCTGCCCTAACTGTTCGACTTACAACTTTTCCTAAGTGTATCAGTCTCAGACTGCTCTCTTTCCTCCCTGTCTCCCTGGATCCCACACCACCACCACCAGACCCCTCCCCCCACCCTCCCTTACCAGTTTAAATCCTCTTGAGCAGCTCTACCACATCTCCCTGTCAGTATATTAGTCCCTTTCCAATTCAGTCCTTCTTGTACACGTCACTTC
Source organism: Chiloscyllium plagiosum (assembly GCF_037043375.1). NCBI lineage: Eukaryota > Metazoa > Chordata > Chondrichthyes > Orectolobiformes > Hemiscylliidae > Chiloscyllium > Chiloscyllium plagiosum. The sequence goes on from NW_028270139.1 coordinate 132,114,897, forward strand.
TACTGCAGAAGAGTTTCCAATGATCCAAAACTATGAACCCTTCTCCCCTGCACCAGTTCCTCAGACATGCATTCATCTGCTCTACCCTCCTATTCCTACCCTCATTAGCTCATAGCACCAGAAGTAATCCAGATATTACTAACCTAGAGGACCTCTTTTTAAAATTCCTGCCTAACCTTCTATATTCTCCCTTCAGAATCTCAGCCTTTTCCCCTTCCTATGTCATTAATTCCAATGACCTCCTGTTGGTCCCTTTCCCTTTTGAGAGCATTCTGTACCCTCTCTGAGACATCCTTGATCCTGGCACCAGGGAGGCAACAGAAGTGATTGCTGGGCCTCTTGCCTTTGTATCATCGATAGTCACAGGTGAGGTGCCGGAAGACTGGAGTTTGGCTAACATGGTGCCACTGTTTACGAAGGGTGGTAAGGACAAGCCAGGGAACTATAGACCAGTGAGCCTGACCTCGGTGGTGGGCAAGTTGTTGGAGAGAATCCTGAGGGACAGGATGTACATGTATTTGGAAAGGCAAGAACTGATTAAGGATAATCAACATGGCTTTGTGCGTGGGAAATCATGTCTCACCAACTTGATTTGAGTTTTTTGAGGAATTAACAAAGAGGATTGATGAGGGCAGAGCAGTAGATGTGATCTATATGGACTTCAGTAAAGCGTTCAACAAGGTTCCCCATGGGAGACTGATTAGCAAGGTAAGATCTCACGAAATACAGGAAGAACTCGCCATTTGGATACAGAACTGGCTCAAAAGTAGAAGACAGAGGGTGGTGGTGGAGGGTTGTTTTTCAGACTGGAGGCCTGTGACCAGTGGAGTGCCACAAGGATCGGTGCTGGGTCCTCTACTTTTTGTCATTTATATAAATGATTTGGATGCAAGCATAAGAGGTACAGTTAGTAAGTTTGCAGATGACACCAAAATTGGAGGTGTAGTGGACAGCGAAGAGGGTTACCTCAGATTACAACAGGATCTGGACCAGATGGGCCAATGGGCTGAGAAGTGGTAGATGGAGTTTAATTCAGATAAATGCAAGGTGCTGCATTTTGGGAAAACAAATCTTAGCAGGACTTATACACTTAATGGTAAGGTCCTAGGGAGTGTTGCTGAACAAAGAGACCTTGGAGTGCAGGTTCATAGCTCCTTGAAAGTGGAGTCACAGGTAGATAGGATAGTGAAGAAGGCATTTGGTATGCTTTCCTTTATTGGTCAGAGTATTGAGTACAGGAGTTGGGAGGCCATGTTGGTTAGGCCACTGTTGGAATATTGCGTGCAATTCTGGTCTCCTTCCTATCAGAAAGATGTTGTGAAACTTGAAAGGGTTCAGAAAAGATTTACAAGGATGTTACCAGGGTTGAAGGATTTGAGGTAAAGATAGAGGCTGAACAGGCTGGGGCTGTTTTCCCTGGAGCGTTGAAGGCTGAGGAGTGACCTTGTAGAGGTTTACAAAATTATGAGGGGCATGGATAGGGTATATAGGCAAGTCTTTTCCCTGGGGTCGGGGAGTCCAGAACTAGAGGGCATAGGTTTAGGGTGAGAGGGGAAAGATATAAAAGAGACCTAAAGGGCAACTTTTTCACAGAGAGGGTGGTACGTGGATGGAATAAGCTGCCAGAGGAAGTGGTGGAGGCTGGTACAATTGCAACATTTAAGAGGCATTTGGATGGGCATATGAATAGGAAGGGTTTGGATGGATATGGGCTGGGTGCTGGCAGGTGGGACTAGATTGGGTTGGGATATCTGGTCGTCATGGACGGGTTGGACCGCAGGGTCTGTTTCCATGCTGTACATCTCAATGACTCTATGACACCATTATGTTCTCTTGCTGCTGGCTGCAGAAATGTCTGTCTGTGCCTCTGACTAGAGAGTCCCCTAAAACAATCGATCGCTTGAAACCCGACGTACCCCTCATTACATTAGAGCCATTAGAAACTTGTCTGTCAGTGCTACATCCTTATCAGCAGCTAAGGTAAGACAGTTTGTTTTAAAATTACTTACCAGTAGCGGGCAGCGGTATTTTTTTTCTCTTCACAGAAAGAGCGGGAGCAGCAGGGGGAAGTGACGAAGACCAGAGGGGCAGCCGGGTAGGTTTTTTTCCCCTATAAAAGCGAGCAGGAGAAGAACCCGAGGCACTACAGAGGTAGTGTCTCCCACCCGCCCTCCTCCTCTAACCTAAATAATAAGACCCGTTGTGGTAAGTAGGTAAGTGCTGCATTTTGCTTGTTGTATTCTTTAGACCCAGTTTTTTTTTAAAAAAGTTACTTTCAGAGGGATGGCAGTGAAGGCAGTGCAATGTTCCTCTTGCAACATGTTTGAGGTGAGGGATGCCATGGACGTCCCTGCTGATTACACTTGCAGGAAGTGCACCCATCTCCAGCTCCTCCAAGACCGTGTTAGGGAACTGGAGCTGGAGTTGGATGAACTTAGGATCATTCGGGAGGCAGAGGGGGTCATAGATCGGAGCTTTAGGGAAGTAGTAACTCCAAAGATGGCAGATAGATGGGTGACAGTGAGGGGGACTGGGAGGAAGCAGCCAGTGCAGGGACCCCCTGCAGCCGTTCCCCTCAAGAACAAGTATACCATTTTGGATACTTGTTGGGCGGGGGACTTACCAGGGGTAAGTAACGGGGCTCAGGCCTCTGGCACGGAGCCTGTCCCCGTTACTCAGAAGGGAAGGGTGGAGAAGAGCAGAGCAATAGTTATTGGGGACTCGATAGTTCGGGGCACAGATAGGCGGTTTTGTGGGAACGAGAGAGACTCACGTTCGGTATGTGGCCTCCCAGGTGCAAGGGTACGTGATGTCTCTGATCGTGTTTTCCGGGTCCTTAAGGGGGAGGGGGAGCAGCCCGAAGTCGTGGTCCACATTGGCACCAATGACATAGGTAGGAGGAGCGCTGAGGATGTTAGGCAGGCTTTCAGGGAGCTAGGTTGGAAGCTCAAAGTTAGAACAAACAGAGTTGTTGTCTCTGGTTTGTTATCCATGCCACGTGATAGAGAGTCGAGGAATAGGGAGAGAGAACAGTTAAATGCGTGGCTACAGGGATGGTGCAGGAGGGAGGGATTCCGGTATTTGGATAACTGGGGTTCTTTCTGAGGAAGGTGGGACCTCTATAAACAGGATGGTAGATGGAGGAAAAAAGTTAAAAACAACAGCAATTTAAAAAGGAGGAATACAGACAAGGGCAGTGACTACATGGTGGAGAGTGAATCAACAAAGAAAGAAACATACACTGCTGTCTGACCCAGCAGTAATCTGCACAGTTATTGCCTGCGCTGTTTGATTTCAACTTTTAAAAGGAACAGCATGGTGGCTCAGTAGTTAGCACTGCTGCTTCACAACAACAGTGACCTGGCCCATTTCCACCCTTGGGCAATTGTCTGTGTGGAATTTGCACATTCTCTCTGTGTCTGCATAGGTTTCCTCCACAGGCTCCAGTTTCCTCCCATAGTCCAAAGATGTGCAGTTTAGGTGGATTGGCCATGCTAAATTGTCCATAGTGTTCAGGGATATGCAGGCTGGGTGGATTAGCCAGGGGAAATGCAGGGTTACAGGATTCGGGGGTGGGTCTAGGTGGGATGCTGTTCAGAGGGTCAGTGTGGACTCGATGGGCCTAATGGTCTGCTTCCACACTGCAGGGATTCTATGATTCTAAGGTTCCTTTTAAGGAAGTTGATGGTTTCCATCTCAACCACTAAACTGAGCAGCAAATTCCATACAGTCACCACGTCTGTAACAGAACAACTGCCAGGTCAGTGGAATGTACTTCCGAATGAGTTATCTCGGATAGCAAAAAGCCAAAGAACTGTGGATGCTAGAAATCAGAAACAAAATCAAAAATTGCTGGAAAATCTCAGCAGGTCTGACAGCATCTGTGGAGGGAAAGCAGGGTTAATATTTCAGGTCCAGTGACCCTTCTTCAGAATTTCAGTTCAGTTCAGCAACTTCTGTTTCTGTGCCCCTTTGTTCTCTGTTGCTGAGCCAATTTTGGCTCCAACTTGTCTCATTCTCCTGCATCCCATGGCTTTAAATTTTCTTACTAATGTGGCATGTGGTTCCTTGTTAAATACCTAACTACAATCTGTGTAGACTACACTGACTGCATTATTCCCACCAATTTCCTTCTCACTTCCTCAAAAAACCTCAATTAAATTTGGAAGACATAACTTTTCCTTAACAACACTATGTTGACTATCCCTAACTAATATGTATGTCTCCAAGTAACAGTTTATCTATCTCTCAATATTGATTCTAATAATCTGTCCAGCATGGAGGTCAGACTTATCCGTATACTGCCATCCCATGGCTTATCCCATGCTGCCATCTTGAATAATTGTACAATATTAGCAGACCTCTGTCTGGTACCTTTCTTGTATCTCGTGAGGATTAGAAACAAATTGTAAACAAAATGCACAAATTACTATGCGCATCTCTGATAGAGCTAATCCTTTCCCTGGTCACCACTTGGTCATAATAAAGTGAACAAATACTTTGGATTTTCTTTAATTTTACTGGTCAATATTTTTGATATGCTCTTTCCTAAATTTTTTTCCTAATTTATTTTTCCATTTCACCCCTGTACTTTCCATATTTCTCTAAGTTTCCAAAACTAACACTTTTTCTGTGATTGCCATAAACACTATTTTTTCTGCTTCATCTTACCCGTATGTTTCTGGATCACCAGGGAATTCTAGATTTGGCAACCCTGCCTTTTTCCTTAGTGGGGATAAATCTACACTTCGCCTATGGGAAAGCGATGCTATTGTGATAATATCACTGAATCCAGAAAGCTAGGCTAATGTTCTCAGGGATTGGTCAGTTGGCTCGACAGGTGGTTTGCACTGCAGAGTGATGCCTACAGCATGGGTTCAATTCCTGCAGTGACTGAGGTGACCAAAAAGGAGTCTTCTTCTAAACCTCTCTCCTTGCCAGAGGCATGGTAACGCTCAGGTTTAAACACCACCAGTCATCTCTGTCTAATGGGAGAGCTGCCCTCTGGGACTATGAAAACTGTGCCTGTAGAATCTCACTTTTGAGTGTCTTTCACTGATTTGCCACTAACTTACCTTCAAGTCCAATTTTGACAGATTTTCTCTCAATTTTGTGAAGTTTGCCCTCCCCCAATTTAGAACATTTACTCCTGTCCGATCTTTGTCCCTTCCCATAATGATGTTAAGTCTAACTGAATCTAGAATAATACCTTATTTCCCGAGGAACCATTTGCCCTCACCAATGTCCAAAATGATATATTGATTAGCAAGCACGATAGACTCGTGCACTGCTACAACTTCCAAAATTGATCAGGGCTGGATATTCACAGGTAAAGGAACGCTTGGAAAATAGGAGGCCTTTAAAAATGAGATAACAGGAGTCCAAATTTTTAAGAAACAGATTTTTTAAGTCACTGGACCTGAAACATTAACCCAGCTTTCTCTCCACAGATGCTGTCAGACCTGGTGAAATTTTCCAGCAATTTCTGATTTTGTTTCTGATTTCAAGCATCCGCAGTTCTTTGGTTTGTTACGGTGAAGGGAAAGCTGGTAGATGGAGGGAATGGAATTGGTTAGAGTAGGTCCCATTATGTTCTGTTTAGCGTGAACTGTAGGAGCAACAAGCCTGGAGAACCCTGAATGTTTAAGAATATTCAGGACAAGCTAAAAAGTGAAAGAGCAGATGCAAAGGGAACAAATCAACAGAGGTTCTAGTGGAGTATGGGAACTTAAGACAACAATTAGGAGACCAAAGATAAAACACTGGCAGGTAAAATTGGCAAGAATCCCAAGATATTTTGTAAGGAGATAACATGCAAGACGATAACCAGGGAAAGGTAGGAGAGAGCAAGGAGGCAATCTGTGCATTGGTTGGGTGTTAAATGAATATTTTACATCTGTCTTTATTCAGAAGAAGAAGGATTTCAAGGATAGAGTGGGAGGTGGGTCTGGGTGGCTCTTTGGAGGGTTGGTGTGGATTTGATGAGCCAAGTGACCTGCTTCCACACTGGGGATTCTATGAGTCTATGATCTCCACCTCAGCACCACTGATACAGACAGTGATGTACTTCCTGAAGTTGATGACCAACTTCTCCAGATTAATAGGGTGGTTAAGAAGACAGACGGGACATTTGCCTTTATCAGTTGCAGCACAGATTATAAGACCAGGGAGGTTACGTTGGAGCTGTATAAAATGTTGCTTAAGCCATAGCTGAAGTATTGTGTACAGTCCTGGTCACATACTATAGGAAGGATGTAATTGCACTGGAGAGAGTGCAGAAGGGAGTCACCAGCATGTTGCTCGGGATGGAGCAGTTTAGTTATGAAATGAGGCTGCATAAGCGCAGGTTAGTTCTTTAGATCAGAGAAAGTTGAGAGGCATTCCTGGTCAAGGTGTATAAGGTTATGAGTGACATGAACAGAATGAGCAGAAAGTAACTGTTCCCCTTAGAAATTCAGGAGGAGAATTGGAAGGTAGAAAGATTTGCATTTACACAGCACCTTTCATAACCTCAGCATGAAACACTCTTAAATTTTTGTCATCAGTTTAAAAAAGCATTTGTTCAACATGGTCTATGTTAAACTTGCCGGTAGCATTTACACATTCAGCTGGATCATAATGATCCACCTGCTTTGATTTACACACTGAGGGGTTTCCTAGCAACTTCCATTCATAGACTATAATTAGATCAATTTTAAAAGAGGAGAATATATATATATATATATATATATGTGTGGATATATATACACACACACACGTGTATGTGTAGTATGTGTAGTTATTGTACAATCTATTAAAGCTGAACATCAGACATCTGTGTTTTATATGAAAAGGAAATGAGTTAGTTGAATCTTGGCTGCTTATCAAATGACCCAGGGAGCAGCCTGCCAGGGCCCTGGTGTAAGCAGTGAGTTGAGGTAACACGTACACCACCAGCAGAGCCAGCAAGTCACTGATGACACATCTGCCTTCGAGGTGGGCCCGCCTGACTCCTCCACAGAAATACGGCGACAGCCACTTCCATATGACTCTGGCACTGGAGGAAGTTGACTTCCACTTAGATTCCTTCCCGATACATTTTAGTTATTGTTCGTTTTCTGGTACAGTTAACTCGAGGTCACGGCACTGCAATTGTTGAATTAGGCCTTGTCTTTAAAGAGATGGTACATTCATGATGAAAAATAGCTGCAGTGATTTCTTTTCATCTGATGAGCAAAAAAAAGAGCTATATTATTTTCAAGTCAAGGCTCACTAGTGCAGCCCAAATGTTAAGCCTCTAGACCTCTAGATTCTGTGAGGATGTCGGCTGTAGAGTCAGAGAGTTTTACAGCACACAAAGAGGCCCTTTGGCCCATCGCGTACATACCAATCATCAAGCACCTATCTACTCTAGTTCTATTTTCCAGCGCTTGTCTTCTTTGGTGCTTCTTCAGTGTTGTGTTGGTTCCCACCTTTACCCTTTCAGGCAGTAAATTCCAGACACCCATCACCCTCTGGGTGAAACATCCCTCCAAATCTGCTCTTTACCTTATGGGTATTCTACTGGAAGAAGCTAGACAGAGTGAGAAAATCCTCTTTGGCATCAAGAGACATGGGCCCCAAGAACAATCAGCATAAAGCCAAAGGAAGGATGTAGTCAAAGCTGTAAGAATTTCAAAATGAAATGCTGAGACGCTAAAATGCCTAACCATTATCTCCCAGAGGGTAGATCAGCACCTTTTTGTATGTAGCCTTCCCTAGCTAGTGCTCATTCAATTGTGTTCATACGTTTTAGCAATTTTAACTCTGGTCAGAAGAGTGTAAGCTTAGTCCCACCCCAGAAACAGGCAGCTACTTTTCCAAATGAGCTATCTGTCTGCTCAGGTGGATGTAAAAGACCTTATGGCACAATTAAAAATCAGTGAGGATTTTCACGTCCATGGACAAATGTTTATTCCTCAAACAAAACCACTAAAATGAACTACCTTGCCATTAAGAAGGCATCTGGATAGGTACATGAATATGACGAGTTTAGAGGGCCAAATGCTGGCAAATGGAACTAGATTAAATTAGGATATCTGGTTGGCATGGATAAGTTGGACCAAAGGGTCTGTTTCTGTGCTGTACAACTCTATGACTCTAAATGCATTGCTGTTTGTAAAATATTTCTGTGCACAAATGGTTATACGTAATATTTGGCTAAGAAGATTAGCTGTAATACACAAGTAGAAACGTTATGTTTTCATTAAAAAGAAGTCATATTTTGAATCAAAATGTTTAACAAACCACAAGCACCAATATGTTTAGTTTCCCACAGCTCTCTTCCAGCAGTGATAGTCACAAAATTAACTACACTACTCTCTGCAATAAAGCCTCTGTCCCAAACTTAAAAGTATTGGTAAGCAACTTCTCAGAGTTTTAAAACTCTGGGAAAGTTTTCAAATCCAACAAATGATGACCAATAAAATGATACAGGGGGAAATTGAACTTTGAGGATATGCTTACAAGTAATCTCAAAGTGGACAACAAGGGCTTTTTTACATATATAAAAAGAAGTGAGGCCAAAGTAAATGTAAATCCCTGAGAGAATGACACTGTGTAAATAATTTTGGGGAAACAGGAAACATTCTTCACAGTAGAACACACAAATAGCATTACCAAAATACTAAATAATCAAGGGGCAAAAGAGGAAGAGGAAGTCACTGGTCATAAAGTCGAGGTAAACTAATGGGGCTAAAAGTATTTAAGTCTTTGGGCCTGATGGGATGCATCCTAGGATATTAAAGGAAGTTGCTACAGAGAGGGAGCTGGAGGTAGAGGGAGGCAATGGCCTAATAGTATTATTGCCAGACTATTAAACCAGAAACGTACCTAATGTTCTGGGAACTGGCTTTTGCCTGAAACACCGATTTTCCTGCTCTTCAGATGCTGTCTGACCTGCTGTGCTTTTCCAGCACCACTCTAATCTAGACTCAAACCCTGCCATGACAAATGGTGTAATTTGGATTCCATAAAAATCTGAATTAAGTGTCTATTGATGACCAAGAAGCCATTGTTGATTGTCAGGAAAAACCTATCTGATCCATTATTGTCCTTTAGGGAAGAAAATCTTTCATACTTACCCGATCTGACCTACATGTGACTCCAGACCCACAGCAACCAGGGATGGGCAATAAATACTGGCTTAGTTACAGAGACCTATATCTTGTGAGTGAATTATTTAAAAAGATAGTGAATGTACTAGCAATAAACTCCCAAGACTCCTTGATTCAGGAAGAGTCCCAGAGAATTGGAAAAATGCCAATCTTTGTTCCAAAGAACCGTTGCTGGCGCCACAATATTTTGCAATCTATATTAATGACTTGAATAAGGAAAGTGAATGCATTATAACTAAGTTTGCAGATGACACAAATATAGACAGGAAGGCAAATGGTGAGGATGACACAAAATGTCTGCAGAGGGATGTAGACAGGCTATTGTCAGTGGGAAAAAAAACCTGGCAGATGGAATACAATGTGAGCAGAAGTGAGGTTCTGCACATTGGCAGGAAGAATTACTTAAATGGGGAAAGACTGTAGAAAGTTGCAGGCCTGAAGTATTTGGGAGTCCTTGTGCATTAGTTACAAAAAAACTCGCATCAAAGTTCAGTAGGTAAGAGGGAAGACAAAAGGATTGTTTGTCTTTAATTCAAAGGAAAAGGAGTATAAAAATAAGGAAGTCTTAACAAAACTATACAAGGCACTTCTTAAACCCACCTAGAATACTGTGAACAGTTTAATCTCTTTGTCTAAGGATAGGTATACTGGCATTGGAGGTAGTCCACATAAGGTTCAAAAGTTGATCTTGGGTATGGGGGGGATGGCTTATGAGGAGACGTTGAGTAGCTTGGGTCTGTGCTCAGAGTTTAGAAGAAGTGTTGCTGAACAAAGAGATCTTGGAGTGCAGGTCGATAGGATAGTGAAGAAGACATTTGGTATGCTTTCCTTTATTGGTCAGAGTCTTGAGTACAGGAGTTGGGAAGTCATATTGCGGCTGAACAGGACATTGGTTAGGCCACTGTTGGAATATTGCGTGCAATTCTGGTCTCCTTCCTATCAGAAAGATGTTGTGAAACTTGAAAGGGTTCAGAAAAGATTTACAAGGATGTTGCCAGGGTTGGAGGATTTGAACTATAGAGAGAGGCTGAACAGGCTGGGGCTGTTTTCCCTGGAGCGTCGGAGGCTGGGGGGTTACCTTATAGAGATTTACAAAATTATGAAGGGCATGGATAGGGTAAATAGACAAAGTCTTTTCCCTGGAGCCAGGGAGTCCAGAACTAGAGGGCATAGGTTTAGGGTGAGAAGGGAAAGATATAAAAGAGATCTACAGGGCAACTTTTTCACACAGAAGGTGGTACGTGTATGGAATGAGCTGCCAGAGGATGTGGTGGAGGCTGGTACAATTGCAACATTTAAGAGGCATTTGGATAGGTATATGAATAGGAAGGGTTTGGAGGGATATGGGCCAGGTGCTGGCAGGTGGGACTAGATTGGGTTGGGATATCTTGTTGGTATGGACGGGTTGGACTAAAGGGTCTGTTTCTATGCTGTACATCTCTATGAATCTATGAGAGGTGACTTAGTGAAACATACAAGATCCTGAGGGAGCTTGACGGGGTCGATGTGGAGATCTTATTTCCCTTTGTGGGAGAATCTAGGACTAGACGGAACAATCTCAGAGTAAAGGATCTTTCAGTTATGTTGGAGATGTAGAGACATTTCATCTCTTTTTGGGTAGTGAATATGTGGAATTCATCCCACAGAGAGGGGTGGCACGATGGCTCAGTGGTTAGCACTGCTGCTTCACAGCAGTAGGGATCTGGGTTCGATTCCACCCGCAGGTGACTGTGTGTGTGGAGTTTACACATTCTCCCCAAGTTGCTTGGGTTTCCTCCTGGTGCTGTGATTTCCTTCCATAGCCCAAAGATGTGCAGGCTAGGTCGGTTAGTTATAGTAAATGTAGGGATAGGGTGGGGGCTGGGATACTCTTTGGAGGGTCAGTGTGGACCCAATGGGCTGAATGGCCTGCTTCCACACTGTACGGATTCTATTAGCAAGGGTGGATTGTTGCGTACATTCAAGGCTAAAATGGGTAGATTTTTAATTGTTAAGGGAATTCAAGTTTATGGTGAAAAGCAGCACCTCCAGCCTACCAGACTGCCATGATACTTTGCAATGCGCCTATCGGCACCACAGGTCCACAGCAGACATTATCTCCTTGGCAACTATGCTCATCCCTGCAAGATCTGGATAACAAGGACACCTACTTTTTGATTTTAGCTCCACCTTCAGCACCATAATTCCAAACTAGGTCTTGGGATCCACTGCTCTGTAACTGGATTCTTCACTTCCTGACCCATAGACAGCTACCAGTAGGAATAGGCAACCAAACCTCCTCCACCACACTCAACATTGGTGCTCTGCAAGGCTACATACTCAGTCCCCTACTATGCTTCTTATACACTCACAACTGTGTGGCCAAATTCTGCTCCGTTCCATTTACAAGTTTGCTGATAACATTACTGTTGTGGGTTGAGTCTCAAACAATAATGAAACAGAGTACAGGAGAGAGATTGAGTACTCGGTGGCATGGTGTGAAGACAGCAACCTCTCCATCAGCGACAGCAAAACAAAGGAGTTGATCATTGACTTCAGGAGGTGGAGTGAAGGGCACACCCCTGAGTGCATCAATGGTGCTGAGGTGGAGATGGTCGAGAGTATCAAGTTCCTGAGTGTGATAGTCACCAGAATCTGTCCTGGTGCATCCACATTGACATGATGGTCAAGAAAGCACAGCAACACCTCTACTTCCTCAGGTGGATACGGAAATTCGGCATGTCTACAAGGACTCCTACCAAGTGTTACAGATGCACCATAGAAAGCATCCTATCTGGATGCATCATGATGAGGTTTGGCAGCGGCTCATCCCAAGACCACAAGAAACTACAGAGACTCATGAACATAATCCAGTCCATCATCCTTCCATCCATTGACTCCATCTATACTTCCCACTGCCTCAGGAAAGCAACCAACGTAATCGAAGACCCCCTCCCACCCCGATTATGCTCTCTCCTACCCTCTTCCATCAGGCAGAAGATATAAAAGTTTGAATATACGTATGAACAGACACAAGAACAGCTTGTTCCCTGCTGTTAACAGATTTGTGAACTCTCAAATATTAATTCTGATCTCTCTCTCTCTCTCTCCTAATCTTCTCTGTGACTGTAACACTGCATTCTGCATTCTGTTCTGCTACCCTGATGCCCTTTGGATGGTACAATCTGCTGGATGTATTCACCAGCTGAGGAAATGGTCACAGTAACTGGGGGCAATTGATTATAGTAGGCCGGGGTGGGGGTAACCAAGATCATGGCTGATCTGTCCCAGGCCTCAGCTCCTCTTGTTGCAGATGACAGTGTAGTGAATGACATGTCTCCTGAATCCCCAAAACCTGTCCACCATTTATGAGGCACAAGTCAAGAGGACAATGGAATACTCCCCACTTGCCTGGATGGGTGCAGCTGGAGCAAAAACATTCAAGAAGCTTGACACCACCCACAACAAAGCAACCCACTTGACTGGCACCACATTTACAAACGTCGGCTCCCTCCACTAATGCCCAGTAGCAACAGTGTGTACTATCTACAAGATGCACTGCAGAAATTCACCAGGGCTCCTTCGGCAGCATATTCCAAACCCACAATCACTTCCATCTAGAAGGACAAAGGCAACAGATACATGGGAACACAACCACCTGCAAGATCCCCTCCAAGATATTTTCCATTTTGATTTGAAAATATATCGCAGTTCCTTCACTGTCACTGGGACAAAATCCTGGAACTCCCTCCCTAATAGCATTGTGCTTGTAACTACAGCAGTGATTCAAGAAGGCAGCTCAACACCTTCTCAAGGGCAACTATGGATGGGTAATAAATGCTGGCCCAGGCAGCAATGTCTACATCTATGATGAATGAACAAAAAAAAAGTTTAAGTCGTCTGCCTTTTGATTTTTCCTACCATAGGCATGACCTCACAATTTCCAACATTTAACTCCATCTGACAAGCTTTTTCCGACTCACTCAACCTATCTATATCCCCTGCAGGTTCCTCATCTCCTCATCACAAGATTCTTTCCCACCACTTTTGTATTATCAGCAAATTTAATTATTACTACATTTGCCCCTCATCCAAGTTATTAATGTAGATAATAAAATATTGGCCAATTAAAGACACACAGAAGAAATACCCACAAATGACCTGTTTTCCTTTGAAGTCAATCTTCAATTCTGGCAGGTAGAAACAGGATGAAAGGTTCTCTGCCACTGGCCTTTGTCTCCCACCTCTCTCGTGGTCTTTACAAAGCTGCTGTCCTAATGCTCTCTTGTGCTCTTTATGAAGCTGCTGTCTCTCAGACTATTTCAGCATGATACTCCACCTCCTCCTCATCCACCTCCTCCTCCTCCACCTCCTCATCCACCTCCTCCTCCTCCACCTCCTCATCCTCCTCCTCATCCTCCACTTCCTCCACCTCCTCCTCCACCTCCACCTCCTCCTCCTCCACCTCCTCATCCTCCACCTCATCCTCCACCTCCTCAACCTCCTCCTCCACCTCCTCATCCTCATCCTCCTCCACCTCCACCTCCTCCTCCACCTCCTCATCCTCCTCCTCCACCTCCTCATCCTCATCCTCCTCCACCTCCTCATCCTCCTCCTCCACCTCCTCATCCTCCTCCTCCACCTCCTCATCCTCCTCCACCTCCACCTCCTCCTCCACCTCCTCATCCTCCTCCTCCACCTCCTCATCCTCCTCCTCCACCTCCTCATCCACCTCCTCCACCTCCTCATCCTCCTCCTCCACCTCCTCATCCTCATCCTCCTCCACCTCCTCATCCTCCTCCTCCACCTCCTCATCCTCCTCCTCCACCTCCTCATCCTCCTCCACCTCCACCTCCTCCTCCACATCCTCATCCACCTCCTCATCCTCCACCTCCTCCACCACCTCCTCCTCCTCCACCTCCACCTCCTCATCCTCCACCTCCTCCTCCACCTCCTCCTCCTCCACCTCCTCCTCCACTTCCTCCACATCCTCCTCCACCTCCTCCTCCACATCCTCATCCTCCTCCTCCACCTCCTCCTCATCCTCCTCCTCCACCTCCTCATCCTCATCCTCCTCCTCCACGTCCTCATCATCCACCTCCTCCTCCACCTCCTCATCCTCCTCCTCCTCCACCTCCTCTTCCACTTCCTCCACCTCCTCATCCTCATCCTCCTCCTCCACCTCCTCATCCTACTCCTCATCCATCTCCTCATCCTCATCCTCCTCCTCCACCTCCTCATCCACCTCCTCCACCTCCTCATCCTCCTCCTCCACCTCCTCATCCTCCTCCTCCACCATCTCCTCATCCTCATCCACCTCCACCTCCTCATCCTCCTCCTCCACCACCTCCTCATCCTCCTCCTCCACATCCTCATCCTCCTCATCATCCTCCTCATCCTCATCCTCATCCTCCTCATCCTCATCCTCCTCCACCTCCTCCACCTCCTCATCCTCATCCTCATCCTCCTCCTCCACCTCCTCATCCTCCTCCACCTCCTCATCCTCATCCTCATCCTCCTCCTCCACCTCCTCATCCTCATCCTCCTCCTCCACCTCCTCATCCTCATCCTCATCCTCCACCTCCTCATCCTCATCCTCCTCCTCCACCTCCTCATCCTCATCCTCCTCCTCCACCTCCTCATCCTCCACCTCCTCATCCTCATCCTCATCCTCCACCTCCTCATCCTCATCCTCCTCCTCATCCTCCTCCTCCACCTCCTCATCCTCATCCTCCTCCTCCACCTCCTCATCCTCCACCTCCTCATCCTCATCCTCCTCCTCCACCTCCTCATCCTCATCCACCTCCTCATTCTCCTCCTCCACCTCCTCATCCTCATCCTCCTCCTCCACCTCATCCTCCTCCTCCACCTCCTCATCCTCATCCTCATCCTCCACCTCCCCCTCCTCATCCTCCTCCTCATCCTCCTCCTCCACCTCCTCATCCACCTCCTCATCCTCACCCTCATCCTCCTCCACATTCTCATCCTCCTCCACCTCCTCATCCTCCTCCTCCATCTCCTCATCCTCCTCCACATCCTCATCCACCTCCTCATCCTCACCCTCATCCTCCTCCTCCACATCCTCATCCTCCTCCTCCACCTCCTCCTCCACCTCCTCCACCTCCTCCTCCACCTCCTCATCCTCCTCCTCCATCTCCTCATCCTCCTCCACATCCTCATCCACCTCCTCATCCTCACCCTCATCCTCCTCCTCCACATCCTCATCCTCCTCCTCCACCTCCTCCTCCACCTCCTCATCCTCCTCCTCCACCTCCTCATCCTCATCATCCTCCACATCCTCATCCACCTCCTCATCCTCCTCCTCCACCTCCTCATCCTCCTCCTCCAGCTCCTCATCCACCTCCTCATCCTCATCCTCACCCACCTCCTCATCCTCATCCTCGTCCTCCACATCCTCATCCTCCTCCTCCAGCTCCTCATCCTCCTCCTCATCCACCTCCTCATCCTCACCCTCATCCTCCTCCTCCACATCCTCATCCTCCTCCACCTCCTCATCCTCCTCCACCTCCTCATCCTCCTCCTCCACCTCCTCATCCTCATCCTCCTCCTCCTCATCCTCATCCTCCTCCTCCACATCCTCATCCTCCTCCTCCACCTCCTCATCCTCATCCTCATCCTCATCCTCATCCACCTCCTCATCCTCCTCCTCCACATCCTCATCCTCCTCCTCCACCTCCTCATCCACCTCCACCTCCTCATCCACCTCCTCATCCACATCCTCATCCTCATCCTCCTCCTCAACCTCCTCATCCACCTCCTCCACCTCCTCATCCATCTCCTCATCCTCCTCCACCTCCTCATCCTCATCCTCATCCTCCTCCTCCACCTCCTCATCCTCCTCCTCCACATCCTCATCCTCATCCTCCTCCTCCACCTCCACCTCCTCATCCTCCTCTACCTCCTCCTCCTCACCCTCATCCTTTTCCTTGTCATCCTCCTTCCCACCACCCTCCCAACACCCCGTTCTCACTCTTTTAGATGCTGGTGTCTGTTTGTACATCCTCCTCTCCCTTGCTTTTTTAGGTGCTGTTAACTTTGTCCAGGTCCACTACTGTTTGACTTTCGGCCTCATCAGTCTCAGAGGGGGACACAAGGCAAGTCCTGATCACACTGGCCTTGATATCGGAAGGGCACAGAGTAAACACAGGCATTGGCGTATCAACAGTCAGAGGCTCTGAGACATTAATGGTAAATGAAGGGGCTTGTCTGAAAATCAGGGAAGATGAAATGTCGTCAGATTTGTGGGTCATAGGTGGAGTATGAAGAAAGTTTAGATTCTTAATCTCACTTTATTGTTCTGAAATGCATCTGTGCAAAATGCTTTTCATATCATCAAAGCAGCACTCAAAGTAGGACTGAATAACAGTTTCTTTGAAATGAGATGGAGTTCTGGGCAAGAATGAAAGGCTACCTACAGGGATACTTGAGTAATCAGGAGTTATATTTTCTAAGTCAATCTGCTCAGAGATGTTATTATAGTCCTTGCAGTAACCAGTGCCTTCAGCTGTTATTTTGATATCACATGAAGTTAATTGAAACGGCTAAAGACTGGCATCTACAATGCTGAGAACTTCTAGTTGTTAATGCTTCAGCCTTGTCTTCTGCTGAGCTCTCTCATTGTTGAGGATGGGGATACTTGGGGAGCCTAATCCTCCCTCAGTTATTCATTTAATTGTCCACAATTGGATGTTACAGAACTGCAGCGCTTTAATCTGATCCATTGGTTGTGAAATTGCTTGGCCCTGGCTATTGCATCCTCTTTCCACAATACTGCATAGATATGGTTCTGTACTGTAACTTCACCAGTTGACATCTGATTTTTAGATATGCCTTGTGTGGGGCATGACAAGTAAGGCAAGGGAATAAAAGGCAGTAGGGAGAATTAAGGATCAGAATGTTCTTGGTGTGCATGTCTCTTAAAGTAGTTTGATAGGTAGATTAATTCTACATGTCCTTGGCAGAATGGGAGGGGGAGTCGAACTCAACTCCCATTGCAGGTCCTGGGTCTCCTCCATCGCCAATCCCTCACCACTCGATGCCTGGAGAAAGAACACCTCATCTTCAGTCTTGGGACCCTCCAACCCCATGGCATCAATGTGAAATGCATCTGTTTCCTCATTTCCCCTCCTCCCACCTTATCCCAGATCCAACCTTCCAACTCGACACCGCCCTCATGACCTGTCCTACCTGTCCATCTTCCTTCCCACCTCTCTGCCCCACCCTCCTCTCTGACCTATCACCATTGCTCCCACCTCCATCTACCTGTCGTACTCTCAGCTACCTTCCCCCAGCCCCAGCCCCCCTCCCATTTATCTCACCACCTCCTTGGCTCACAGCCTCATTCCTGATGAAGGGCTTTTGTTCAAAGCATCAACTCTCCTGCTCCTCAGATGCTGCCTGACTGGCTGTGCTTTTCCAGCACCACACTCTCAACTCTAATCTCCAGCATCTGCAGTCGTCACTTTTGCTTGGGTAGATTGATTAGTTAAGAAAGAAAATAGGATACCTGTCTATAGTAGCCTGACAGGGGAGCAGTGCTCCAAACACTTGTGATTTCAAATAAACCTGTTGGACTATAACCTGGTGTTGTGTGACTTCTGACCTTCAGAGAAAGGACAACTTCAGATGTTCTCTGAAGCACTCTGCAAGTAGGCGTCCTGTCTCCCAAATGTAGAGGAGACAGCATCGGGAGCAATGGATACAGTAAATTACCTTTATGGTAGTGCAGATAAAATTCTGATGGATGTGGAAGGCTCCTTTGGAACCTTGGATGGAGATGAGGGAGTAGGTGTGGGCGCAGGTTTTGCAATTCCTGCAGTGACAGGGGAAGGTGCCGGGAGGGGAGGGTGGGTTGGTGGGGGGTGCATGGACCTGACAAGAGAGTTGTGAAGGGAATGGTCTTTATGGAAAATGGATAGGGGTAGGGAGGGAATTATACCTCTGTTGGTCGGGTCCGTTGATAGCTGGTGGAAATGGCAGATGATGATGCGATGTATATGGATGTTGGTGGGGTGGAAGACCTCTGACCTTGTCCCCGCCGGTCAATACTGGCACCTCCACATCATCTTTATTAGTCAAGGTATAGAGTTTAACAGCAGGGAGGTTATGCTAGAAGTGTATGAAACGGGGGATCTAAGATGGCGGCGATCTGAGAAGATCACACTGCAGAGCTTTGCATCGCAGCAGGAGCAGGACAGTCCTTTAACCCACCCAACCCAGGTCATCAGGATTTCTTGGGGCATTGGAAAGATTGTGGAGCCCCAAGAAACATTTAAAAATTGACTTACCTGTATTTTCAGCTGTCCAGAAATGCCTAAAAAGGGAGGAGGAGCATCTGAGGCCGGGCCTGCAGCTCAGCCTGCAGCAGCCCCGGAGCCGATTACTCTCCAGGACCTGGTGAACCAGCTCTCGAAATCTCGCGAGATGTTGGGGAAACAGATTGAAGAGAAGCTGGCTCCAATCTCACTCATGCTGCAGAAGCATGAGCAGCAGCTGGGAGACCTGGAGAAGAGGACGGATGAGGTGGAGCACAGGGTCCCAGTGGTGGAAGCTGATGCCAGTTCATTCAAGGAAGAGATCCAAGCTCTGAAGACGCAGGTTCGTAATTTGTGTGACCAAGTGGATGATCTTGAAAACGGGCAGGAGAAAAAACATTCGGATCATCGGTCTGCCTGAGGGTAAGGAAGGTGAGCGGCCTGCGGAATTTGTTGAAGATTGGCTTCCGAAATTCCTTGACTTGGAGACTGGCATGAGAGGATTAAAGATAGAGAGGGCTCACCGGTTCGCAGTGCGGAGGTCGGGTCGGGGTTAACGCCCTCGTCCTTTCTTGGTGCGGTTCCATCATTACCAGGATAAGGAGAGAGTTATGGAGGCTTCCAGACTCCTTGGGAAGGATCCAAAGGCCCTAATTTACAAGGGATCTAAGATCATGTTTTTTCAGGACTTTTCAGCAGCGGTGATCCAGAAACGAAAATCGTATGATGGTGTCAAGAGAAGATTGAAGGAGCTTGGGATTCAGTACTCCCTGAGATATCCAGCAGTGCTTCGGATCACCTTAGATGGATCCATGCATCTCTTTGACACATCGGAGAAGGCAAGAGACTTTGTGGACAAACTAACCGAACTTAAACAATTGTAGTATGTATAAATATTGTTGCTTGGGTATGCATTCATCATTCTGTAAAAGAAATTAAGGAAATCCGGTTGGAGCTTTGTTTTTCCCCTTTTTTTTCTCTTTTGATAATAATTTGGTTCAAACTATGTCTGATGGTGATTAAGATGTACATTTTAAATTTCTAAGTTAGGACATACCAAAGGATGGGTGGGGTATTTATTCCCCTTTTTTTATAAAATAATTTTTTATTATTCATATTGATATTCTATGGGGTGTTTATTCTTTTTAGCTTGTGCTTGCGATGCAGCTCTAGCTGGGAGAAGTGATGGTGGTTGAGATGGTTAGATGCCTACTTATGGGCAGTTCGGGACAGGTAGTTGCCCCCTCTGGACAGGGAATGAGTTCACCTACTCAGCGCTATTGGCGCTTTATGTGTTGGTTTGTTTTCTGGTTTTTGTTGTTTTTTATTTTTAATAATTTTGTATGTTTGTTAAATGTAGTGGTTTTAGTTTATGTAGTTTTTATATTTGGTGGACCATGCAACACTAAGGCTCAGCAATTTGTAGTTCGGGTTCCTCCTCTCTGCAATTTAAATATAATTGCAGAAGATTGTGGCTAATGATTTGATTAAATGGTGTACCTGGAATATCAAGGGAAGTCATTCACCAATTAAGAGGAAGAAGGTACTTTTGAGTCTTAGAAAGAAGGTGGATATTGCTTTGTTACAGGAGTCACATTTGGATGACAAGGAGCATCTGAAATTATAGCAGAATGGCTTTGACTGAGTTTATTTTTCATCATTTAATACCAGAAGTAGGGGAGTGCCTATATTGGTAAGGAAAAATCTCTCATTTAAATTGTTGGAATGTGTTAAAGACACATACGGGAGGTTTGTAATTCTTGAAGCCTTGATAAATGGGGAAGAACATGGCATTTTAAATGTTTATTGTCCCCCAGCTCATCCCCTTAAATTCTTGGTAGATGCTTTTTCTAAACTGATAAGTCTCAAGTCTCGGCACATCGTTATAGGGGAAGATTTTAACTGCCTCATGGACCCCACGGTAGACAGGTTGCCTAAAGGTCCCTCGATACCCTCTGCACAAACTAAACAGGTATTGGGTTTGTGTGGGGAATTAGGATTGGTGGATGCCTGGAGGTGTCTCCACCCTACAGGTAGGGATTTCACGTTTTTCTCCAATTCGCACAGATGTCACACGAGGATTAATTTTTTTCTGACCTCTGCGGTAACCCTGGATCTGGTGGCATCCTGTACGATTGGTAATATTGCCATCTCTGATCATGCTCGAGTGTACCTCATGGTTAAAATTAAGGATGTTGCAGTGGATTCAAGGTACTGGCGAGTGGACCCCTTTATTCTCATGGACAGCAAGTTTGTGGAGTATTTCTCTAGGGAATTTCGGGCATTCCTAGACATCAACATAAGCTCGGTTGATAGCCCATCTGTTCTCTGGGAAACATCCCAAAGCTTATGCCAGAGTGTTAGTCATTTCATATTCCACAAGTAGGAAGTGGCAGAAGGGTGAGCAGCAACGTCTCCTTGAAGCACGGTTGAAGGCAGCCGAGAAGGCCTATTTTGACAGACCCTCGTTGGTCAAACTACAGGGGATTACAGCACTGCGGTCTGCACTAGGTTCCGTGCTCACGCAGACAGCAAAGAAGGAGCTGGCCTTTGCAAAGCAAAGGTTATATGAGCATGGTGACAAGCCAGGCAAATACTTAGCATATCTTGCCAGAAAGAGAAGTGCCCCACAAATCATTATAGTGATTAGGGAAGGGTCTGGGAACCTACCATGTGATTCTAAAAAGATTAATGTGGCATTCCAGAGATTCTACTCTAAATTATATCAGTCTGAGAATTGCAAGCCAAAATGGAATCCTCTTTTAGAGATCTGAAGCTCCTGGGTGTGACTCCCGAACAACAGTCCTTTCTCAATGCCCCATTATCAGAGCAAGAAGTGCAGGAAGCTGTGAGGCAGCTTCAGAGTGGAAAGGCGCCCGGTCCTGATGGACTTCCCAGTGAATTCTATAAAGAATTTATAAGTATACTGTCAGGTCCAATGCTGAATATGTTTAATGATTCATACAGTCATGTTTGTCTCCCACTATCTCTGAGAGAGGCCAATATTTCACTTATCCTTAAAAAAGGGAAGATTCCGGAAGACTGTACTTCATACAGGCCCATCTCGCGCTTAAATGTGGACTTTAAGATCCTCTCTAAGGCTCTCACGTTAAGGCTGGAGACTGTGTTACCCTCTATTATTAAAGAGGATCAGACAGGCTTCATAAAGGGTCGCAGATCCTCCGATTATGTTAGGAGGCTGCTTAACGTAATTCAAGCATGCCAACAGCAGTCAATACAGGGATTGGTGATTTGTTTAGATGCAGAGAAGTCATTTGACCCAGTTGAGTGGCCGTACCTTTTCTAAACTCTCGACCAGTTTGGTCTGGGTGAAGTTTTCATAAGCTGGGTAAAGGTTCTCTACAGTGTACCTCTCGCTGCGGTCATTACCAACGGGGTACGATCAAGCAATTTTAATATTTCTGGGGGCAGCCGGCAGGGCTGTCCCCTTTCACCATTACTTTTAACGTTGGCGATTGAACCTTTGGCAGAGGCCATTCGTGGGGGTCTCAATATATCAGCTCCAGAAGTGGGGTCAAAATTACATAAGATCTCACTGTATGCAGATGATGTTCTAATTTTCTTGACAAATCCAGCAGTTTCAGTGCCTTGCCTGATACAATGCATTCACGCGTTTGGCACTTTTTCAGGGTATAAGATTAATTTTGCTAAATCAGAGGCTATGCCTATGGGTGGTCTTACAAAAGAGTTGGCTCTTGAGAGTGACTAAAGATTCCCATTTAGGTGGTCACAGGGGGGTTTTGTATATTTGGGCATATTCATTACTCCAGTTCTGGATTGGCTGTTCAAAGCCAATTTTACTCAATTATTTGAAAAAATTAAACAAGATCTCCAAAGATGGGAGGCACTTCCAGTCTCATGGTTGGGTCGGATAGCGCTTATTAAGATGAATATTCTCCCTCGTTTGCTATACCCTATACGGATGCTCCCCCCTGTTCAATAACCAAACACTCAGGAGACTGAACAGTTGGTTCAGCTCCTTTATCTGGCACCGTAAATGGCCCCTCATTAAATTAGCCAAACTGCAGTTGCCTCACAGATTGGGGGGAGTAGACCTTCCGGACATTAAAAATTACCAATTAAGCTCACTTTTGACCTACGTAAGTGATTGGGTTTGTGGGGACCCTCTTTCAATATGGCTAGATATCGAAGTCTCCCAGGCAAGGTGCCCCCTTACCAATTTGCTGTTTTTGGACAAGGTGAGGACAGTTAGGGAATATTGCCATAACCCAATAGTCATCAATACTGTTCAAGCATGGAGGGCAATTCGGCAGAGGGAAGGTAATATTGGCAAAACATCTTTGTTTACACCTTTAGTGGGTATGCCAAGTTTTCAACCAGGTATGATAGATTCAGGATTTAAACGTTGGGCAGCTAGGGGTATATTTTGCATGGGTGATTTATTTGAGGGAGATGTAATGATGTCCTTCAATCAGTTAGTACGGAAGTACCAGTTACTTAATGGAGACCTCTTTCGTTTTTTTCAAGTTAGGGATTTTATTCAAAAAAAGACCACACTTTTGACTGATCCCTACAAATCTGGCATAGAAAGAGGGGTACTAGGGGCTAAGAGTACACTCTCTGTCAGTACTCTATATCACCAATTGGGGGGTGCCAACTCAGATGAGTCTGATCAACTCTGCAAGATGTGGGAAAGAGAGCTGGGTATTGATTTTTCTTCAGAGGCATGGGAGGATATTTGGGAGAATGCAAGGAAGATATCAATTTGCAATAGGACCCATGCTTTACAGTTGAAGATTCTCCACAGGGTCCACTTAGCCCCAGACCGTTTGTCAAAATTTAAACTAGGGGTATCTTCAGCATGTCCCAAGTGCAAGGTCTGTACGGATACCCTTACCCATTATCTTTGGTCTTGTGACAGGCTTCAAACATATTGGAGCGCTGTGGTGGGTGCAATGGAGAGGATTTTAGGTGTAGGGGTGGAGAAGGACCCTATTTCTCTCCTTTTGGGCCTACCCATTGTATTTCCTGCAGACTCGCATAAGGCAAAACTTTTCAATATTCTTACAATCTGTGCAAGGAAGAATATCTTGCTAGGTTGGATATCAGAAAACCCCCCAGGCCTGTCGGGTTGGAGGAAGATTGTTATGGAGCATATTCCCCTGGACTTTTTCACAAATATGGTACACCACAAAACTGAGAATTTTTACAAGACATGGCAACCCTTTTTGAAATACCTGGACACAGATTTATCTGCCACATTAACAAGGGCTTTTATATAGCTGTAACGATTGTGTTTCATGAGTCCAATATCCAGGGAGGAGGAACTGTGAATGTATGAGTGTTTTGTTTGGCTGGGCTGAGTTATTACTATTTATTTGTTTGTTGTTAGGTATTTATTTAGTTAGTTAAATAGCTCGTTTAGGTTTTTTTTAAATTTTATACTTCTCTATGTGTGTTTATACATTCGTATAGGAGGGTGAGTTGGGGAATTTGTTTTATTATTTGGGTTTAGTTTTGTACTATTTTTGTACTGTTTTGAATTGCATTGTTTTGTATTTGTTGTAATATTTAAAATCTGTTTTTTCTTAATAAAAATATATTATAAAAAAAGAAGTGTATAAAACATTGGTTAGTCTCAGCTAGAATATTATGTGCAGTTCTTGAATACACATTATAGGAGGGATGTGATTAACTGGTGAGGATGCAAAGGAGATTTACTGGGATGTTGTCTGTATGGGAGAGTTTTAGCTATGAAGAGAGATTGGATAGACTGGTGTTTTTGTTTGAGCAGAGTAAACTGAGGGGGCATGGTTGAGATGTATAAATGTATGAGGGGTATAGACAGGAAGAGATTTTGAAGGAATCAAATGACCAGGCGCATGTGTTTAAGGTAGGGGGCAGGACATTGACTGGGGATTTTTTTACCCAGAGCGTGGTGGGAATCTGGAATTCACTGCCTGTAAGGGTGATAGAGGCAGACACTCTATTTACAATAAAGACGTATTTAGATGTACACTTGCAATGCTTTAATGTTCCCCAGGGTCCTACCATTATGTATTCCTTTGCCTTACTTGCTGTACCCAATTGCATCACCTCACACTTATCTGGATTGAGCAGCACCAGACATTCCTAAAAATCAGATATCACCTTGGTGAAGCTACAGTACAGGACCACTTGAACGCAGAACTGTGGAAAGAGTATGTAATAGAAAGGGCCAAGTGATCTCACAACCAATGGATCAGCTTAAAGCCCTGCACTTCTGTAACAAATGCTGGAAAATGAGGTTAGAATAGTTAGGTGGTTGATTTTGACCAGCGCAGATTTAATTGGCTAAATGGCTTGTTATGTACTACAGACCTCAATCGCTCTCTGCTTCTGGCATGTTTTCCTGGCACACCCTATTGAACCAGTGTTGATCTCCATGCTTGATGGTAATGATCGAAGGGGGGAATACATCAGGCCACGAGGTTACAAATTTGGTTCATTTCAATCCAGCTGCTGCTGATAGCTCACATTACCTCATGGATGTGTAGTCTTGATTTGCTATGTCAGTACTTTCACCAACGAGAAGACTTAGATTTATACTGCACTGTGCTAAACGTCAGCTTTGTCTTTTCATGCTCAGGTCCTGGAGTGGGGTTTGAATCAAGAACCTTAGAAATGAGGACAAGAGAGCAGTTAGTGGGCGGCACAGTGGCACAGTGGTTAGCACTGCTGCCTCACAGCGCCTGAGACCCGGGTTCAATTCCCGCCTCAGGCGACTGACTGTATGGAGTTTGCACGTTCTCCCCATGTCTGCGTGGGTTTCCTCCAGGTGCTCCGGTTTCCTCCCACAGTCCAAAGATGTGCAGGTCAGGTGAATTGGCCATGCTAAATTGCCCGTAGTGTTAGGTAAGGGGTAAATGTAGGGGTATGGGTGGGTTGCGCTTCGGCGGGTCGGTGTGGACTTGTTGGGCCGAAGGGCCTGTTTCTACGCTGTAATCTAATCTAAAATCTAAAATCTGAACCACAATTGACACACAGAAAACCACCTTGATAAACTCCATAATAACAGGTTATTTTAAGCTCTCGTCATATCAGTGGTGTTGTATGACGTGATGTTTTTGAGAAGCATAAAGAAAATAAGTGTTAAAATCATATCATAATTTCTGGAATTAAAACAACTTCTGTAAACAGCTTTCTGGAAAAGATCTCTGTTATTTTCTGAGGAGAAGTTTTTCTGGGTCTATGCCCAGATTTACTGGATCACCTGGTGGTATAAATATCAGAGAGCTGGGCAGTTTGGAGTTCTTTCCTGTAAGGGAACGCAGGTGACTCATTTCAAGAACATGTGCTCCAACTCAATCAATTTTGTGGCATTTTCTGTGTCCAAACAGCACACTACACCTGGGTAGAGATGCAGAAACATAACTCCTGGCATCACTGTGATGGCAAAGGGGTAGACTGACTGAATGCCTATAAGTTTTACAGTTTCAGACTACAGAAACCTTTGAGATAAATGAGGGATCATTTAAGGGCAACCTTTTGGTCACTGTTGACAGAAAATGTTTGGAGGAAATATGAGTTTATTATACAGGGAGGCTCTTATCCACATTTTTGTTTACAATGTGTTAGAGCTGTTAATGTCGATATGATGCAAGCCAGGTGCTTTGGCCTGTAGCTCTGCTAACTAGGCTCAGGTCTAATCTGATGATGTCTTGTCAACAAATATGATTTAGGGTTGTGAACAATATACTGTGAACAGGTGGGCTAGATGGACCTGCCTGAAACCAACACTGTGTTTAATATGATCATAGTCACGGAGATCTACAGCACAGAAAAAAACATTCAGCCCACTGTCAAAATCAACCAGCTAACTACTCTAACCCCATTTCCCAGCATTTGGCCTATAGCCTTATATGCCTCTGCATCAGTGCCTTCCTTAAAGATTTTACCTGAAGGTCTTGGCTTTTCCCAAAAATCTGGGCTTGGATTTGGTAGTATTGTCCAGTGCTGTGGCTGATACAGTCACAAGAGCTGAATTTGGGATGGGGGTGGCAACCTGAGTGAGTTCCCAAGGAAAAGCAGAACCTTTCAATTCCCTACACTAAAGCAATATTTTTTGTTAGCTTCCAGCACTCCCTGCCTAGTGTGTTTTCTTCAAATAACTTTGTAAAACAAGGAGAGAAATGTCCAGTCCCTCCACAGCATTGCTCATGAAGGTTAGGGAGTGAAACCATCATCAGTGGTTAAACCAGTTTGACAACTATAGAAACATTCTGGTGAATACAGGACCAAAGAGAGTTGAGAATTAGAAAGTGCTGTCCAATTGACCTAGGAAAAGGGTGTCTTCACAAATGGAAAATGGTTGATCCATCTCTGCAATCACTGGTGGGCTTGTGTTATGGAAACGAGCTCCATCCTTTGTCACTAATGTTCAATGTCATTTCTGAATATCAGAATTAGGAGCCAGACTAAAGCAAGGAGATTTTGAAGAAACTTCCATCTATAGTATCGTGAGAGTTTTCCCTGATGTGAGTGTGTATGTGTTAGAAATATGAGTCAGCTGTCAGGAGTGGATGCTGTTTTATCATCCTTTAATACAGATTTATCAATTATAAGGATTTTAAAAAAAATCTTAACCCAAATCATGTTATTTGTTAACATGGTGTGTTCCTGGTCAATGAAATACTCAGTATATTACAGAAAGAGTCCTGTACACAATATATTGTCACTGTCACCATAAGACAACAAGACACAGGAGCAGAAATTAGGCCATTCAGCCTATTGAGTCTGTTCTGCCATTCAATCATGGTTGATAAGTTTCTCAATCTCGTTTTCCCACTTTCTTACCATAACCTTTGATTTTCTTGGCAATCAGGAACTTATCTGTCTCTGTTGT
The DNA here is from genome assembly GCF_037043375.1 of Chiloscyllium plagiosum. NCBI lineage: Eukaryota > Metazoa > Chordata > Chondrichthyes > Orectolobiformes > Hemiscylliidae > Chiloscyllium > Chiloscyllium plagiosum. The sequence continues at coordinate 132,142,151 of NW_028270139.1, forward strand.
AAATATACCCTCTGACCTGGCCTCCACAGCATTCTATGGCAATGAATTCCACAGATTCGCCACTCTCTGGCTAAAGAGGTTTCTCCTTATCTCCATTCTAAAGGGTCTTCTCATCTTCCTCACGTCCTCTCTGTCCAGGCCATTCAATATTCCATAAGTTTCAATCAAATCCCCCCCTCATCCTTCTAAACTCCATCGAGTACAGTTCTAGAGTTCTCAAACATTCCTCATACATGAAGCCTTTCATTCCTGGAATCATTCTCGTGAACTTCATCTGGACCCTTTCCAGGGCCAATACATCCTTCCTGAGGTATGGGGCCCAAAATTGCTCACAATACTCTAAATGTGGTCTGACCAGAACCTTATAAAGTCTCAGAAGTACATCCCTGCTTTTATATTCTAGACTTCTCAAAATGATTAGATTAGATTACATTACAGTGTGGAAACAGGCCCTTCGGCCCAACAAGTCCACACCGACCCGCCGAAGCGAAACCCACCCATACCCCTACATTTACCCCTTACCTAACACTACGGGCAATTTAGCATGGCCAATTCACCTGACCCTGCACATCTTTTGGACTGTGGGAGGAAACCGGAGCACCCGGAGGAAACCCACGCAGACACGGGGAGAACGTGCAAACTCCACACAGTCAGTCGCCTGAGGCGGGAATTGAACCCGGGTCTCAGGCGCTGTGAGGCAGCAGTGCTAACCACTGTGCCACCGTGCCGCCCACAAAATGAATGACAACATTGTACTTGCCTTCCAAACAATTGATTCAACCTGCAAGTTTACCTTAACAGAAACCTGGACTAGACTCCCAAGTCCCTTTGCACTTCAAATTTCTGAATTTTCTTCCCTTTTAGAAAATAGTCTGTGCCTCTATTCTTCCTACCTCATATTTTTTCTATCAATAGGTTTATTGGTCATTAATCATCAGATGTTCAATACTGCTCTAAGAAAGAAAGAAAGATTTGCATTTGCATATTACCTTTCATAAATGAAGAACGTCTAAAAGAATTGATAGAGCCAAGAAAGTACTGTTTAGATTAGATTAGATTAGATAAGATTCCATACTTGTAATGTAGCAATGTCACAGTCAGTTTGTGTACAGTAACTCCTACAAAGAGCTATATGATAATAAAAAAAACTTTTTGTGACATTGATTGTGTGATCCATATTGACAGAACATTAAGGATAAAAACAATGACTGCAGATGCTGGAAACCAGATTCTGGATTAGTGATGCTGGAAGAGCACAGCAGTTCCGGCAGCATCCAAGGAGCAGCGAAATCGATGTTTTGGGGAAGGGCTTTTGCCTGAAATGTCGATTTCGCTGCTCCTTGGATACTGCCTGAACTGCTGTGCTCTTCCAGAACATTAAGGATAACTTAATCCCCTGCTTTATCATGGGATCTTGCATCTGACAGGGCAGATGGGCCTTGGTTTAACTCGCCTAAAAGATTCTACCTCTGACAGCATAGAACACCCACCAGTGCTGAAATTTCAGGATCAATGCTTAAATCTTTGAAATGATTTTTAAACCCATAACCATTCAGATTGGTGGTTATCTTCCAAAATTCTTTAAACTCTGGAACAGTTCCTACACATTGGAGGAAAGGTAATGTAACCTCACTATTTAAATATGATACAGAGCATTAACTGAATACAGGAGTAGGAGATGGGACTAATTGGTCAACTGTCTAAATGTGTTGGGATAGCTCCAATGGCAGAATAGTCTACTTCAGTGCTGTATAATTCTTGGACTTGGACATGTGAACTGGCATTCAGTCAAGTGGAATCTGTAGACAAGTGTTTTAATATTGCTAACTTGATTGACAGGTCTGTTTCTAAAGGTCCCACAGGCATGGAATAAATATGTCAAACGATCTGCATTATAGAACATTGTTGTCATATTTATTATGAACTTGAGGTGCCTCTAGTTTTACTCACTTTGTACCTTGGATCAAGCTGCAGCTAGAATATGCAGCTTCAGGTTCAAACTCTGTAGTGTGTATTTTTATGTAAAATCATGATATTAAAGATTGGAAAGAATTCCTAAACATTTTGTTACTACGTTTCAAAATAATTCTTAAGTACAATCAAAAATTGAATATTGTTTAAATTTGCTGATTTATTTTTGCTGCTTCATTTTACAATAAATTTGAAATGGTAGTTTTGGTCTTACCCATAGTCTGAGGGAAATAGTGTTTTGGTAGTACATCACTAAAGCATTTTATCTTGCACTCATCAGGACAATTCAGAAGAATGCCAATATAAAGGGAAAACAGCACTTCTACCACACAAGAGGGGAGTGCTGATTTGTTGCCAAGTAAACTCTGATTGGTAGAGGCATTGCCATGGAGAATGCACCATGTGAATGGGCATTCACAGCTAACTAGAATGTCTCATCTCAGCCTAACACTATCTTGATCTAGCGCCTATATGTACTTTTGAGTGGGTAACAATGGGTAGTAATCAATAGTAGGAACCCTGACACAATATTTCTCTCCTCCTTAACATAAGTGCTCTGATTCTCAGTGCACCACCTAGCGCTCACCCGGGCTGGGCTTAACCCAACAGATTGGCAAGTCCAGCTCAGATGTTTCAGCATTTTACACAGAAAAGTTTCACACCTTGTAGTCAGATTGGCACAAATTAAGAAAAAAAGAGAGTGGTGCATTTGTATAGCACCTTGCATTTTGTACAGTCAATGATAATGAATACTTCAGGCAGAGCTGTACCAATGAATGGTAGATTTACAAAAGCGACACTACATTGTCCAGAGATTTACTTCAGAATGTCTGCTCTTGGGTGAAAAAAAAGGCCAGTCTTTTAGTTTCACAATTTCTTCTTCGCATTACACAAACAAAATGAGAAAATGAGAAAGCTAAAGGAGCCAAGTGTCACAACCAGCTCCAAAGATTAGCAGGAGAGTCAGACAGATAAAACGCTGCCAATCAGTTTGCAAATAAAGCAGCTTACAGCTGGCACGGTTCATTAGATAAGCTGCACGAAGCTTGAAATCTCAAAGTCCCAAAAGGAGGTGTTAGCTTCAGCATGTTTTTAATGTGTGAGGCCCACTTCAGAGAAGTGAAGGTTCCTCCCTGGATTTGCAGAGTTTGGAAAGCCTACATTCATTATTGTTCATGTTTTAATAAATAAAGCTTTGTCAGAGTATCCATGACATAACAACAAGATTTTATATTTATGTACCACCCTAAATGAAATGTCCAATGTTTCACATGTGAAAGTGGAGGAAAGTGGAGGGTCAGGTAGATAGGATAGTGAATGTGGCGTTTGATTTGCTTTCCTTTATTAGTCACAGCATTGAGTATAGGAGTTGGGAGTTCATGTTGCGGCTGTACAGGACATTAGTTAGGCCTGTTGGAATATTGTGCGCAATTCCAGTCTCCCTCCTAAGGGAAGGGTGTTGTGAAACTTGAAAGGGTTCAGAAAAGATTTAAAAGGATGTTGCCAGGGTTGGAGGATTTGAGCTATGGGGACAGGCTGAATAGGCAGGGGCTGTTTTCCCTGGAGCGTCGGAGGCTGAGGGGTGACCTTATAGTGGTTTATAAAATAGATTGGGTAAATAGACAATCTGTTTTCATTGGGGTGGGGGAGTCCAGAACTAGAGGACATAGGTTCAGAGTGAGAGGAGTAAAATTTAAAAGGGATCTAAGGGGCAACTTTTTCACACAGAGGATGATGAGTATTTGGAATGAGCTGCCAGAGGGAGTGGTGGAGGCTAGTAAAATTGCAACATTTTAAAGGCATCTGGATGGGTATATGAATAGGAAGAGTTTAGAGGGATATGGGCCAAGTGCTGGCAAATGAGACTAGATTGGGTTGGGATATCTGGTCAGCATGGACGAGTTGGATAGAAGGGTCTGTTTCCATGCTGTACATCTCTATGGCTCTATAACTCTCTCTCTCTACATATATATATAATATATATATATATATATATATATACATATATGACTACATACTTCAAATGACCAAAAGCTTCAACAAGGAGACATATTTTGAGGAGTGGGTTAAAGGAAGTCAGTGTCACAGAGAGGACATTCCAGAGCTTGACACCGAGGCAACTGAAGGGACAGGCATCATGATGAGCAATTAAAATTGGGAATGCACAACCTGCCAGAATTCAGTGAAGATATTTCAGAGGGTTGGTAGGATGGAGGAAATTGTAGAGATAGGACGAGCTGAATGAGCCAAGGAGGTTTGAAAATAAGGATAAGAATTTTAAAACCCAAATTTTGCTTGACTGGAATTCAATATAACTCAGTGAGTACAGGGGTGATAGGGGAATGAAGACACAAACAGCAGACGTTCGGATGACATCAAGTTTACAAAGAGTTAAATTTGGGAGACTAGACAGGACTACATTGGAATGGTTAGGTCCAGAGGTAAAGTATGTATGAATGAGACTCTGCTGGTAACACCGCTGTTCAGGCTGATATTGATATATTCTACACCATGCTATCATGTTATGTCCCTTGTATATGCTGAGGCAGTGGAGATAATATATTTGGCCTCAAAACTGTTTGCCTTGCTCTCATCCTTAACTCTACAGCAATCATTCATTGTTTCATACGCTTGTAGACTTTAGAAGGTTGTTTAATGAAGTCTGCTTTGCATTCATTCTGTTTCCCCAAACACAAGCCTTGTCAACTCAGAATAGAGTTGGCTAATTTCTGAGTCTATTGATGCTGCCAATACAGCAGCTCAACCATGGCCCCAGCAAAGATCAAAACCCTTAATACAAATCAGCAAACAACTCGTATTTATGCCACACTTTTCAATTGAAATGTAAAAGCACTTTACACAATGAATTACGTCAACAGGAAGGCATTCAACTATTTCTATCTATGTCCAGCAGCAAGGCTTCAAGAAATTGATACAATCTTTCCATTTTAAAACAATCTGTCCTGCTAGCACTTTGACCCAGAACATCAAGTCCATTGGTGTGATCTAGGGAGATCAAAGCAATGTTCGAGTAGCCTTGTCTCTTTAACACCTGTATGTTTTCCCAAGACATGAACTTACCTCCACGACAAGATGTATCCATACATCAAAATAAAAATCAGGCACAGACATTGCAGTATGAGGCTGTCTGATCTTCAAAAAGGAGCAGAATGTGATGCAAATAAGAAAAGGGAGATACAAAGGCATATCGCCAGATTAAATGAGTGGGCAAAACTGTGACAGGTAGAGTTATAGAACATAGAACATAGAAAAATACAGCGCAGTACAGGCCCTTTGGCCCTCGATGTTGTGCCGATCCAAGCCCACCTAACCTACACTAGCCCACTATCCTCCATATGCCTATCCAATGCCCGCTTAAATGCCCATAAAGAGGGAGAGTCCATCACTGCTACTGGCAGGGCATTCCATGAACTCAAGACTCGCTGAGTAAACAATTTACCCCTAACATCTGTCCTATACCTACCACCCCTTAATTTAAAGCTATGCCCCCTCGTACTAGCTGACTCCATACGTGGAAAAAGGTTCTCATGGTCAACCCTATCTAAACCCCTAATCATCTTGTACACGTCTATCAAGTCACCCCTAAACCTTCTTTTCTCCAATGAAAACAGCCCCAAATGCCTCAGCCTTTCCTCATACGATCTTCCTATCATACCAGGCAACATCATGGTAAACCTCCTCTGCACCCATTCCAGTGCCTCCACATCCTTCCTATAGCATGGCAACCAAAACTGCACACAGAGTGTGCCGCACCAGAGTCTTATACAACTGCAACATGAGCTCAGGATTCCGGAACTCAATTCCTCTACCAATAAAAGCCAGTACGCCATATGCCTTCTTCACCGCACTATTTACCTGGGTGGCAACTTTCAGAGATCTGTGTACAATGGACACCAAGATCCCTCTGCTCATCCACACTACCAAGTATCCGACCATTAGCCCAGTACCCCATCTTTTTGTTACTCATACCAAAGTGAATCACCTCACACTTACCTACATTGAACTCCATTTGCCACCTTTCTGCCCAGCTCTGCAGCTTATCTATATCCCGCTGTAACCTGACACATCCTTCCTCACTGTCAACAACTCCACCGACTTTCGTATCATCCGCAAACTTGCTCACCCAACCTTCTAGCCCCTCCTCCAGGTCATTTATAAAAATGACAAACAGCAATGGTCCCAAAACAGATCCTTGCGGAACACCGCTAGTAACTGCACTCCAAGATGAACCTTTACCATCAACTACTACCCTCTGTCTTCTTCAAGCCAGCCAATTCCTAATCCAAACCTCCAACTCACCCTCAATGCCATACCTCCGTATTTTTTGCAGTAGCCTACCATGGGGAACCTTATCAAATGCCTTACTAAAATCCACATACACCACATCTACCGCTTTACTCTCGTCCACCTCCTTAGTCACCTTCTCAAAGAATTCAATAAGGTTTGTGAGGCACGACCTGCCCTTCACAAAACCATGCTGACTATCCTTGATCACATTATTCCTATCCAGATGTTCATAAATCCTATCCCTAACAATTCTCTCTAAGACTTTGCCCACAACAGAAGTGAGACTCACCGGCCTATAGTTACTAGGGTTATCCCTACTCCCCTTCTTGAACAAGGGAACCACATTTGCTATCCTCCAGTCTTCTGGCACTATTCCTGTAGACAACGAGGACATAAAAATCAAGACCAATGGCTCTACAATCTCCTCTCTTGCTTCCCAGAGAATCCTAGGACAAATGCCATCAGGCCCAGGGGACTTATCTATTTTCACTCTTTCCAGAATTTCCAACACTTCTTCCCTACATACCTCAAAGCCATTCATTCTACTTAATTGTGACTCAGTATTCACATCGGCAACAATGTCCTGTTCCTGAGTGAATACTGACGAAAAGTGTTCATTCAGTGTCTCCCCAATCTCTTCCACCTCCACACGCAACTTCCCACTACTATCCTTGACTGGACCTATTCCTACCCTAGTCATTCTTTTATTCCTGACATACCTATAGAAAGCCTTTGGATTTTCCCTAATCCTATCAACTAAGGACTTTTCATGTCCCCTCCTTGCTGCTCTTAGCTCTCTCTTCAGATCCTTCCTGGCTACCTTATAACTCTCAAGAATTCAATGTGAGCAAATGTGAGGTCACCCATTTTAAAGACAAGGATAATAAATTACACTATTTTCTTCATGGTGAGAGTCTGGAAACCATGGAGGAGAGAGCTCTTTTCACTCGTGGGAGGTGGGGGTCACTGAGCAAGCCAGCATTTATTGCCTGTCTCTAGTTGCCCTTGGAAAGGTAGTAGAGAGCTGCTTTCTTTAATCGCTGCAGTCTATTTGGCCACAGACTTTTGACCCAGAGACAGTGAAGGAATGACAATATATTTCCAAGTCAGGATGGTGAGTAGCTTGGAAGGGAATTTTATTGAGTCACTAATAGCTAGATAACAAAAAGTAATTGAAAAGGCAAAGGAAAGGTTGATCTTTATCCCCAAGAAATACAATGGGGATGAGGTTATATGTACATTCAACAGCACTGTAGTCAAATCCTATAGTGTTAGAACGGACAGCTTATCTTCACAGGAGGCACAATACAACCTCATCAGAACGTTACAAAGGCTTAGAGGGTCAGCTGACACAAAGTTGGCCAATTTTTTCTGGAGCTTAGGCAGTTGAGCAGTGATTCAGTTGAGGTGTTTAAATAATAAAATAATGTTGATAAAATAAATATAGAAAAACTATTTTCTTTTCATGAATGAATCCAGAACAAAGGCATGCAATCTTAAAATTAGGGCCAACCATTTAGGAGGGAAATCAGAATTATATTTTTACACATGGTCATGAAAGTGTGACATTCCTCAGAAGTTTGTCGGTGCTATGATATTTGACATTTTTCAAGCCTGAGATGGACAAATTACACTAAGGGAAATGAACCAAAGATGGATAAATAAAGTTGAGGCACAAGTCAGCTATGATCTAAATGAATGATGTAATAGTCACAAGGCAGTGAATGACCTATTCCTTTTCCTATTGACTCTTATGGACGAAATGCTGCACAACTTTACATTACGAAGAAATCTCAGTAAGGAGGCTGGCAGGTTAAAGTGATGCCGCTAACAAAGCATTTCTTATGCAGGAGATCTCTTCCTAGCTATATCTGACTCACACATTGAACTCAAACATTAACTGAGTTTCTCTCCCACAGACTCCACTCAGGGCTCACTCAGAAGTGCAGAGTTGTACTTCCATTCTGACACTGTCGCATAGAACTCTCAGAGGACGGCAAACCACGTCCCCTTCTCACAACAGTCAGCTGCTGTATTCTGACATTTAAAGGTTCTGACAGCCACATTGACAGCTGATACCAAACCACAGATACACGAGATAACTATGATGTTAGGGTGTTGGGAGGGTAGGATGCCTACCAGAACAATTAGGCATTTGCAATAAATGCTGACCCAGCCAGTGATCAGCCATAAACTCATTGAATGGGGGAGCAGACGGGCCAAATGACCTACCTCTGCTCTATGTCTTACGGAGTTCTTCAAAATAGTGCCCTAGGCTAATAATACTATCAATAACAGATTATTTTAAACTGTTTTACCAATGATCTACCCTCCACCATAAGAAGTGGGGATGATCGCTGATGATTGCACAATGTTCAGCACCATTTGCAATACCTCAGATACTGAAGCAGTCCATGTTCAAATGCAACAAGATCTGGACAATTTCCGGATTTGTCTCACAAATAACATTCACAGCACACAAGTGCTGGGCAAAGACCATTTCCAACAAGAGAGAGTCTAACCAGCTGCACTAATGTTCATTTGCATTACCATTGCTGAAGCTCGCTACAATCAAAATCCTGAGGTTTCCATTGATCAGAAGCTAAACAGGAATAGCCATTTAAATACAACAGGTACATGAACAGGTCAGAGGCTTGGAATTCTGCAGCAAGTAACTCACTTCCTGACTCCTCAAAGCCTGCACACCATCCACAAGGCACAAGTCAGAAATGTAATGGACTACTCCCTACTTGCCTGGATGGGTGTAGCCCCAATAACGTAAGAAGCTTGACACCATCCAGGACAAAACAGCCCACTTGACTGGCAGTCAAGAGTGGGGTGCTGGAAAAGCACAGCAGGTTAGGCAGCATCCGAGGAGCAGGAGAATCAATGTTTCAGTCAAGAGCCCTTCATCAGGAATGACTAGCATCATGTTCTTGCCCAAAACGTCGATTCTCCTGCTCCTCACCTTCTTTGCTTTTTCAGCAGCCCACTCTCGACTCTGATCTCCAGCATCTGCAGTCCTCACTTTCTCCTGCTTGATTGGTGCCACATCCACAAGCATCCACTCTCTTCAGCATCAGTGCTCATTAGCAGCAGTGTATACCATCTACAAGATGCACTACAAAAATTCACCAACGTGTCTTAGACAGCTTCTTTCAAACTCATTGTCAATATCATCTGGAAGGACAAGAGCAGCAGACACATGGGAACACTACTAGCTGCAAGTTGCACTCCAATCACTCACCAAGCCATTCCATCTGTGTGGCTGGCTCAAAATGCCAGAACTCCCTCTCTAACGATGTTGTGAGTCTACCTACCCAAATGGACTGCAGTGTTTCAAGAAGGCAGCTCTACACCATTCCAGGGCAACTAAGGACAGGCATTAAGTGCTGGCGCACGAGTGATGCCAATATCCTATGAATGAATGTAAGAAAAGGATCATCACCTCCAAATTTTCAGTGGGTCATAGAATCATACAGCACAGAAACAGGCCTTTGACCCACAATGTCTACGCTGACCAACAAACACCAAGCTACACCAATCCTATTTACCTGCACTCAGTCCATTGCTTACCATGCCCTGGCATTTAAAGTGTTCATCCAGGTGCTTCTTCAATATTGTGAGAGAGTACACACCTCCACCACCCTCTCAGGCAGTGCATTCTATATTTCTATCACTTCCTGGGTGAAAACATTTTTCTCAGAGTTTCACTTGCTCCTCACCTTGAACTTAATGCTTCTGGTCTTAGACACATCTGCCTCTGCCTTTCATAATTTTTATACCTCAATCAGATCCTCCCTCAGCCTCCTTTGCTCCAAGGGAAAACCAAACCCAGCCCATCCAGTCTCTCCTCATAACTGAGACTTTTCATTCTAAGCAATATCCTGGTGAATCTCCTGTGCATCTACTCCATCGCAATCACACCTTTCTGATAGTGTGGCAATCAGAACAGTACACAGTCTTCCAACTGTGGCCTAACCAATGTTTTATAAAGTTGTACAAGACTTCCTTGCTCCCACACTCTGCTGAAAGGCAAGCATTTTATTTGCCTTTTTCATCAGCCTGTCTACCTGTGCTGATGCCTTCAGGGATCTACGGACTTATTCACCAAGATCCCTTTGTTCCCTAGGAACATACCATTCATTGTGTGTATCCTTCCCTTATTAGACTTCCCAAAATGCATCACCTCACACTTACTAGCATTAAATTCTATCTGCCATGGCTGTGCCCAATTTACCAGTTGATCAATAATAAATTGTAACCTGAGACCATTCTCCTCAGTGTCAACAATACCCACCGATTTTCATGTCATCTGCTCTAAATTGTGCTCTAAGTCACACACTGCCAGATGTGGAAAGTGCCACTGTTCCTTCATTGTCACTGAATTAAAATCCTGAAACTCACACAAACTATAGTCGTCAAGAAGCTGATGCATCATCATTATCTCAAGAGCAACCAGTGATTGGCAAGATGTGCTGACCTTCCTAGTAATGGCCACATCTGTAAACAAATCAGAAAGATGAAGGATGAGTTGCATTTATAGAAGATATGGACAGTCATATGTAAGTCACAACTCATGTAATCCCCATAATAGGTGAAGTCCCCAAAAAGATCCTTTCAAAAGAATGCACCATTCGATTAACTACAGTTCATAGTTCACTGTGGTCCTGACACAAACAACATGCCTGCAGTCACCCATCCTTCACCAACACTGACACAAAGACACCAGGAACTTCCTCCCGAAGGCAATTAGCAGACAGCCTGTTAATGCCATAAAAGCAGGCAGTTACCAATTAAGTTGTCAAAAGCTACAACATAGAATTTAATTGAAGCAGAATGGACTCCAGGTCCTCACAGTGTGCTGCTCCGATCACAAGCAGGTGAGTATCTCAGAATTCAGCCTATTTTTCAGGTAAGGGCCTTTTATTCAAACACAAAAACTCCTATAAAGTTTAAGCTGTTTATAGACGAAGACTAGGTTGCTTTATTAATGCAGTAAAAAAACTGTATTCCAGACATACAATCAAAAGCATCTAATTCTCAAGACATTCACAGGGCGTCCAGTCATTTTAAGTTGGTTTGGCAGCAGCCCAGGATCACAGCAAGCAACTTGTAAATCCAGTTTTCCAAATGTGTAAAAGTTCTACAAAAAGGCAGAAATTAAATATATGTACACCGATTCATCCAGTTTCAACCTTTTGAATTGTAAATGCCTGTGCCTTCTTTACAAAGAAATTGGCTCATGTAAATCTGGGATGTTTAGCTTCCATTTCCACCAGTGAATATACTACAGTACCTTCACTGTCAGAAGGTTAAATTGCAGCATTGCATGTCCCAGAGACAGCTTTCACTGTAAATGCGCACATGGGAATATAGGTACATGTTTGACTTTAAAATAGGGACTAAATTATGTCTGCTTGCCCTGGTCCAATTATTCTCCTGCCTCTGAAGATTATATTTGGTTTGTGCTTTGAGGGTAAGCATTGCGAAAAAAACAGAAAGTGCATGGATTATTTAAAAAATCCAATTAGTTCACAAATATCTGTCTGCAAAGGGAACCTGCCATTCCTAGCCAGTCGAGTTTATATGCGTCTTTAGTCCCACAACATGTGGTTAATTTGTAATGTTCACTGAAGTGAGCTGATAAGACACTCAGTTGAAAAACAACAGAACAGAATAAGACAGGACATTGGTGAGGCCTCTTCTGGAATACTGTGTCCAATTCCCGTCGCCCAGTTATCGGAAGAATATTATCAGGCTGAATTGGATTCAGAAGAGATTTACCAGAATGTTGCCGGGCATGGAAGGTTTGAGTTATAAAGAAAGGCTGGAATCATGGGAACTTTTTCCACTGGAACATAGGAGGTTGAGAGATGAAGTTTATAAAATAATGAGAGGTATAAATACAGTTCATGGGAGTTGTCTTTTCCCTAAGATGGGGAGTTTCAAGACTAGGGGGCACGTTTTCAAGGTGAAAGGAAAGAAATTTAAAAAACACATAAGAGACAATTTTTTTTTACACAGAGGATGGTTTGTATGTGGAATAAACTTCCTGAGGAAGTGGTGGATACGGGTACAATTACAATGTTTAAAAGACATTTAGATGAATATAACAACAGGAAAGGTTTGGAGGGATATAGGCCAGGAGCAGGCAGGTCGACTAGTTTAGTTTGGGATTATGTTGGGCATGGACTGGTTGGACTATGAGTAAGAGAAATCAGACAGACATATCAGGCAACCCGGACACTGCATCAGGTCTCAGCTCCACCAGTCACAGCATTTGCTGAGCAATGTGGACAAGTTAACAAGTGAACTCCAGACCAAAGTGGCTTGAAGAATAGAAGATATCCAAAGCAATCGGCGTCAAGTTAGAAATAACAGAGGTGGGTAATAAAGCACCTGGACCATCCCTCTCGCCTTGTACCTGCACTTGACCAGGGCATTGAGAACTATCGACATGACATCGCTCACCTTAATGTCTCTGCTCTTCTCACCTAAAAAAAACTATTTCTCGGAACTAACTGCATCCTGTGCTCTCTGATCCAACCCTGACTTTGGAAGCAAACCTGATGGTGCTGTTGTTGCCTGCCGCACTGACCTCTACACTGTGGAAGCTGATTGCCAGCTCTTGGACACCTCTTCCTATCTCCCCCTAGACCATGACCCCACCATCGATGCAGGCTATTGTGTCCTTGACAGTTACCAAACTCAGCTCATCTGGGGATCTCGTTGCCTTCCCACTTTCCCATAACAATGATAGAATCTCCACGGTCCACACTTTCCACCCCCAACAACCTCCATGTACAAAGGATCATTAGCCGCTACCTCCATTTCCTCCAGTGGAATACTACTACCAGACACATATTCCCCTCCCCTCCCTTGTCAGGTTTCCACAGGGTCCATTCCCTTTAGGACACACCTCCTCCACTCCTAACACCGCCACAAAACCTTCCTGTGCAATTGCAGAAGGTGTAACACCTGCCCATTTACTTCCTCCATCCTCACTATCCAAGGACCCAGACACACCTTCCAGGTGAAGCAATGATTTACCTGACTTCACTCAATCCAGTCTGTTGAATTCACTGCTTACACTGTAATCTCCACTACATTGGGAGACAAAACGCAGACTGAGTGACTGCTTTGCAGAAGGTCTATGTTCTGTCTGTAAAAATGACCTTGAGCTTTCAGTTGACTGTCCTTCAACACACCAGCTTGTTCCCATGCTAACATTTCTCTCCCAGGTTCTCCAGTGTTCCAGTGAAGTTCAACACGAGCTAAAGGAATAACACCTTAACTTCTGCTTAGATACCTTACAGTCTTCAGGACTCAACCTGAGCTTAACAATTTCACAGTCTGATCCTACTCCACAACTCCAGCTCCTGTCATGAAATGGGTTGCTTTTAGCATGCCAATCCACTTCTAACTTCTCATACTCTCCATTATCACCTTTCTAGCTTCCCTTCTTCCCTGGCTAACAACAGTTCCTTTGTCTGCCTCCACTTTCTTTTTTTCCTCTGGTTTCCTTCTCTACCTATCCGTTCACTCAGTTTCCTCCCCAGTCCCAATCATCAGTGTGAATACCACCGTTTCTTGCAGCTTCTAGTTCTGAGGAATGGTCACTGGACTTGAAGTATTAACTCTGTCTTCTCCCCACAGATGCTGCCCCATCTGCTATCTTTCTCCAGCAATTTCTCTTTCTGCTAATGACAAAGATGCGGATGGATGAAACTGTGAATGGATTTAGACACATGGATGGAAATTTTTAAATGTGGGTGGCAAGTTCAAGTATCATGCCTGTAGAGAGCTTGATGCAGGATAAAAGAAAGCACAGGATTTTGCTTTTTGGCGTGCAATGTAAAGCTTTATATGTTTGACATCAAGAAGCTGAAGGAAAAACAGGAGTCAATGGGAATCAAGGGAAAACTCTCAGCTGGTCAGAGTTATTATTCTGGCAAAAAGAAAAGGTTGTGTTTGTTGGAGGTCAGTCATCTCAGCTCCAGAACATCTCTGTAGGAGTTCCTCAGGGTAATATCCTAGACCCAACCACCTTCAGCTGCTTCATCAATGACCTTCCCTCCATCGTAAGTTCAGAGGGGGTGTGTTTTCTGAAGATTGCACAATGTTCAGCACCATTTGCAATTCCTCAGACACTGAAGCAGTCCTTGTCAAAATGTAACAAGACCTGGAAGATAACCAGGTTTGATGTGACAAGCGACAAATAGCATTTCTGCCATACAAGTGCTGCCCAACAACAATCTCCAACAAATGAGGATGTAACTATTGCCCCTTGACATCCAATGGCATACCGTCACTGAATCCCCTACTATCAACATTCTGGGGTTACAGCTAAACAGAAACTGAGCTGAACCTGCATTATATGTACTGTGGCTACAAGAGCAGGTCAGAGGCTAGGAATATCACAACAAGTAACTCACCTCCTGACTCCCCAGTTCCTGACAACCATCTAGAAGTCAGGAGTGTGATGGATTACTCCCCACTTACATAGATGAGTACAGTTGCAACAACACTGTTGTTGGGCGGCACGGTGGCACAGTGGTTAGCACTGCTGCCTCACAGCGCCAGAGACCCGGGTTCAATTCCCGCCTCAGGTGACTGACTGTGTGGAGTTTGCACATTCTCCCCATGTCTGCGTGGGTTTCCTCCGGTTTCCTCCCACAGTCCAAAGATGTGCAGGTCAGGTGAATTGGCCATGCTAAATTGCCCGTAGTGTTAGGTAAGGGGTTAATGTAGGGGTATGGGTGGGTTGCGCTTCAGCGGGTTGGTGTGGACTTGTTGGGCCGAAGGGCCTGTTTCCACACTGTAAATAATCTAAGTAATCTAATCTAAAAAACACTGAGGAAACTTGACACCATCCAGGTAAAAGCAGCTGCTTGATTGGTACCTCATCCACAAGCATCCACTCCCTCCACCACCAATGCAGAGTTTCACTGGTAAAAAACAGAATGTAGATGTTCCACAATATGTACTGCAGAAGTTCAATAAGTCTCCTTTGACAGCACCTTCCAAACACATGACCACTTCCATCTAGAAGGACAAAGGCAGCAGATAGTTGAGAACACCACCACCTGCAAGTTTCCTTTAAAGTCACCCACCATCCTGACTGAGAGATGTTCCTTCAATGTTGCTGGGTCAAAACCCTGAACTCACTGCCTAATGATGTTGTGGGCACACCTACACCAAACAGTTGTAGCACTTAGAAAAGGCACGTCTTCACCACCTTCTAAGAGGTATGTGATATGGTGTCACATCAAAGGTTATTATGGTCAATTAAAGCTCATCTTGATTTCTTAGCATGGATAGAAGATTGACTGGTTGACAGAAAACGTAGAGTATGCATAAATGTCTGATTTGACTGGATGTGATGAATGGAGTCTCCTGGAGTTCAACCATTATCAATTTGCATCAATAACTTAGATGATATGAATAAAGGCACGGCAGCTAAATTTGCAGGTGACACCAAGTTAGATAAGAAATATATTGTGAAGAAGTGAGAACTTTCAGGTGGATGTAGATAGATTGACAAAGTGGGCAAAAATCTGGCAGATGGAGAACAATGTGGGAAAATGTGAAATTGTTCACATTGGTAGGAAGAATAAATAAGCAGGTTATTACTTAAACAGATGACAATTGCAGAATTCTAAGCTGTAGATGGTTTAGATGTTCTGGTTCATGAGTCACGTATAACACGTAATCGAAAACGTGATGTTATCCTTCATAATGCGAAGAATTGAACATAAAAGTAAGGAATTATTCAGGCTATGTTTGATATCAAATTGTGTGCAGTTTTGATCTTTTTATTTATGGATTGATGGAAATGTATTGGAAGTGATTGAGAGGAGCTTCACCAGGTCAATCCTTGAAATATGGAGGTTGTTTTGTGAGGAAAGGTTGGACAGTTTGTGTAGGTTTCCACTGGAGTTTAAAAGCGAGGGGTAACTTGACTGAAGCATATAGGATCCTGAATAGTCTTGACAGGGTGAATGTGGAAAGGATGTTTCCTTTGGTGGGTCAGTCCAAAACTAAGGGAAATCAATTTTAAATTAGGGCTCACCCTTTCAGGACAAAGAAATGGAGATTATTTTACTCGCAGGAAATTGTACACTTTGGAACTCTCTGCTTCAGAAGACAGTGTAGGTGGGACAATATTTTTAAGAGAGGTGGGTAGATTCTTGTTAGGCGAGGGAACCAATGGTGAATGGGAATGTGGAATTCATAACATAAATAGGTCAGCCATGATCTTGTTGAATGGCAGACAGGGTTTGAAGGGCCAAATTTGGAGAGTGTTAGAGATTCCATGTTCAT
Source organism: Chiloscyllium plagiosum (assembly GCF_037043375.1). Taxonomy (NCBI): domain Eukaryota; kingdom Metazoa; phylum Chordata; class Chondrichthyes; order Orectolobiformes; family Hemiscylliidae; genus Chiloscyllium; species Chiloscyllium plagiosum. The sequence continues at coordinate 132,158,756 of NW_028270139.1, forward strand.
AACTGAGGAAGGGCAATATTGCTAGTCCAGCCAGCAAAGCCCATGTCCCACGAATGAATGACAACAAAATGTAAAAGGAACAAGGTTGGACAGGAGAATATTAAATTAATCATAAGGAAGTGACAAAATCAAGGAGGTTTTTTTAACTGTAGATGGGTTGAGGCAAACATCTGGAAGAAGAACTAGACAATGTTTGAGAAGATGTATGACAGAGGTAAAGGATGAAACTGATAGTACAGACTGAAAATGATGCCCTTAATCATGCCCCATGCTTAACTAGTAGAAATTGCAACTCATCCAGGAGTTTTTTTCCATTCACTGAATGTGAGCATTTATTGCCCATCCCTATTTCCCAGAGGACAGTTCAGTGAATAGAAAGGGTTGAGAGGGATATGGGCTAAATGCTGACAAATGGGACTAAATTAATTTAAGAAATCTGGTCGGTGCGGAGATCAAAGAATCTGTTTCCATGCTGTATAACTCTATGACTCGAAGAGTCAATTACATTGCTGTGGGTCTGGAGTCACACATTGGATAGACCAGATAAGGATAGAAGTTTACTTCCCCAAAGGGCATTAGTGATTGTCATTACGGTCGCTTTTCCTTTTAGGTCCAGATTTCTATTGAATTTAATTTTCATCACCTGCATGGTGGTATTCAAAGCCATGTCCTCAGAAGCCTGGGGCTTGGGATTACTATTGCAGTGACCTTACTGCCACCTCTTCCCCACAAAAGATCTGACCACACATGCTTATAGATGACATACTGATCACTTCAACCTACTCCCCATCACAAAGTGAATGCTGGTCACCTTCTTAAAGTGGCTGGCTTACCAAGTCTATAGGATCTCATTGATGGGGCCTATGTGGGCATGGTTAGAGTGGTGCTGGAAAAGCACAGCAGGCAAGGCAGCATCCGAGGAGCAGGAAAATCGATGTTTCAGGCAAAAGCCTTTCATCAGGAAGGGCTGATTCCTGATGAAGGGCTTTTGTCTGAAATGTCGATTTTCCTGCTCCTCGGATGCTGCCTAACATGCTGTGCTTTTCCAGCACCACTCTAATCTTGACTCTGATCTCCAGCATCTGCAGTCCTCACTTTCGCCTATGTGGATATGATAATGTTCAGCTCCTCTAACCTCTATGGGTTAAATGTTGGCAAATGAGACTAGATCAGTTTAAGATATCTGGTCGACACGGAAGAGTTGGACTGGAAGGTCTGTTTCTGTGCTGTATAACTCTATGACTCGGTGACTCTCTGCACTGTTCACCGATGTAATGGCACACTTGAACTGAATGGCTTCCATTCCATTAATATTAAGTTTACATGAGACCACCTGAATGACATCAGGAGCCATTATTTTGAGGTGGATGTGCTTTGGCCACCAGAGGTGCCAACCTGAGTCATAACTGATTGTGGAATTCAAATAATGCAGCTGAAAGAAATTATGATGAGACACATGTCTCTACAGGGATAGTAATGGAGCATACAGTAGGCATGCTGAAACAAGGATTTGACTTAGCTGATATGTGTGCAGCATGCTGAAATACAATCCTAGAATGGACTGAAAAAGAGTTAGTACAAAGGCATAGCAAACAGCACAGAACAGGAATCATTGTAGCAAGTACCAGTAGTGTTAGGAAGGGCTAGAAAGGAAGGCATGAGGTGTGTTCTACTACGGCAGTAGCAAGGGAACGAAATAAGGAAATATAAATAGCAATCTACTTCACTGAAACTTAGAAACCTCCCACCAGACCACGCATTGCTATAATTCTGACTACAACGGACTTCTGCTCTAAACCAAAGCACCAGACCTTCATCAGCTGCTGTTGAAATATATTCTAAAGTTAAAGAACTCTGTACAGTAATTCAACTTTAACAAATGTATCAGCACTAAGATGTTCATGGTAGTGTTAGTGCTGTTTACTCTGATACTTCCGCTTTCTGATTATTTTGAGTAAATGTGTGGTAATACCTTATCTTCAGGTACTATTATCCCACTGGGAAAAGGGAACAAGGTGGCTGGCTCCTGGATCTCTCAGAGGAATTCCTAGGTGTCTGGCCAGATAATCACTACAGTTTCTTCAGTTTGCATATTCTTATATATTCAGAACCATCATATTTAGTAAGTTGCTTTCAAATTCTGCAATGACTCGATGAGTTGACAGAACTGAAGGAAACATGATTCTTTTGTTCCGAAGATGGCACCAATCACAGGCTCCAGATTCTGATGGTGGTGATGCTGGGTGTTTCACTGTCTCTGACATTACCTACAGGTCAGCTTCTAAATAGTTGTGAGCTGATACTTGTGACAGGTGAATGAGGCATCCACAAAGTCAATGGATTTCAAAAAAAAGAGTAAATTGTTAAATATTATTTTTTTCACTGCTAATCTTCAATTTAATATGTCCACAAGTAGTTTGTGGTTCCTCATTGGAAATATCCATTTTCTTCACTTTTGATTCACTTTTTCAGTCCAGACTGACATTTTATAATTGTACTTTGATGAAAATGGACCAATCGAAAACATGGCGTGTAAATGCACATTGTCATCCTATTTTTTACATGACTATAACGTAGCAGATAATGTAATAATGTAGAATCTAATAGGCATGTGTCTGTCAGACATGGATCAAATTCAGCATTCAGTTATCTTTGACCCAGGAATAAAGCATCAGAAAAGCATCAGGCACCAGGCCATATGGAAAGTGAGGGAGGAAATAGTTGAACATTTTGATAATTATCCATAATTTTTATATTTCCATAAATCCAGGAATGCTTTTTGAAGATTGTGCGATGGTAAATGTAATCTTAGCATTTTGAAAAGGAACCACTTACTTCCACCTGAGTAACATTGCCAATTTTTCCTAGCTCCTCACTTCAACCAACATGATTTTACTCACCTGACCAGTCTCTGATCCTCCACACTTTGGAGACTTCAGCTCAATCAAAACCCAATTGTCCAAATCCTAACCTGTACCAAATCATGATTGCTCTTCATTCTTATCCTCACAAAATAGATTTGGCCCGAACCTCCCATTTAAAACTCTTATTTTCTTATTTAAATCTTTTCATGAGCTTGGCCCTCCCTTTCTCGTTAACCTCCTCCAGCCCTACAATTTTGATCATTCCCTCCATTGATCATTAATCATCCCCGCCTTCTCCAATTCTGGCATTCAACTCCAGATAATCTGTTTCAACAAGTAAGAGTCTATAAGTCAAGGGGCAACAATATAGCTCAGCGATTAGCACTGCTGCCTCACAGTGCCGGGGATCCAGATTCGGCCCAAGCCTCATGTGACTGTCTGTACTGCTTGCAAAACAACATTGTTCACTGTACTTAGATGCATGTGACAACAATAACTCAAATCAAATCAAAACAAACGCATGAAGTTTCCACATTCTCCTTGTGTCTGCATGGGTTTCCTCCAGTGCTCTGGTTGCCTCCCACAGTCCAAAGATATGCTAAATTGCACATAGTGTCCAAGGATATGCATGTTAGGTGGGTAAGCCATGGGAAATGCAGGGTTATAGGGATACGGTTGGGAGCTGGGTCTGGGAGGGATCTTCTTTGCAGGGTCAGTGTGCACTTGATGGGCTGAATGGCCTGTTTCCACATTATAGGGATTCTATGATTTTATCATAAGACTCTTCCAACAGTGCAGTGAAGGATCATCTTAGAATCTGTGCTCAAGTTTCTAGACTGGATCTTAAATTTATGAATCCGAGCTAGAATACTTTCACTCAGTCACTGCTGTTCCTAATTTAACTTAGGGAATTTGACTCAGGGAATTGCTTAGCTCAGTTGAGCTGTGGCATATTTCCAGCAGAGATTACTAGAAAGCATCACAAGCATGCCCAACTGAGTCCTCACCCTACATATCTATTTATCAGCAGGGAACACTGATGGGAAATCACGGGTGAGGGTAATTCCTGTCGGAATTTTCCTCTCCCAAACTGAGTGATACTGAGGTCAATTATAACATCCCAGCATCTGACCCTTCTGAGATCAGGAAGCTCAGCAAAGCAAGAAGCATGTCTTTTTGTCAATAAGATCAAAGAATTGTGCATTAATTTGTAGACCTTTGTGCTTGTGAGTCAGAAGGTTGTCAGTGTAACATTCTACAGACTTGACACATAATCTAACCTACTCTCCAACATCGAGCAAGTGCTGCAACCAGAAACACTGCCTTTTCGAAGCTATGTTAAACAAAGCCTTCTTAAGCAGAAAGCCATATAGCACAGTTTTGACTAAGACAAGGGAAGTTCTCTCTAGTTGTCAATAATGGGTCCAGAGCCAGAAAGGGCTCAGAAAATTCACAGTTTTTGTTTTCCTGTTCATTTGTAGACTATTAATCCCCAACTAGTGAAATCCTAGGATTCCTGAGCTTTCTTATCTTTCGTGTGATGTCCTTCCAGCCCCATCCCTCCCTCAAACACAAAGACTTTACCCAGGTACCAGTAACCTTTTCTGTTCTCGTCTTCTCCCCAGCAAGGCCAAATTCTTGTTTCTACCCATTAGCCAGCTCTTTCAGGTAGGAAAGAGCAGATAGCCAAGGAGTTAAAAGTTATTGTGGTGCCTCATTCTTGCCTTGGTTGCCTATACAAAGGCCATCTTCCTTCTCTGAGAGTTCAAATTGTGGCTCAGGAATCAAACCTGGGTGCTTCTGTTTTATACTGGGTGGTGTTTTTACTCCTACAATCAGGAGAGCTGTTAGAATACCATTCTTATCCAACTGGCGCTGTTGAAGACTTTCATAAGTCATTCATGAGTAATGCGGTCTTCATCACTCAAGGGATAGAAATAGTCTCCATAGTTACCCATTGATTACTGTCTGTTTATTTCCACATATGTGTGAAATCTCACTCTCCTGTGGGCAGTGAAATTGCCCATCACATCCATGGATTAAAAATAACTCTCTCTGTAAATCTGGAAATATTTGCAGTCTAAAAATATTTGTATTCTATTCTTGAATGGCAGATTCCTCAGCAAATATTTCTATGTGTGAAAATGCTTAGCAGCTCCTTGTTCCCTCATTGAGCTATCCCAAAATGTTCTAAAACACACCAGTTAATACTGTTCATTACTGCTAAGTTAATGGTGCATTTATAACAACTCACGACAGCTATGGCATTCTTGGATTCTTCAGCATTCCTGAAGAAGGGCTTATGCCCGAAACGTCGATTCTCCTGTTCCTTGGATGCTGCCTGACCTGCTGCACTTTTCCAGCAACACATTTTTTAGTTCTTCAGCACAGTCAAGTCCATCCCAGCCCAAACACTCAGCCCATTGAGAATGTTGCAGGTTACATGGGGACTTGCAGAATTGGGCTGAGAGGTGGCAAATGGAGTTCAAAGCAGATAAATGTGAGGTGATTCACTTTGGGAAGAATAACAGGAAGGCAGAATACAGTGTCAACGGAAAGATTCTGTGGATGTGCAGAGGCATCTTGAAGTCCATGTACATAGATCCCTGATAGTTGCCATCCAGATTGATTAGTGCTGTTAAGAACGCGTACAGTGTATTTGGTTTTATTGGTAGAGAGATTGAGTTCCGGAGCCGTGATGTCATGCTGCAACTATACAAATGTTATTGTGGCTGCACTTGGAATATTGTGTACAATTCTGGTCACCCATTACAGGAAGGATGTGAAAGCATTGGAAAAGGTGCAGAGGAGAATTACCATGATGTTGCCTGGTCTGGAGGGAAGGTCTTATGAGGAAAGGCTGAGAGACTTGGGTCTGTTCTCATTGGAAAGCAGAAGGCTAAGAGTGGATTTGATAAGAGACATACAAGATGATCAGAGGATTAGATAGGGTAGACAGTGAAAGTCTTTTTCCTAGGATGATGTTGTCAGCGTGCACGAGGGGGCATAACTACAAATTGAGGGGTGATAGATTAAAGACAGATATCAGAGGCAGGTTCTTTACTCAGAGAGTGGTAAGGGCATGGAATGCCCTGCCTGCCAATGTAGTTAACTCAGCCACATTAAGGACATTTAAACAATCCTTGGATAAGCACATGGATGATGATGGGATAGTGTAGGGGGGATGGACTTAGAATAGTTCACAGGTCAGCAGAAGATCGAGGGCTGAAGGGCCTGTTCTGTGCTGTATTGTTCTATGTCCTATGTTCTATGTTCTTTGAGAGTGAAGAACAGAAGGCACTCACCATGAACAGAATAAGACAGCCGTCGGTCTATGAAAGGAGCACATTGAGGATCTCCTCAACTGAAACTCAATCCTCGACTTGAGCACTGTCAACCACATCCCACAACATGCACCCTCTGAGCAGAACCCCAGCCTGATGTGAGGTCGATAATTTTATCTCACAGCTCAAACCTAACTATTCACCAGAGCAGATGGGATACTGGGGAAATACTGAAATGGAGCAGAGGAACAATTTTAACATGAATACAGAACCTCAACTTTAGCTTTTATTAATAGAAGGATTGAGTTTCGGAGTCATGAGGTCATGCTGTGGCCACACTTGAAGTATTGCGTACAGTTCTGGTCGTCGCAAGGATGTGGATGCACTGGAAAGGGTGCAGAGGAAATTTACCAGGATGTTGCCTGCTATGGAGGGAAGGTCTTATGAGGAAAGGCTAAGGGACTTGAGGCTGTTTCATTAGACAGGAGAAGGTTAAGAGGTGACTTAATAGAGACATACAGGATGATAAGAGGTTTAGATAGGGTGGACATTATCCTCGGATGGTGATGGCTAACACAAAGGGACATAGCTTTAAATTGAAGGGTGATAGATATAGGACGGATCTCAGAGGTAGGTTCTTGACTTGCCAAGGGTGTGGAATGCCCTGCCTGCAACAGTAGCAGACTCACCAACTTTAAGGGCATTTAAATAGTCATTGGATAAATATATGGGTGATAATGGAATAGTTAGATCAGCTTCAGATTGATTTCATAGGTCGGTCCAACATCGAGGGCCAAAGGGCCTGTACTGCACTGTAATGCTCTATGTTCATCCAGAACAGGGACAAAATGCAGGGAATCTCTGAGATGGTGTAATTGTGGCCATATTCAAGAAAGGGGATTAACTCCATCCTGCACTCACATTTACCACTGAAGTGGAGCAATTAACTAAGCTCGCTTACATCCATGTATTCATCAAGAAGTTGGAAAATGGCATTTGGACAAGTACATGGATAGGAAAAGTTTAGAGGGATGTGGGTCAAATGCAGGGACTAGATCAGTATAGAAAACCTAGTTGGCATGGGCGAGTTGGGCCAAAGGGCTTGTTTCTGTGCTGTATATCTGTATCACTCTCTACTCTGTGATTGCTTTGTTAAACCTGTGCTCACTGGTCAATATAAATGTTGGGATTCCTACAGTCCCATGCACTACAAGTTCATCCAGGAGCATCCAGGAGGGTTTCCTAGAGCAGAATGTAAATAGTCCAACTCGGGAAGCGGCCATGTTGGGGAATGAGCCCAGCCAGATGGTTGAAGTTTCAATCGGGGATTACTTTGCGAATAGTGATCACAATTCCGTAGGTTTTCGAATACTCATGGACAACGACAAGAATGGTCCTAAAGGAAGAGTGCTAAACTGGGGGAAGATCAACTATAGCAAAATTTGGCAGGAGCTGAGGAATGTGGATTGGGAGCAGCTATTTGAGGGTAAATCCACATTTGATATATAGGAGGCTTTTAAAGAGAGGTTGATTAGAGTGGAGAACAGACATGCCCCTATGAAAATGAGGGATGGGGTGGCAAGCTTAGGGAAATTGTAGATGACAGGTGAAATTGTAGATGACAGGTGAAATTGTGAGGCCCTGGAGGACTGGAGAATTGCTAAATTTATTCCCTTGCTTAAGAAGGGTGGCAGGGATAATTCAGGTAATAACAGACCAGTGAGCCTGATGTCAGTGGTACGGAAGCTGCTAGAGAAGATAGTGAGGGACAAGATCTATTTACATTTAGGAGAAAATGGGCTTATCAGTGATAGACAGCAATGTCTTACCAACCTAACAGAACTCTTTGAGGAAGTGACAAAGTTGATTGATGAGGGAAGTGCTGTAGATGGACTTCAGTAAGGAGTTTGATATAGTTCTGATGCAGAAAGTGAAGCTGCATGGGGTCCAGGGTGTACTAGCCAGATGAATAGAGAACTGGCTGGGCAGCAGAAGACAGAGAGTAGCAGCAGAAGGGAGTTTCACAAAATGGAGAACTGTGACCAGTGGTGTTCCACAGGGATCCGTGTTGGGACCACTGTTTTGTGATATACATAAATGATCTGGAGGAGGGTATAGGTGGTCTGATTAGCAAGTTTGCAGATGACACAAAGATTGATGGAGTAGCAGATAGTGAAGGGGGCTGTCAGGGAATGCAGCAGAATATAGTTAGATTGAAGAGTTGGGCAGAGTAATGGCAGATGTAGCTCAATCCGGGCAAATGCGAGGTGATGCATTTTGGAAGATACAATTTAAGAGCGAACTATACGGTAAATGGAATAGCCATGGAGAAAATTGATGTACGGAGAAAAGTCACAGGTGAGGTGCCGGAAGACTGGAGGTTGGCAAACATGGTGCCACTATTTAAGAAGGGCGGTAAAGACAAGCCAGGGAACTATAGACCAGTGAGCCTGACCTCAGTGGTGGGCAAGTTGTTGGAGGGAATCCTGAGGGACAGGATGTACATGTATTTGGAAAGGCAAGGACTGACTAGGGATAGTCAACATGGCTTTGTGCGTGGGAAATCATGTCTCCCAAACTTGATTGAGTTTTTTGAAGAAGTAACAAAGAGGATTGATGAGGGCAGAGCAGTAGATCTATATGGACTTCAGGAACGCGTTTGACAAGGTTCCCTATGGGAGACTGATTAGCAAGGTTGGATCTCATGGAATACAGGGAGAACTAACCATTTGGATACAGAACTGGCTCAAAGGTAGAAGACAGAGGGTGGTGGTGGAGGGTTGTTTTTCAGACTGGAGGCCTGTGACCAGTGGTATGCCACAAGGGTCAGTGCTGGGCCCTCTACTTTTTGTCATTTACATAAATGATTTGGATGCGAGCATAAAAGGTACAGTTAGTAAGTTTGCAGATGACACCAAACTTGGAGGTGTAGTGGACAGCGAAGAGGGTTACCTCAGATTACAACAGGATCTGGACCAGATGGGCCAATGGGCTGAGAAGTGGCAGATGGAGTTTAATTTAGATAAATGCGAGGTGCTGCATTTTGGGAAAGCAAATCTTAGCCGGACTTACACACTTAATGGTAAGGTTCCAGGGAGTGTTGCTGAACAAAGAGACCTTGGAGTACAGGTTCATAGCTCCTTGAAAGTGAAGTCGCAGGTAGATAGGATAGTGAAGAAGGCATTTGGTACGCTTTCCTTTATTGGTCAGAGTATTGAGTACAGGAGTTGGGAGGTCATGTTGCAGCTGTACAGGACATTGGTTAGGCCACTGTTGGAATATTGCTTGCAATTCTGATCTCTTTCCTATCGGAAAGATGTTGTGAAACTTGAAAGGGTTCAGAAAACATTTACAAGGATGTTGCCAGGGTTGGATGATTTGAGCTATAGGGAGAGGCTGAACAGGCTGGGTCTGTTTTCCCTGGAGCATCGGAGGCTGAGGGCTGACCTTATAGAGGTTTACAAAATTATATGGAGCATGGATAGGATAAAGAGGCAAAGTCTTTTCCCTGGAGTCAGGGAGTCCAGAACTAGAGGGCATAGGTTTAGGGTGAGAGGGGAAAGATATAAAAGAGACCTAAGGGGCAACTTTTGCACGCAGAGAGTGGTACGTGTATGGAATGAGCTGCCAGAGGAAGTGGTGGAGGCTAGTACAATTGCAACATTTAAGAGGCATTTGGATGGGTATATGAATAGGAAGGATTTGGAGGGATATGGGCCGTGATTGCTGGCAAGTGGGACTAGATTGGGTTGGGATATCTGGTTGGCATGGACAAGTTGCACCAAAGGGTCTGTTTCCATGCTGTACATCTCTATGACTCTATGTGGGTGGTCAGGTCTATTGTACCCTGAAGGTGGCAATGTAGGTTGATAGAGCGGTCAAGAAGGCATACGGCATGCTTACCTCCATTGGATGGGTATTGAGTACAAGAGTTAGCAGGTCACGTTACAGTTGTATAGGACTTTGGTTCAGTCACATTTGGAATATCGCATACAGTTCTGGTTGCCACATTACCAAAAGGATGTGGATGCTTTGGAGAGGGTGCACAGGAGGTTCCTGGTATGGCTGGCACTAACTATGAAGAGAGGTTGAGTAAGTGAGGATTATTTTCATTAGAAAGATGGAGGTTGAGGGGGGACCTGATTAGATTAGATTCCCTACAATGTGGAAACAGGCCCTTTGGCCCAACAAGTCAATTAGATTTTTTTTTAGATTAGATTACTTACAGTGTGGAAACAGGCCCTTCGGCCCAACAAGTCCACACCGACCCGCCGAAGCGCAACCCACCCATTCCCCTACATTTACCCCTTTACCTAACACTACGGGCAATTTAGCATGGCCAATTCACCTAACCTGCATATCTTTGGACTGTGGGAGGAAACCTGAGCACCCAGAGGAAACCCACGCAGACACGGGGAGAATGTGCAAACTCCACACAGCAAGTCCACACTGACTCTGCAAAGAGTAACCCACCCACCTAATCTAGGTTTTTACCTAGTTGATTTTAACCTGACTGTGAATCCTCTTGCAAGGATGCCTGCCTTGAAGAAGTTCTCCTCCTCTCTCTACAAGCACCTCCATCCCCACCCCCATTCACCCATTGTACTCTATGCTACTTTCTCCCCACCCCCACCCCCACCCCCCTCTTATTTATCTCTCCACCCTGCAGGTTCCCTGCCTCTATTCCTGATGAAGGGCTTTTGCCTGAAACGTCGATTTTCCTGCTCCTTGGATGCTGCCTGACCTGCTGTGCTTTTCCAGCACCACTCTAATCCAGACTCGGGTTTCCAGCAGTCCTCATTTTTACCCTGTAGATAAAGGGTGATTGGTGACAGGTTTGAGGATTGAAAGAGTTAATACTGAGGAATGCCTTAAACACATGCACCATGATGTGGACTTGGTGGGAGAACAACTTAGGATCTCAAAGAAGTATAACAATATTCAGCCCCATAACAGCACACGATGTAGATCCTCCCTATAATCCCTGTAACAATGTTTATTATATCAATGTCATCTGTAATTACTTCTTGTTCGATGCTTCTCATTAGAACAGTCAGTGTTTTTTCTCCCTCTCCCACACTAGAACAAACAGATCTTGTGGATTGCTACACTTAAAGAGGATAGCAGTAACAAACCTACGACATTGTGAGATCCAGGTATGGTTCAGCTGCTCATTAAACATTGACCTGAAATATTAACTCTGTTTCTCTCTACATAGATGCTGTCTAGCCTCCCAAGTATTCTCAGTATTCTCTGTTTTTAAACGTACCTCCGGATTTCACTGAGTTATGCCAGGAAAGGCTGGAACTGGAGAAACTGCAATTGACCACAATGTGCTGACACAGGAGACAAATCAGTCAAAACTCCCACACTGAAGACAGCCTCCTGAGAAATGCACATAGACAAACAGACATTGGTGGTGGACAGGGTCACGGCTGTAATATCTTACCACACAAACATGCTCAAACTGTCTGCTGACACTCTGTTTCGGTATGAATCATGACAACAAGAATGAGGTACCAGAAAGTCACCTCATCTTCTGCTAATCCCTCGAAGTGAGGAGTACACTTCCCACAGAGACCAGACAATAAGCAGTGTCACATTCTGCTAGATGTTTCCACGTGGGAAGGATTTTCTCAGTGACTTTTCAATCATGAGACAGACCTGACCACATTCTTGAAAAATGGGCAACCATTGGGATCCAAATATTCATGACATTTTTAAATAGAGAAAGTTGATTGAATGTACTTAAGGCAGCCGTCAAACATGCACTTTTGTGAACAATATGTCTGAATGGCATTTCAAGGCAATGCACAGACAGCCAGTACATCCACGTGGGCAATAAAATCTAATCTACCTAGACTGGCTTTATAGCTTGGCTGCACGCCAATCACAGCATTTGTATGTTTCTCACCATCAGACTCCCTCAAGTCTGCTGGGTCCTAGTGCCCGCACACTTAAACACATTTTTTTATTCATTCATGAGAAATAGGCATCACTGGCTGAGCCAGCATTTATTGCCCGTCCCTAGTTGCCCTCGAGAAGGTGGTAATGAACTACCTTCTTGAACTGCTGCAATCCATGTGCTGTAGGTAGACCCACAATGACTTTGGGGAGAGAATTCCACGATTTGGCCTGGTGACACTGAAGGAAAAGTGATATATTTCCAAGTCAGAATAGTGAGTGGTTTGGTGGGGAACTTGCAGGTCGTGGTGATCCATGTGTCTGCTGCCCTTGACAATTACCCCCTCCTGAAGAAGGGCATGTGCCCGAAACGTCGAATCTTCTGTTCCCTAGATGCTGCCTGACCTGCTGTGCTGTTCCAGCAATAAAGTTTCAGCTTTGATCTCCAGAGTCTGCAGACCTCACTTTCTCCTCAATTACCCCCTCCACCTACATCTACCTTTTGCCTTCCCACCTACCTTCTCATCAGCCCCACCCCCTATTTATCTCTCATTCCCTTTCCCCCTTGACATTCCTGATGAAGGGCTTAAGCCTGAAACTTTGACTCTCCTGCTCCTTGGATGCTGCCTGACCTACTGTGCTTTTCCAGCGCCACCCTTTTCAACTCTGATCTCCAGCATCTGCAATAGTTCTCACTTTCTCCTCTTTGCCCTAGATGGTGTCAAGCTTCTACACTGTTTGGAGCTGCACCCATCCAGGCAAGTGGGGAGTAATATACCACAGTTGTGACTTGTACCTTGCAGACTCTTTTGGGGCATCAGGAGGTGCGTTACTTGCTGAAGTATTTCCAGCCTTTGACCTCCTTTTGTAGTCACTGCATTTATATGGCTTGTCCGGTTCAGTTTCTGGTCAACTATAACCTCCAGGATGTTGATAGGAGTGGATTCAGTGATGGTAAGGCCATTTAATGTCAAGGGGAATTTTTAAATTCTCTCTTTTTGCAAATAGTCATTGCCAGCCCTTGTGTGGCACAAATGTCACATGCCCTTTTGACAGTTCATACCTGGATATTGTCCAGACCTTGCAGCATTTAGACATGGGTTGCTTCAGTATCTGAAGAGTCGCAAATGGTGCTGAAGATTGTGCAATCAGTGGTGAACATTCACATTTCTGACCTTATGATGGAGGGAGAGTCATTGATGAAGCAACTGAATCTATTTTTAATAGATCTGAATCCAGGAGTAAATGATTGTCCTTGCAGACAGGACAATACTTCTTTTTTAATTGTTCACGATGTGTGGATGATAATGTCTAGTCCAGGATTTTTTGTCTATTCCTAATTGCCCATTGGGCAGTTATGAATCAACAGTATGTGACTCTTGAGTCATATGTGGGCCAGACAGGTTAAAGGTATTAATGAATTACATGGATTTTTACAATTAGACTGGCTTTTTTATTCCAGTTCTTCTATTATTGAATTCAAATTTCACCAGCTACTATGCCCCAGAACATTGGCCTGGGTGTTCTTGTTAATTAATCCTGATGAAGGGCTTTTGCCCAAAACATTGAATCCCCTGCTCCTCAGATGCTGCCTGACCTGCTGTGCTTTTCCAGCACCACATTCTCAACTCTGCTCTTGTTTATTAGTTCAGTGACATCACCACTTTGTTACTACCTCCATTATGACTCACTGTTGTGCAAATGCTGCAATATGTTCCTAATTTACTGATACCACTCAGTGCAGTCAGTCTCAGTGTTATCACTTTAAGTTTATGATTAGGAGAGGTTCTCTTACCATCCAGGGCAAATTAGCCTTTGGTTTAATCCAGAAACTAAGTATTTGTTATGAAATGCTGCAAGCCTCAATCAAAACACTCCTTTTATTTAATTTTGGACAAACAAGTTCAAAGTATGTTACTTTAAATGTGGCAACCTTCTGAGTCATTTATACTTCTGCAAGCTTTTCCAGACAAATTGTTCTTATCATTTAACCATGATTGCAATGTCATTCCTTCTTTCCAAATGTTCTTGCTTGTCCCTTGATGATGGTGACAGCAGTGACTCTATAAGAACATAAAGTCATAGAGTCATACAGCACAGAAACAGAGCCGTCGATCTAGCTCATCCATGCCAACCATGTATGCTAAACTGAACTAGTCCCACTTGCCTGCATTCAACTCACATCCTTCTAACCCTTTCCTACTCATGGACCTGTCCAAATGTCTTTTAAATGTTGTAATTGTGGCTGCCTCTACCATTTCCTCTGGCAGCTTGTTCCATACATATACCACCCTCTGCTAGAAAAATAATTACACCTCAGGCCCATTTTAAATCTTTCCGCTCTCACCTTAAACCTATGCCCTTTAGTTTTGGACTCCCCCAACCTGGGAAAAAGACCTTGTCTATTTACCCTATCCATGCCCCTCATGATTTTATACAGCTCTATACGGTCACCCCTCAGCCTCCAATGTTCCATGGACAAAAGTCTCAGTCTATCTAGCCTCTCCTTATAACTCAAATCCTCCAGCCCTGGTAACATCCTTGACAATACATTTTGTACCCTTTCTAGTTTAACAGCATTCTTGCTATAGCAGGCAGACCAGAATTGTACACAGTATTCTAAAAATGACCTCACCAATATCTTGTATGGCCACAACATGATGTCCCAACTCCTATACTTAATGCTCTGACCCATGAAGTCAAATGTGGCAGGTGTCTCCTTCAACATCCTGCCTAGCTGCGACTCCACTTTCAAGGAACTATGCACCTGCACCCCTAGGCCCCTCAGTTCAACAACACTTCCCAGGGTTCTACCATTAACATGTAAGTCCCTGCCCTGGTTTGTCTTAACAAAATGTAACACCTCACATTTATCTAAATTAAACCCATCCGGATTCAACTTACTTGAAGAGCTCTCGTGTGATCGTTTACATTAAATTAATATATAATATATAGTAAGCTCTAGGCACAGCCCGTGACTTGAGTGCTACAATGTAGATATTCTGTGGTCATAATATCTGGATACTTGTACCATTTGCGTATTGAGCTCTTAAAGTGAAATCAATACAAAGGTAATAACCTAATAGTGACTTATACAGTGGAATAGTTTAAGTTTCCCCTGCATTTCTCAAGTACCTCCTTGTAAAGACCAATTTTCACATATGACATGGTGTGCTGGTCAGCCTAGTTTTGCTACTTCCAGATCGTCACTACTGAGGGCATTGCCGCAAAATAGCCAAAGAGAAATCGAAACCTGGAGAGGTATTTCCTCTCCTTAACTCAGAAAACTGAAATACAGATCCGAATTTGAACCTGGAAATTTCTTGTATGATACAGCATATCATTTTCCCATAATTACTCATGGTCATTATTAGTCAAAGACTTTCTCATCAGTGCATAAGTAGCAGTTTAAGATTGTAAGATAATTATGAGCGGTGATCTGAAATTTTCACTTGGTGAGCAATTCTTGCAAATTTTAATGGTGTTTCCCAGGCCTTCGTTTTTTTGTGTGTGTTTATGACTTGCATTGTATCATGTAGATTAGGGCCACAGGTCAATACCAGCCTACTATGTCATCTCATTCAGCCTCAGAGCTCCGCCATTTAATCCATCAGAAGAACCAGCTGGTTGCTTGATGAGTTTGTGAGACTTGCTTAAAAAAAAACAGAAGTAGCATTTTCATCAGAAAGATTGCGTTCGATTGAGATATAGCTCTGGGTTCCAGCAGTCCTTAATAGTTTTCCTCCTTGTCAGCATTTGCTTCAGATGCTGACTGAAGGACAAGCGTATGGTTTGTGAGGAATGGGAGCTCCAGGCTTCAATGTGGTCTGTGATTTGCTTTTCAATCAGTTGTATCTTCTGGAAGATTTTTAATCTTAATTTGCTAAACCTCAGTTCCAGTGTGGGAGTAGAGGAGGGACTCTATACCTTTGAACAGTAGTTTCCACCTCAATTCAGAAAGCCTGAAGATCCCAGTACCTTTAATTGAGAACCGAAACCCAGCTTCGCAAATTCAAATTGCTACATTCATCCAGAATGTGGCAATAGCAATACAGTCTTCCCAATCATGCACTGCCCAGGATGCCTCAAAATCAGACCATATCAATTTATCAAATGGATCACTGTTTGCTATATAGCTATGTAGCGCCTTTTGCACTAATTCTATACCTGTAAGTACTCACAATGTTTTACCCCAAAGACTTCATGACAAAACAGAAGGAAGAAAAGTAATTAAGTAAAGAATTACAAGATTTAAAAAACACATGAAACTGTACTATCAATAAACACAACTACTTCTGTGAATAAATGCAGCAAAGCTAATGTAAGGCATCATCTCTAAAGGAGTTGCAAGTTAAACCTACTTTCACATACAATAAATTGGTGGCAATTCACCAATAGCTTTTCCATTAAGATAGACCGTTTGATAATTTGTTTAATACTGTATATGATTTACTCATTCTAGAATTACATATTGTGACTGTGATTGACTCAGGAAAGAATGCATTTATTAAAATGATAGTTTTGCTCACTCATAGCTTTTTTTCCCCAAAGTTTATTCCTTTTAGAATCATGGAGTGGTACAGCACTTGAGGATGTCATTTGCCCCATTTTGCCTGTGCCAAGTCTTTGAAAGATCTGTCTGCATAATTCCCATTCTCTGTCCTCTTCCTATAGACCTGCATTTTTTTTCCTTTAAATCATTATTCAATTTTTTAAAAAATATTATTGACTCTACTTTGACCATCTTTCAGGCAATTCATTTCAGGTTATGAAAACTCACTTCATAAAACAAAAATCCTCATCTATCTCTGGTTATTTTGCCAATCAAATAAATCTGTATCTTCTAGTTAGAGAATTCCCTGCCCATTAGAAAAAGATTCTCCTTCTTTTCTCAATCAAAGCTCTTCATAATTTTGAAGACCTCTGTGAAATTCCCTCCTAAAAATGTTGATTTAATCAGAAAGAAGGAAGCCCACTATCTTTGGAAAATATTAAGATTGATAAGTCCCCAGGGCCAGACCAGATTTATCCTAGGCTGCTCCGGGAAGTGAGAAAGAAGGTTGCTAAGCTGCTGGCGAGGATATTTGCCTTCTCACTCTCCATGGGAGCTATACCGAAGGATTGGAAGGAGGTGAATGTTGTTCCTCTTTCAAGAAGGGTAATAGGGAAATCCCTGGCAATTACAGACCAGTCCGTCTTACGTTTGTGGTCAGCAAAGTTTTTGAAAGAATTGTGAGGGATAGGATTTATGACTATTTGGCAAAGCACAGTGTGATTAAAGGCAGTCAGCATGGCTTTGTGAGGGGCAGGTCATGCCTCACAAATCTTATTGAGTTCTTTGAGGAGGTGACAAGATGGGTCGATGATGGTTGAGCAGTGGACGTGCTGGATATGGACTTCAGCAAGGCATTTGATAAGGTTTCCCATGGTAGGCTCATTCATAAAGTCAGGAAGTATGGGCTACAGGGAGATTTGGCTATCTGGATTCAGAATTGGCTGGCTGACAGAAGGTAGAGGGTGGTTGTAGATGGAAAGTATTCTGCCTGGAGGTCAGTGTTAAGTGGGGTCCCATAGGCTCTGTTCTTGGGCCTCTGGTCTTTGTAGTTTTTATAAATGACTTGGAAGAGGAGGTGGGGGGGGGTTAGTAAATTTGCAGATGACACAAAGGTTGGACGTGTCATCGATAGTATCAAGGGCTACTGCATGCTGCAGTGTGACACAGACAGGATGCAGAGCTGGGCTGAGAAATGGCAGATGGAGTTCAGCCTGGATAAATGCGAAGTGATGCATTTTGGAAGGTCGAACTCAAATGCTGAATAGAGGATTAAAGACAGGATTCTTGGCGGTGTGGAGGAACAGAGGGATCTGGGTGTGCAGGTACATAGACCCCTCAAAGTTGCCACCCAAGTGGATAGGGTTGTTAAGAAAGCATATGGTGTTTTGGTTTTCATTAACAGGGGGATCGAGTTTAAGAGCCGCAAGGTTTTGCTGCAGCTCTACAAGTCCCCAGTGAGACCACACTTGGAATATTGTGTCCAGTTCTGGTCACCCTACTATAGGAAAGATACAGAGGCTTTGCAGAGGGTGCAAAGAAGATTTACCAGGATGCTGCCTGGACTGGAGGGCTTACCTTATGAAGAAAGGTTGAATAAGCTCGGACTTTTCTCTCTGGAGAGAAGGGGGAAGAGAGGAGACCTGATTGAGGTATACAAGATAATGAGTAGAATAGATAGAGACTTTTCCCCAGGGCAGGATTGACTGGTACGAAGAGTCACAGTTTGAAGATATTAGGAGGAAGGTATAAAGGAGGGAGGTTCTTTACGCAGAGAGTTGTGAATGCATGGAATGCGTTGCCAGCTGTGGTGGTGGAAGCAGAGTCATTAGGGACATTTAAGCGATTGCTAGACATGCACATGGATAGCAGTGAGTTGAGGGATGCATAGGTTAAGTTAGTATATTTTATATTAGGATTAACCCTTGGCACAACATTGTGGGCCAAAGGGCCTGTTCTGAGCTGTATTTTTCTATGTTCTATGTTCTATCTTTCACAGCCTTCTAATTCGCCAGTGGTTCTTACTTGGAGGAGCAGATGGGGACTGTCAGAGTCACAGCTAGTGGGGAAAGGATGGAACATTAGGTTCTTGAACATGATTGGCATATTGAACAGACATGCTTTTTGACTGGAGTCACAGGGAAGAAGGAACTTCTGTTGTTGGTGTAGAGCATTTTCACATGTAGAATGAATGCAAAAGACATATGTAAGTGTCTTCCCTTGCATATGGTGCTAAAGCATGGTCTGGCTGACAGAGATTACCTGACAACTAACTCGCATCGGCCCGGGATGGAACTGGAAATCTTCCTGCCCTACTACTACCATACAATGCACTCACCCATGGTCCCTTTGGAGTGAGCTCATGCTATATGATGAACTCTAAACACCCAATCCATTGTAAACTTCGAACAGGCCTAGTGGAGACGGGATGCTTCCATCTATAGTTTTATATAATATCCAAGAGAGTGATGACAAAATACAAGATGCTTAGAATCAGGAAATTGGAAACTTCTAAAGTTTCAGAGGGCATCAGAGGAGTCACAGCTGTAAATGGGAAGAGACTAGACAAAGGGACAAAATTTGAGTCAAGGTAGGAAGAAATAAGTTCAGTGGGCAAGCATAAAGCCAATGGGTTTTATGTATAGATTTGGGGAATTTGGCAGAAGCAGCAGTTGGAGATTCTGAGATGGAAGATCATAGGAGGAGAATTTAAATCGACAAATATCCCACTGGCATTTCTCAGTAAGAGGATCTCAAAAGAGTATGAGACTAGAATGAGGCGTCTAAGTGGAGGCGGATTACAGGAGGTGATGAAAAGGATTGTTTAACAGGGCAGAGAATTGCTGGCCAAAGAAGAATACATTGAGTATTCTTGTACTCCGTATACAAGAATGGAAGAAAAGACCAGCATCATGCCAAGCCTGAAATTTATTAAGCTGGGACATAATGGAATAAAGACAAATCCTTTGCTAAAGACTAATCATTCACAGAGAGAAGGGTGGCATCATAAATACATGGCAAGAGTGAGATTAGAAGGAACAATGAAACACGATAAGGTTTTTTCCCATAGAATCATTGAGGTCCACAGCACAGAAAAAGGCCCTTTGGCCCATTGAGTCTGCACAGGTCAAAACCAACCACCTCACTATTCTAATCCCACTTCCTAGCACTTGGCCGATAGCCTTGTATGTCTTGGAGTCACAAATGCACGTTAAAGTACTTCTTAAACGTTATGAGAGTTTTTGCATTTATCATCCTATAGGCAGTGAGTTCCACATTCCCACCAACCTCTGGGTGAAAAGATTTTAGACTTTCTGCCCTTTCCCTTAAACCTATGCCCCAGTCATTGATTCCTCCGTCAAGGGGAAAAGTTTCTTTCTGTCTACCCATCCACGCTGCTCTTGATTTTATACATCTCATGTGTTTACATACAAAAAATACAGGTGAAGCTCACCAAGTCTGACTGTTATTCCTCAACTGAATCTAGACTAGGTCAAAGGTCTGTATCATGTATATATGTATATGTGTACCTCTATATCTAGATAGATAGATAGATAGATTGATATAAAAATTGTTCACATTACTGGGCATACACTGTAATTGAATCTTGAGCTCTAGACTGAATCATCTTGATATAGCACCAATGTGAAAGGTCAGGCAATCACCTGCAGCAATGTAGATCAAATATCAGGTGCTAAAACAGTCTATGGATAAATCACCTTAGCAGATTTGACTCTGTGGTTCTTTCTCGAACAATTACAGAAATCCAGTCATTTCCATAATGCATTTTATGTAGTCTTTTGTTGCTTTACACTAGAGTTTTAAAACCTGTCCCTATACTGTTTGTAAAACAATTAAGCCCTGGCTCCAAATTGTCTGTCACACAACCATCACTAATACAAATGTGGTAACTCTCTACCGTCACTACAGTATTCAGCTGTGCTTTGATTAACACATCTTTCGATTATGCAATATTTCCAGTATTGCTTATGTGTAATTAGCTGGAGGTGAGGTGTAGCATAGGGAGGAAAATGGAGAATGGGACAGTGACACAGCCTTGTTTGAGCCCAACTTTCACTGAGATAGGGTCTGTGGTGGCTCTGTTGATGAAGATTTCAGCTTGCATGTCAAAATGGACTATGAGAAGGGTAGTGATGTATTTCTGAGGGCAGTTCAATTTGAGGAAGGTATTCTAAAAGACTTCACAGCTGACAGAGTTCAAAATAATCTGTGAGGTTTAAAATGGTCATATACAGCAGCTGGTGCTGTTTCTTTAATTTGTCATGCAGTGAAAATCATATCTATGGGCCTTTAGATGGGTGAAAACTCACTTTGGCTTTGGGAGGCATCCTTTGGGAGGAGGCAGTTAAGGAGGAACTTGCAGTGATCTTCCTGTGGCAAAGTTAAAATTTACACAATACCAGGTTAAGTGGCAGACAGTAGGAGACTCCTCTGTATTGGTGCAATCGGGCCTGTCTCCCTGCTCAAACATAATCATGATCACAACATCCTTAAGATCCTCGATATATGCTCCTTCTTCCTAGTTGAGGGATATGGAGGTTGTGCCACCATACCAAGAGTGTATCTCTGCTGTTTCAGAATTGTAGCAAGGCTTCCAACTGCTCTGAAAACCTTGGTGTTTTTCAATTTTTGAATTGCTTCTATTGACATTATTAACAATACCACTTAACGTTGTGTCATTAACAAATTTGAAGATGTGGCTTTCTATCCCATCACCTGTAAGAATAGTTGTTGTTCAAATATGATGGAAGCACAAAATTCATGCAAACATTTCAGAGGATCAAGGAGTAAAGAGCCACAAGTGATAGAGTAATTAGGGAATTTTAGTGGCAGTGTCGATAAATCCTCCCCTGCATTGCTTAGAATGTGATGTTTTCTGTGTTGGGAAGGCAGCTATTTACCTGCTATTTGCCTGTATGTATGTTTGTGCACATTACCTTTTGTTTTGTTTTTTGTAACAGGTAGCATCTTGTTCTAATCCAGTAAACCCTCCAAAATTAATGAGATTATGGTCATTTAAAATAAACAGTCATTAAAATACTTTGTGGGTCTAAAGAGGTATACTAAACATAAAACCTACATGATTTCCTCAAATCCTTTTGGGAAATGGAGTCATGTAAAAACATAGTGCAAGTTGTGAGTTTTAATTTAATGAAAGTACTTCAATTTTTGACAGAACCACTTATACAAGTATGTATTTTGGTATTTTGTATTTTGGTAAGGCAATCTCCTGAAATGCAGGAACTCTGTTGACAATCAACATAAACTGTCCTATTTACTATAGATTGACTGAAAAATGTGTTTCTTAAAAATAAAGTTTTCTACAGAATGGAGGAACTGAGCCTAATAGTTGAGTGACAGAGAGAAGGGAGAGAAGAAAATAAAGCAAAAACTGGAAGAAGGAGAAAGCGCAAAGAGAAAGAAAATAATATTTTAATAACTTGTTTTTCAAAGCACTGCAATGTTATTGTGATGTCTGGATTACAAGCATATACCTAATACACAGTTTCTGACTTTCTACACCAAGTCTTAAGAATACATTTTATAATAATTGGAAAAATGCAATGCCTCCATTTTATCTTCTGCAAATATTTCTTTGCAGCTATTTCTTTTAAAACTATTTTAAGCCTGTATTAGTCCCCTGTAATCAATGTAGACTCAACATTTTGATACCTTTTATTTGATCAGCTCTTATGTTGGTGCAATAAAAGTTCCAAATATTTTGTCTGTCCTCAAGGTTATGTGAAGTTGTGTGGTAGCCATCTGGGAGACTCACACTCTTGCTTCCAAGTTAGCTCTGATACATAGAAACTAATGATACAGCTTTGAATAATTTTTGCATTTTGTTTTTCTAAAATTTTCCTGATCACAAACAAGAAAAGATTAGCAGCTACGTAAGACCTTACATCTGTCAAAAGTGTTTCGAGTAGTACTTTGGAGCATAGTAGTTATTGTTATATTGGCAAATGTGACATTCATTTCATGCACAAGAAGTTTTCACAAACATTAATGATCCAATGCAAACAGCGAGGACATAACTTCCGTCAATCTCTGTCTCAAGCGGGAGACACAATGGTTAGCTTGGAGAGTTTAGCACTGCAGTCATATTCTGCATTTTCATGGAAAACACTGAATAGATTCAACTCAGGTAAGCAAATCAAACAAAGCTGTTTAATCAATGTCACTGAGGCTTAACAACTCAACCCAGTACAATTAGAAATGTTTGGAAATGCACTTAGTTTCCTGATGGCTAGTTATCTCCAGGTTGAAATTCATTCTGTTTACCACCGGACCCCACTTTCAATGAGGGGATGGCTTGTTTTGTAGAATGGTTTCAGTCGCAACAACAGTCCTTCACATAGTTTTTCAAAATATAAACTTATTCATAAATTTCTAATGTATATTGCAATAGCAGTTCAAATTTAACATTACCAAACATGCAATACAGTTTAATTTCTTTCAATACAGTCCATGATCCTCTGAGGTGCCTCACTACATTTCTAATTAGAATATTCATAATTTGCATTTACATTTTATGACAGACATTCTTTGCTGCATACAGTTTTCCATAGGTTCCAGTTTCTCGGTGATAAATAAGGCTTTCTGGCAGCTGCACCGCTGCACTGCTGCACCCATGCCTTAGTGCACCGCTCAGGACACAGCAAGACCATTCCAAGGTCTAGCCCTTTGACACTTGATTCTGGACAGCTCTTTTTATTGGGAGGCCAGCATGTTTCTGGCAGTCCAAGGAGCATCTTTCACTGGATCGATAAGTCTTCGACATGCAATCATAGGCACAGCATTCTGCTAAGTAAGGGCTTGGCCTCACTTCATCCCAACACGATCTCACTAAGGTAAGACTAGGTCAAAGCAGGACCAGTATCCCATTACCAAGTCACTCTTTATTTACTTGTGCACAATACACTGGCTGTGGCCTGCCAGGGTGGAGTCAGTCCCCTGCACTGAGGCAATTCTAAATCCCCTGATTATTTTGGTCAGCCAGGGCATTCATGATTGGCCCAGGTTAACAACCCAATCAAGCTAGCTTTGACAAAGGGTCAGTTAGACTCGAAACATCAAGTCTTTTCTATCCTTACAGATGCTGCCAGACCTGCTGAGATTTTCCAGCATTTTCTCTTTTGGTTTCAGATTCCAGCATCCGCAGTAATTTGCTTTTATCCAGTGTTTAACCCCAATCAAGGATCTCGTAAATGTGATATACCTGGGTGAAGTGTGGGCGGTACGGTGGCTTAGTGGTTAGCACTGCTGCCTCACAGCTTCAGAGACCTGGGTTCGACTCCCGCCTCAGGCAACTGTTTGTGTGGAGTTTGCACATTCTCCCCGTGTCTGCGTGGGTTTCCTCCCACGGTCCAGGGATTTGCAGATTAGGTGAATTGGCCATGCTAAATTGCCCGTAGTGTTAGGTGAAGGGGTAAATGTGGGGGAATGGGTCTGGGTGGGTTGCTCTTCAGAGGGTCAGTGTGGACTTTTTGGGCCGAAGGGCCTGTTTCCACACTGTAAGTATTCTAATCTAAATCACCACATCCTTCAATACTAAACCAATGAATATTAATTAATCAACCAGGCTGGGAGCTGCCTAGTTTTGTTTTAGTTCCTTGGAGCTCTCATCTTTTCTTCAAAATATCTTTGTCTGTTTTAGATAAAGTTCTACGAGCACCACCTCTGCCAAATGGCTATGCTTTGCACTGGTAGCCTGTTCAAATGGGAAGGGTGCTGTATTGAGCACATCCATTTCTCTCCCCATCTATCAACATATGTTGTCCAGACACCAGGTAATAATCGGAATAATGAATTGGACATGCCAAGGAGCAGCTCAACTACCAGAGCCAATGTGGTAGAGTCCAAGTATTTCTGATGCATCAGTCACCAAATCTACACAACACAGTACCACAACAGAACACAGACACTTGACTTGTATTATTCGTCTACAACAATTTGTATTTATCCAGTACCTTAGACATAGTAAAACATCTAAGATGTTTCCCAGGAGTGTTATCACAGTAAATATGACACTGATAATGACAAGGGTCATATCATTTATCCACTGAACTGCTACCAAAGGAGTCCCTATTGACTGTCAATGATGCAAAATGGCAGAGGCACTTCTATACTGAAAGGAAAGCAAAATACTCTGGGTGCCAGGCCTGAAAATGAAGGGTTGGATTTTACACACACATCGCTGATGGAGGGTGTTTGTTCAATCCAGTAGGTGGCCTGTCCACTGGTTACTCATCCACCCTTGCCCAAAGTGCTGGGAATGGTATTGGGACAACCATCTGCCAATACACCCCTTGAGGCCCTTAAGAGGGCAATTAATTCTCACTTAAGGGCCTCATCGTGCTGCCACCAGCTCATCTCCCATGACAGCCCTCCCCATCCCTCTCCAGGGCCTGGAAGCTCAGCATCCATGGAGATGCCCAAACATTCACCTAAATTCCCATCTAATGTCACACATCTCTGTCCCAAATACTGCAGATCTGCAGACCCTGAGCCAGGGGATCTAGTTTCTCCGGTGTGAAAACCAATCTTTTAACCTACTAATGGCCAATTACTCTTTAAAGGCAGCATATAGTTCCCTTGACAGGCTGTACCCCCACTGACTTTAGTGCCCAAAGTTGGGGAGAGGAGAGGGATTTGAGGGAATTCTGTGCCTCATACAATTCAGGCCAAGAACAGAAAATGCTGGTAATACACAGCAGGTCTGGCAGCATCTCTAAAGAAGGAGTGTTGATATTTCAATCTATGATTTTGCATCAGATGTGATATTTATAGTAAACCAGTAATATTTTACCTCAGAATCCAGGCAATTGGCAGTTGTAAGTGGCTTCCGTGTTTACAACCATTCAACCTAAGGGTAGCAAACTCAAAATACTTTAAATAACTGGGTCTACTAGTTTGTTGTGTCCATGAGGGAGGTGAATTCAGCAATACGCCAATCGCAGGTGCATATCTACTAGAATTAGAAACAAAATTCAGTATTAAAACAGCTTTGTATTTTTTCTCTGAGGTATATATGCATTGAGCCATATGTATGCTTTTACTGTGAATGCTGTAATTGCTTCAAGCATTTTGTAGTGACAATTCTTTACATATGCCCCTTCAAGTATTATGCATGGATAATGAACTGTACACAATAGGTATGAATAGGACATGGGGCTGGCCCATTGGAATTCACTGCTTTACTTGGATTAGAAATGCACTTACTTGAATTGAATGTACTGGTAAATTCATCATTCTGAGAGAGACTTTCATCTCACTTGCATGCCCCCAGGGTAACCTGGGAAGTGATCTTCAATGTCACCAGCCAGGACGACTTCCATAGAGGTGTGTCTGTGGCCAATCTCTGGTGACAATGCTGGTTTAATTGTTCTGAATATTCTTTACTGTCGATTGAAGACATTGACAAATCGTTTTGAAGACAGTTCTATCCATGAAGATATAAATATTAGGTGATCTGATCTGTGTGCCGTCACATGGATTTGATGGGATCAATACTTAGAAATGATTCCCTTTGCTGAGGAATCAAAGATGAGGTAACAATGTGGAGTGAACTATTTATCAAAGCAATCAGGAAACATACTTTCATTGAAATGGTAGCAAAAACTCGGAATTTGTTTCACCTCACAGCTACTCCCTTGGCCTTGCCATGCCACATGCTATCACTAGTCCCAGTATATAATTGGATGGTATTTAACCCTGATAAGTGAGGTGATGCACTTTCGAAGAAGAAACAAGAGGAGGGAATATTCAATGAATACAACCCAGGTCACTGAGGAACAGAGGGATTTTGGGGGTAATTAGTCACAGATCCCTGAAATCAGCAGAGAATGTGAATAGGATAGTGAAGAAGGCATATAGGCCACTTGCTTTCCATCAGTCATGGCATAGAATATAAGAGCAAGCAGGTAATGTTGGACTCTTACAGTGCGTTGGTCAGGCCACAGCTAGAGTACTGTGTGCAGTTCTGGTCACCTCACTACAGGAAGGATGTGGTACGACTAGAGGGGATTCACCAGGATGTTGCTTGGGATGGAACAATTGATCTACAATGAGAGCCTAGATTGGCTTGGTTGAGAAGGCTGAGTGTGGACATGATTGAGGTGCAAGTGATTATGAGGGGTATGGAAAGGATGAATAGAGAGAAGCTTTTAGCCGTGGTTTGAGGGGTCTTTTAATGAGGGCATAGTTTTAGAATAAAGAGCAGGAGATTCAGAGGGGATTTGAGAAAAAATCCTTACATTCAGAAGATGGTAGGAATCTGGAATGCACTGCTTGGGAAGGTAGTGGAAGCCAGAAATCTTTAAACCTTTAAAAATTATTAGGATGAGCACTCAAAATATCATAAGATTCTGAAATATGGGACAAGTGCAGGAAATTGAGATTATCAGTTGTAGTTAGGTTGGTGCAGACTTGATGGGCCAAAGGGCCTTTTCTACGCTCTACGACTCTAAATCGATCTCAGTTAATGCCATCTTAGATTGGTTTGTTGTATCATTGTCCACCTATAGCCCCCTTCCACATTGCTACACACCACTTTGTGTATCTATCTCTGGAGAAAACTATCCTCCAATTCAATTAAAGTCTGAAATGTTTTGACTATTGCCCTGCACTCACCCTATAACTTTACCCTCACTTCTATTTAGTAAGCCCCCCCCCCCCCCCCCAAAAAAATATTATTCTCTCCTTTCTTGGCCATAACCTCTACCAAGGCCCTCATGTCTGCTCGCTTAAGAGATGCAGACACAAAAGGATATGGTGAATGCCATTTGCCATCAGATATGGCTGAACTACTTGAATCATTATTGGTCCTGCCTTGTCTGCACAAATTACTCATCATTTCACAATTGTAAATGGGATGGTAAGCCCTGCTTCTTTTCTATACCTCTCTGTTTTTCCTTCTTAAACCCTTTCCCCTCTTTCCTCCATCCTCACATCCAACAATAAATGCCAGAAGCTCATGCGCTTTTTTTGTCACTAGGACTGAGACTATCTGATCAGCTATATCTATTGCCCTTCCAGGAGCCCACCAGACCAAACATTATTTAATTCCACTCCCTGCTCTAACCCTGTACTCACATCTTTCTCTAGTTTCTCTCTTATCTCCCATCAATGTCCTGTCCCAACTCATCTTGTCCTCTATATCCATTTCTGCACCTATCACATTCCCATTAAACTGTGAATCACCCAACTTCCCTCCTAATTCTTATGTTAGACAACATTAATAACTTCCTCTCTTCAGGCATTGCACCTCACACCTTTAAAATCTATCCTCATCAACCCTCTTCTCAAAAAAAAGCCTAACACTTAAACCAAATATCTTGGCAAACCAAACTCTCCCAAAATTCTGTTTGAATCCTTCCTATTAGGTTTCAGCCTCTGCCATAATACTAAAACAGTTCTAACCAAAGTTACCAATTACATTTTATATGCCAATGACAAGGGTCATCCTTCTTGATCCATTGACTGCATTACCCTCCTGAAAGGGCTTTCCATTGATGTTTAGTTAGGTGGAATTACTTGGTTACATTCTTATCAATCTTATTGAAGTCAACTGATAATTGGAAATAATTTATCTTCCTGATACTGTGCCTCTGATGTACCCCAGTGCCCTTGGCCCAGTTCTATTTCTCATTGACATGCTACCTCTTAGTCACATTGTCTGAAAGCACATTGTTAGCTTTCATGTGTACACTGATGCACCTCCCAGCTCCTCCACTGTTGCTAAACTATCAAATTGCTTATCTAATACTCCAGTACTGAATGTGCAGAAATTCTCTGCAGTTAAAATCTTGGGAAGACTGAAATCATTAGTTTTGATTCCCATTCCCAATTCCCCACTCATTCCTTCTCACTCACTACAATCTCAGACTAAATCAGTCTGTTCACAAACTTGGTGTCAAATTTTACCCCAAGTTGAACTTTCAAATACATACTAACATCAATATTGATATTCTGGATTAGTGGTGCTGGAAGAGCACAGCAGTTCAGGCAGCATCCAAGGAGCAGCTCGGATGCTGCCTGAACTGCTGTGCTCTTCCAGTACCACTAATCCAGAATCTGGTTTCCAGCATCTGCAGTCATTGTTTTTACCTCAATATTGAGATTGCCTATTCTGCTTCTATAACTTTGTTTGATTCTGTCCAGTCTCAGTTAACTGTTGCTGAAACTTTCCTTCATATATTTGTAAACACTAGATTTGACTATTTCAATGCAGTCCTAGTTGGTCTCTCATCCTCTAACCTCTGTGAACTTCAGGTAGACTAATATGCTGCTAGCCATGTCTTAACTTGAAGCAAGTCCCAACAACCTTTAATGACAGGGTGATCACTGAAGTACATTTACTCCTGATAAACATAAGAACTAGGAGCAGGAGTAGGCCATTTGGCATTTGAGCCTGCTCCACCATTCAATAAGATCATGGCTGATCTTTTCATGACCTCAGCTCCACTTACCTGCCCTCTCACCATAACCCTTAATAACTTTACTGTTCAAAAAAAAAATCTATGTTAGCTTTGAAAGCATTTACTGAGGAAGTCACAGCTACTTTACTGGGCAGAGAATTCCATAGATTCACAACCCTTTGGGTGAAGAAGTTCCTCCTCAATTCAGTCCTAAATCTGCTCTCCCTAATTTTGAGGCTATGTTGCAGCTGTATAGGCTGCTGGTGAGGCCACACCTGGAGTACTGCATGGAGTTTTGGTTTCCTTACTTGAGAAAGGGTGTACTGGCACTGGAGGGGGTGCAGAGGAGGTTCACTAGGTTGATTCTGGAGTTGAGGGGGTTGGCTTATCAGGAAAGACTGAGTAGACTGGGATTTTATTCATTGGCATTTAGAAGAAGGAGGGATCTTATAGATTCTTATAAAATTATGAAGTGAATAGATAACATAAAGGTAGAGAGGATGTTTCCACTGGCGGGTGAAACAAGCAATCTCCTGATGTTGCAATTCTTATCCTTGTTTTCAAACCCTTCCATTGTCTTGCCCTTCCCTATCTCTGTAATTCTATCAAATTCCATGCCTCAAGATATCTCTGATCATTAAATTCTGACTCCTTGAGAATCTCTAATTTTAATTGCTTCATCATTTGATCGTCTGATCTAATATTCTCTTAAGTGGCTTGGTGCCATACTTTATTTTATAATGATCTTGTGAAGTGCATTGGGAGGTTTTATGATAGTAATGATGTGACAGAAATATAAGTTGTTGTTAAGTGCACTCAGTCTTTCTATGTCTTCGCTTTATTAATTTTCAGCATACTTTCTGTTTAACTTAAACTTTCCTTGATTATGAAAGATGTGAATGCTGAAATGGTACTCTTTTTTTTATCAAAAATAAGTTTCCACCTTGGCCCCTAATCAACCCCACCATTCCCCTTACCATCTTTTTATCGGACTACCAAGGTAACCCATGGATTGATGCAGTTCTGTTGTATCCTACACTGCTGCTACACTGTTTTCCCATGCATATTAAATGCTCAATTCATAGTTGTGTGTTTTGTTCTCATTAAGACAAAGAATACCAGTACTGGAAAAATGAACTATTTTCTAATTTTCCAAGCCAATGTCCCACATGATATCTCTCAGATATACCATGATTTGTCCATATGTGAAGGAAATTATCTTACATTATACATCTTAATCAGATGGACCATAGAGGCCAAGGAGTGGCAGATGGAGTTTAATTTAGATAAATATGAGTTGCTGTGTTTTGGAAAGGCAAACCAGGGTAGGACTTATACACTTAATGGTAAGGTCCTGGGGAGTGTTGCTGAACAAAGAGACCTTGGAGTCCCCAAGGACAATAGTTCCTTGAAAGTAGAGTTGCAGGTAGATAGGATAGTGAAGAAGGCGTTTGGTATGCTTGCCTTTATTGGTCAGAGCATTGAGTTATATGAGTTCTGAGGTCAAGTTGCAGGTGTACAGGTCATTGGTTAGGCCGCTTTGGAATATTGTGTGCAATTCTGGTCTCCCTGCTATAGGAACAATGTTATGAAACTTGAAAGGGTTCTGAAAAGATTTACAAGGATGTTGCCACGTTTGGGGGGTTTGAGCTGTAGGGAGACACTGAATAGACTGGGGCTATTTTCCCTAGAGCGTCAGAGGCTGAGGGGTGACTTTTTAGAAGTTTGTAAATCATGAGGGGCATTGATAGGGTAAATAGACAAGGCCTTTTCCTCGGTTGGGAGAGTTCAGAACTAGAGGGCATAGGTTTAAGGTGAGAGGGGAAAGATTTAAAATAGATCTAAGGGGCAACTTTTTCACACACAGGGTGGTGAGTGTATGGAATTAGCTGCCAGAGGAAGTGATGGAGGCTGGTACAATTGCAACATTTAAAAGGCATTTGGATGGGTATATGAATAGGAAGGGTTTGGAGGGATATGGGCCGGGTGCTGGCAGGTGGGACTTGACTGTGATGGGATATCTAGTAGGCATTGACGGATTGGACTGAAGGGTCTGTTTCCATGCTATACATCTCTATGATTCTATGACTCTAAGAATCAATTTAAAAGAGATCTAAGGGACAACTTTTTCACACATAGGTTACTCTTTGGAATTAGCTGCCAGAGGAAGTGATAGAGGCTGGTACAACTACATTTAAAGGGCATCTGGATGGGTATATGAATAGGAAGGGTTTGGAGGGATATGGGCCAAACGCTGGCAAATTGGACTAGATTTTTTTAGGTTATTTGGTTGGCATGAATGAGTTGGACTGAAGGGTCTGGTTCCATGCTGTACAGCTCTTTGACTCTATGATCGGAAACAGTTGACCTGTCAAGAAGATCTGATCCATCCATCCAGCCCTATTCAGACATGAGCAGTCTGCATTCATTATCAACTCACTTTCACAATGCCAAAATTTAAATGAAAAACCCTTTCACCACTTTAGGGGACAAAAAAGTCAGAAGTTCCTTTTGAACCCCAAGGACAATCAAGCAAACTGTCACTTGATGCTGAACTAAACCCCATTTTTTAAATTCATGAATGGGCATCATTGACTCAGCCAGGATTTATTGGTTGTCCCTACTTGCCCTTGAGAAGGCGGTGATGAGCTACCCTCTTGAACTGCTGTAGTCTGTGAGCTGTAGGTAGACCCACAAAGCCCTGGGGAGGGACTTCCAGATTTTTGACCAATCGATAGTGAAGGAACAGTGATATAATTTCAAAGTCAGCTAGGTGAGTGGCTTGGAAGGGAACTTGCAGGTAGTGTTCCTATATATCTGCTGCTCTTGTCCTTTTGTAAGTGGTTGTCAGTTTGATTAGATTACCTACGGTATAGAAACAGGCCATTTGGCCCACCAACTCCACACCAACCCTCCAAAGAGTAACCACCCAGATCCTACCCCTTTTTTACCCCTGACTAATGCACCTAACACTATGGGCAACACAGCATGACCAATTCACCTGACCTGCACATGTTTGGATTGTGGGAGGAAACCCACGCAGACACGGGGAGAATGTACGAACTCTATACAGTCACCTGAGGCAGGAATTGAATCTGGGTCCCTGGCACTGTGAGGCAGCAGTGCTAACCACTGAGCCACCATGCGGAAGGTGCTGTCAAAGGATCTTTGAGTTTCTACAGTGCATCTTGTAGATAGTACAAGAACATGGAAGGAGGAAAATATGAAGTAATCCAATACTGATTCAAAAAAAATCCAAAATACTGGAACCAACAAAGAGACTTGAGGGTCCAGCTACACAGATTATTGAATCACAAAAGCAGAAATTGCTGGAGAAACCCAGCAAGGCTGCAAACTGTTCTGAAGAAGGGTCACTGGACATGAATTGTTAACTCTGTTTCTCTCTCCACAGATGCTGCCAGGCCTGCTGAGTTTCTCCAGCAATTTTTGTGTCTGTGTGATTCAGATCTCCAGCAGATCATTCCAGCGTCACAAACAGGTATGAAAAAAACTAAAGAAATGCTGGCATTTAACTGTGGAGGATTTGAATTTGGGGTGCTTCAAGTAAGTCTTCAACCATACAAATAATATCAGTCTGGACACTATGCCTAAGCAAGGATCTGATACGATGACAACATTTAAAAGGCATTTGATGGATGCATGAATAGACAGGATTTATGGGCCAAATGCAGGCAAATGGGACTAGATTAATTTAGGATATCTAGTTGTCACGGAGAAGTTAGACTAAAGGGTCCATTTCTGTACTGTCCAACTCTACGACTCTATTGGCCTTAGAAGGTCTGCCATCTAGGTTTACTGGAATGCTGCTTAGACTCAATGGTTCAGCTCAAGAAGAAATTTAACAAACTAGGGTTGTATTTCTGAAGAAGAGTCATAGTGGAGTCAAAACATTAACTCCATTTCTTTCTGCCCAGATGTTGTTGGACCTGCTGAGTTTCTTCAGCATTCTCTGTGTTTGTTTTTATGGTTGTATTTCCTGGACTATTGAAGATTAAGGTGTGGTTTCACTGAAGTTTTCAACATATTAAAGGAATTGATAGGATAGAGCAGAAAAAATATTTCTGCTGGTGGGAATCTAAGTCACAGTGTAGAAATTAGAAAGACTTGCAGGAGTGAAGTTATGAAACTGCTGTTCACACAAAGGACGGTAGAAGTTTGTCGAATTCCTTTACATGATTGGTAATTGATGCTAGATCAATAATTAATGTTAAATCTGAAAATGATAGGGATTTATTAACCAAAGGGATTAATGGAAATGGGGTAGGCTGGTCTTGTGATTATGATAAAATTGAACGGCTGAATAGGATCAAACAGCTAGTTGGCCCACAACTAATGTTTCTACTCTGCACGGTAACTCCCCCAGCTAGACTTTGGGAGAGGAGAAGTTCAACAGTGTAACATAAATTCAAGTTGTGGTTGGCTTCTATATGAAATATCTTGGATCTCGTCATAACAATAAGACTTTAAGACATAGGAGGAGAAGTAGGCCATTGAGACTGCCCCACCCCATTCAATGAGATCACAGCTAATCTGGTAATCCTCAACTCCACTCTCCTCATAACTCTCGATTCCCTTACTGATTAAAAATCTGTGTCAGCTTTGGATATCCTCAATGACCCATCCTTAATGGCCCTCTGCAATAAAAAAATCCAGAGAATCACTACCCTCTGAGAAGGAAGGAAAACCTTCTCATCGCTGTTTTAAACAGATGATCTCTAACTCTGAAATTAAGCCCTCTGGTCCTCCCAGATTCTCCCAGAAAGAACCTCTCTCCACTGTTAAGCCCCCTAAGAATCTTTGGTGTTTTAATAAGGTCACTTCTTATTCTTCTAAGCACTAAAGGTTACTAAAGCCCAACCTATTCATGACAAATCCACCCGTACCCAGTGCCTAGTGAACCTTCTCTACACTGCCAGATTATCTTTCCTTAGATAAGGGACCAAAACTGTTCATAGTGTTCCAGCTGCGGTCTGACTAGTGCCTTGTGTATTTTAACAAGACCTCCATTCTCTGTGTAATAAAAGCCAACAGTCCAATTACCTTCCCTGCTACCCAGTGAACTTGGATACCAGCGAGAGCTCATGAGACGGAAATTATTCTCGTTGGTCTGTGGAATCGCATTAAGATCAATAGTTTCAAACCTTCAAGGCAACCCTCGAAATCCGACTCAGATCTATCCCCCCCTCTCTGTCTCTCCGTGCATCATATCGCCCGGCAACAACATCTACAAGACAGTCTTGCTTGAACAGACCGTTTACCTGGTTCCCTGCTGGTTTGACAGAGGAGGCAAAACTGAGAGAGAGAAAAAAAATGACAGAAATGTTCATAGGAGAATCCGGATAGAGCAAGTTTCAGTTCCCAAAATTTCCCGATTGATTTTCTCTGCAACCCCCATTCCCCCCCCCCGCCAAAAAAACAAACAGAAAATTGATAGTGCATTGTTGCCTGCTGAATGTTGCCTGTAGTTTGTATGTTACAGGGGGGAGATTTGGAGGTTTCTAAGTAAAAGGGGCTGTTTGTAACGTGATCGCTTGTTTGCGTAACAATCACTTTAAACCGGGGGCCGCGACAAAGTGTCTAGACACACACGTGATCGACCGCGCCAATGCGCAGCCAAAGGCAAGAGCTTGTAAATTTCAAGCCTTGTGTCAGTTTCAGCCCGGAGTCCGCAACACTCAGGAAATCCACAAGCAGAGCTGTAAACGGAGACAACTTTCTCGGTCTTATTTTTTTTTTAATTTTCTTTTCCTCACCCCTCCCTTTAAAGGCCGCTGTGTTGTGTTTTAAATTATTGTTGGAGGGAGGCACTAAGTTAGTGAAAGGCAACTGGGAAGGAGAGACAGACAAGCATACGCACGTCAAGTCAAACCAAAGAGAAAGAAAGAGAGGAGACTGGAACGGATTAGAGACATTGCATGTGTATCTATAACCGCCGAAAGGAAGAAGGGAAAACGAAGGAAGAGAGCGATCTCGACAATCATCAGAACCGCCGGATTAAGGGCTTGGATTAAACTGTGGCTCCCCAAAAGCCAAGGAAGGAACAACAAGCGACCGCTTGGGTTACATTTTAATGGATACATATTCTTGGCTACATTTTCCCTACTTTATGCCGGTGGGTTACAATGCATGATTGTATCTGTGACCCATCCTCCTGTATTTAATTGTAGTATTGTTAAAACCAATTTAACAGGATCTTTTATTTTTTAACCTGCCTAAAGATAAGGGGCTGGCGTATGCTACAGATTTGTGCGGCTGTTACTGTGTCGTTGCCATCGAGGACAGGCTGGATTCATGTTTTGCGGATATGTTTTTTCTGTACCTGGCTGGGTTTTAGCGGATTTCTCTCTGGCGGATCTTCGTCTCGTATGTTCAGGACGAAACGATCGGGTCTGGTGCGGCGACTTTGGCGAAGCCGTGCATTGGGAGAAGCAGACGGCCAGACGGATAAAGAGGGCGATGCAAGCCGAGGAGGGGGAAGAGGAGGGGGTGGAGGTGACGGAGGCAGTGGCAGCGGTGCCGGGGGATGTTGCGGGGCGAAAGCATCCAAAGCGAGTACCTCGGACCCCGAACTGAAAGCCCTCACGCACTCGCTGCTGAAGAAGCTAAAAGAGAAACAGTTGGAATTATTGCTGCGATCTGTGGAGAGTAAAGGAGGAGCCCGCACTGGATGCCTCCTTTTACCCAAGATGATTGAGCCCAAACTAAGCAAACAAACTTACTCCTTGCCGGTACTGATATGTAAAGTCTTCCGCTGGGCTGACCTGAGGAACTCTTCAGAACTGAAGAGACTTTATTGCTGTCAATCGTACGGAACGAATAACCCGGATTCCGTCTGTTGCAACCCGCACCACTTTAGCAGACTGTGTGAACTCGGTAAGGTCTTTCTCAATTATCTGAATGCACCTTTTCTGTTACTGAAAAGTATGCCTTTAAGAGGAAAACCGAGTTGCGGGACTTTCCTTGTGGCTGTTCCAGTCCAACTGGGGGCCACCTCGGCGCCTCCATTTGTTGTTAAAAAAAATCCCACCACAGTTTACAGTAATTGGGATCCCAACTGAAGTTCTGCAAATTTTAACCAGCCGCCGCTTTATTCACATCCTGAAAGGTGTCCCTTTTATAAGAATTCTGTGAATCTAACATTTAAAATAAACACTCACCAGAGTAGATTTGATCTGGAAGTTTCATAGTGCTATTTCATGGACAAATCGCTTTTTAAAATGAAAAACTGGGGTCATGTCACAACGTTCTGCTAACATCTGAGATTGATCCCGGATTAGTATTAACTCCGAGCGATCCGGTTTACAACTGAATTTTATTCCATACTAATTCAGGGTCAGAGTTATTAAAAAAGAACATGCGCTGATTTAAAACTGCCCTATCAATCCAAATATTACTGGGCCAATATTGTCCCTACTCAATTATGTAAATTTGTTGCGAATTCAAAGTGTTGCCTAATAATAATCAATTCTCTATTTGCATAGATTCTCATTCAGGATTATGATGTAAAGTGAAACTTGAGTTAGATCGACAACGGAGGCGGGGGGGGGGTGATAAATTGAGTTTTTTTTTAAAAAAGTGATTGCGTTGAAGTATTTCTGGGAATTGCTTGAACATGAAAAGCTTGTTGTTTAAGTTCACATTGCTCTTACAAGGGAGCAGGAGGCAAGTTGTTTTAAATGCCCTATAAAACCTGTCAGATGTATCAATCAAATAACTAAAAGTTTTGTTTTAAGTTTGTCTAGAAGGCTTGTCGCCGCGGTAAATGGGTGATTTTCCAGTTAGATGGCGCGGTCAGATCTTCAGCCAGACTGATTCAGTGTAATTTCCAGAGCAGAAGTGGTTTACGTGAGCCAAGGAGGGGCGATTAGACACACAAGTTGCATATCAGTGAGACTGGCGCCAGGCTGACTCTTTTGTTTATGTGACTGTTAACTATCAAGGCAATCGCCGCCTTCGCTACGCTGCCTCCAGCCCCCAGAGCTAAGACAAATAGTTTGCGAAAGAATGCTGGCTCTCCTACCAGCGTTATCATCAATTTCTATCTCTTTTCTCATGGCTTTGACTTTTTTTTCTCTCTTTTTATGTTTCCAGAGTCACCCCCGCCTCCTTATTCTAGATTTCCAATGGACTCATTCAAGCAGCCTGGTAAGTGGTGTTTTCGCGTTATTTCTCATAGTAATCCAGATGTTTTTGTATGTAAATTGAAAACGATTTCCTTAAAACGTCCCACCCCACCTCCCCATCTGCTTAAAAGATTTTACTATGTGTGTGTGTAGAGGAGAAAAGTTGTGTTTTATTGTAAGTTCTAAAATATTTGATTTATTACATTTTGAAAAGTATTAACAATGAGTGAAATCTTGAACACTGGAAAGTTGATAGCAGCTTTTATTAGGAAAGGAGCATGATTCAGAACTAATCTGGGGCATAGCTAGAAACTCGATCCTCCAGGGGAAATTTGGGCTGGTTTCTCACTTTTATGGTGAATGTTAGAATTTTCACAGTGTACCATAGAGTAATAAATACACCTCCATATACAGCCCAAGACAAGACATAACATGTAGAGTTTTCACACAAATTGCTATGAAATTGTTGTTTATCTGAACAGATGGAAATTTTGATGCATTGAGTTTATTAGAGGTTCTGGAGCCAGTGAAAAAGTTATTACCAAATTCTTGGGTTTTGCCCCATAGCTGCCTACTTGTCACTTTACAGGGTTTTTTCCCATATGGTATAATGTTTTTTCGGAGGTTAAAACACTGATGGTTAGCCATCTATTTGTTGGGGAGAATCCTGTGACTGATCAACTTGGTATTAATCTCTTACACCCATTTCTCTCACTTTCCAATAGAAATCAATTGAAAAAATGATTGAAGGAAAGAAAACTCTCTTTGTAAGCTCAGAGCATTCTGTTGCAATGCAGGAAGTTTGACAGCTGATTTGCAAACACCAAGCTCCCATGCTGATCATGTAGTACACACCAAGCTGAAAATGTGTTGCTGGAAAAGCGCAGCAGGTCAGGCAGCATCCAGCGAACAAGAGAATCGACGTTTCGGGCATAAGCCCTTCTTCAGGAATCCGAAACGTCGATTCTCCTGTTCCCTGGATGCTGCCTGACCTGCTGCGCTTTTCCAGCAACACATTTTCAGCTCTGATCTCCAGCATCTGCAGACCTCACTTTCTCCTCAAAGATTACACACCAAGCTCCCATGCTGATCATGTTGTACACACCAAGCTCCCATGCTGATCATGTTGTACACACCAAGCTCCCATGCTGATCATGTAGTAATGACCAGATCATCATTGTATTGGTTGAATGGTAAATAGTAGGAATTGTGCCTTGTTGCCCCCTCACTCCAACTAGCTCATAACCGCTGGGGGCAATTGCATGGTCTCACTATGATATCAATTTGCATAAAGTAGCTCAATATTTCGGGGATCATGATTGAAAACCACTTCTACATGACTCAGTACCACACACAAGTCAGTGCACTTTAATTTTTGTCTTTTAGCGAATACCTTGCAGTTCATATATAATTGCGCTTACAAGAGGCTTAGGTGTGGACTCAGTGGTCTAGCTCATGTGAGTTCCAGCTCAGTCACCTGGGACTACAATGGGATCATTAACTCACATGCAATCTTCAGTAGCATAAACATAAAAATGTTGAAACTCATACAGGATGGACTGGTGTAAATAGATGAGTCTAGAGAACTATTGGAGATGCAATCCTGATGTTTCCATCTCAAAGAGACCATTCTTCTTTATGATCTCCAAGAGTTGGACAGTATCCCTTGGGTGTGACCTGTTAATGCCACTTGAAGCCATTCTTTATGGTGCATGCAAATAGAATACCTATTCAGGAAAGGCTGTATGACTCACACTTCATATTTGCCTAGCTATTTGTGTGTATGTGGAATTGACCACATCTTCAACCATACCCAGCTCCCAACTGTTACCATGACATGAAAAGCATAATGTCTACTCAGTAGACTTTCATGTTGAATGGAACATTGCATTGTCAGTGCAATTCCTTTACACAAGTTTCTTCCGTTAGAGATGGGACTTCATGCAGTGCAAGTCCTGTTGTCATATAGCACTGAGTAGAGTGTGGCAATGTATTCTAATTGTTTATGTGATTTGAACATTAGAAGATGTCTAAAGTAAACCTTCAGAAAAAGAGGTAGGAAAATTGGCTTTGTGTAAGGTGAGCTGAGAAGAGTATCTGTGGAAATGGTCACCATATATTTTAGACAGAGAAATTTGTTTTAAGTTAGCAGTGTAGTATTTTCATGTTGGAGACAGACATTGTGGGTTTAAGTTTGACTCGAGAGACTTGAGCACAAAGATCCAGATAGACAGTTCGGTGCAGTGCTGAGGGAGTACTGCATTATTGGGTATACCATCATTACATGAGACAGTATACCATAGGGTTATTTCAATGAATAAGGGAGTTCACCATGTCATGGCCAATATTTAATCCTTGATTGTCACCACTGAAATAGATTATCTGAACTTGATTTTATTTCTTTTTGTGGGTTCTTGCTGTACACGTCATATTTTCTATGTAACAACAATGTTTGTATTATTGAGATTTCATTATAAACTGGTCTGAGATTTCCTGAGATTGAATGTGCTGTATCAATGTGAGAATTTATACAGCATCATTGATGCATGATTCCTTTTCCAATGAAGTGCATTGCAGCCACAGACCTATAAAGTATGCCTTTTTTCTCTTTACACCCACCTTCTAAACGCTCTGGATGGGTTGGTGTGTAATTCCATGAGAATTGACTACATGCTTGTACTGTTGGAAACAAAGCTAACTTCCCAGTCCAATTTTCTCCAGCTCTTAAGGTGACTTGCAATAAAGTTCTTATTGACCTGAGGAATTTCACGCCTATGGGCAGAAAATCAAAACTGCTACAAATTGCTACTGACCTTTCATGTTCAAGTTCTTTGCATGTGACAGGAGCATATGAAATTGTGTAAATTGTAATGTTTGTTCATATATTTTTATTTTCTTAAGTGAGCTGAGGACCTGGCAGTCCATTGAGGGATTATGCCTGGACTGTGTGACATCTGTACTGGGTATTTACCCTGGGATTTGAAGAAGTAATAGTTCAAAATTGATTTCTGTGTGAAAATCCTGCTGGATTATCAACAAACTTTTGATTTAAGGAGGGAAGAAATTTTAAAATCTTTTAAATTGATTTTGATTTTATTAATGATTCAGTAGGCTTTAAAGTATTATCATCATCTATCGAACTCTGGTACAAAGCACCTGCATTGCTAAATAATGTACCTATTTCATTTGTGAACTTAGAAAGTGTTAGTAAGTTATTTGACTATAGGGACATTATAGCTGAGCCTAATATATGGGTCACATCTAATACCTACGCGCATCATTTTCAGCAGCGCGATGCAGCAGGAGGTTTTGTTGATTCTTTTCTTTTTTATCTCTCCCAAACCCAAGTAGGAGAGACCGAGTCTTTAGTATCATCATTGCAATCCCAGTTGAAGGGCTTTAAAGGCAATGGATCTTTGGCAAGTAGCAAAGTTAATATGACTCAGGCTGGAGGAGCAAAATGGCTTACCACTTTCCATTCATAAACATGGTTCATTAGTTTCTGGCATTTAATGTACTGTAACTTAGGCTTGTAGATGTTTTGTGAGCAGAGAGAAGAATGATAGGAGCATTCTTATTGATCGGTACAAATATGGGACCATGATGTGCATGAAGCAAAGGGACATTATAAAACCAAGCATATCCAAGTTTTATATGCATTCATTCCCTCTTATGGAGTGTTTCTACTTGCAACTAATTAGATTTCTGCCTGGAGGGAAAAATATCACTTTGGAAATTTAGCAATTGGTAACAATATACAAATTTACTAACAAATAAAATGATTTATTGGTCAGCAATCACAGAATCTAACCTATGGGGTGGGAGGGGTGTGTGGCGGGAGTGGTGTGGAGGCTGTACACAGCGGCTTGAACAGACTGGAGGCTTAGCTAAACAATTTGGGCCCTCAAGTAAATTAGACATACAGCAACTTCTGCACCTGATGTGTCCCATTAGTTGAGTGGAACAACTTCCTGTGAGGTGTTGACATAAAGGTTAACATTATGTATGTAAACAGAAAGCCACAATCTGAAGCTGCACTAATGGAAGGGAAAGCCCAATAACTTTCGAGGAAGTAATGCCGAGTTTAGTATTTGGAAGCTACAGAAAGGCTTTCCTTCTGGGTGGGAGTGAAAACAAATATAAGTTTAAATCCCATTTCTGTGTACCTGCTTGTCAACTTTAGCGACGTGTTTTTATTTTTTAAAAAGTCAAATTTCAACGTGTGGGCCATAAATAAGCATGTAATTAGTCAAACAATCGACATTGGCAACATAAGTTTTGTTTTTTGTTCCATGTCCTCTGCCAGCCAGTGTGACCAGTCAGTGTGGCTGAGCTCCAATCCCAAGGAAGGCTGTGTTGTTGTACAACACTTGGGCACTTAGAACTTAATTTGCTCACGGCATGAAGTAATATTTATTTTTGAAGGATTCTAAACAATGGGAAGGTAAAACATGAATGTGAGGAACTAAGCCACCTTCACTGTTATCAGACTTGGTGTCGGAGGTGTTCCGGCTGATGTCGATGCCCCTAGGTCAGGGAGGGC
The DNA here is from genome assembly GCF_037043375.1 of Chiloscyllium plagiosum. Taxonomy (NCBI): domain Eukaryota; kingdom Metazoa; phylum Chordata; class Chondrichthyes; order Orectolobiformes; family Hemiscylliidae; genus Chiloscyllium; species Chiloscyllium plagiosum. The sequence goes on from NW_028270139.1 coordinate 132,200,490, forward strand.
TCCTCTTTGTCACTCTTGCATGTGTGCAATATATTGGGTGACAACATGCTCAGGTATTGTCTACAATTTCAACACTTCCCACACCAAAGAAAATAGATCAGCTGCTCTCAAACATTTGGGCTAACGTACTAGGCGGACATTCCAGAGGGTTTCTGGTACCTGAGGAAGTGTGTCCCAGTTTGAACACGTGTCTTTAGGATGGGAGAGGAAAACTAAGCTCAATATTGTATAACGCTAAGATGGAATAGCGTGGCAGATATGCTTGTGGCTTTATAAATGTATGAAAATGTCAGACTCAAAACAACTAGCTGTTTTATTGAACTCCTCTTATACAGTTATGTTATAGTTCAGCATTTTGACCTCTACCCTGCAGCAACTATGTTAGCTTCTGGGAAAGAGAAGGAGACAAAACAAATTTTTAAAAAATTGAAGGCCAATGTGTTGAAGAAAATAAATTCCCCTCTGGTGAGCATTAATAGTTTGGCCTAGGCTGCCTTAGGAGCAGAGCTTGCCTGAACGGCTCAGGTAATGTGTTACTTTACACAAACCATCCTTTAAAGTGTACCTTGTTTAGAGCATGGAAAGGCCCCATCCTTGTTAAGAGATACCCCTGGCTGTAAAATATCAGGGGCTGACTTTGGAAAATTTCTTGTGATATGAGCTCAGTGGAATTTGGAGCCAGGGCGGGTGGAGAGTGATGTGGGTTAAAGGTACTTTTTTTGCAGATCTGTTGACAGGCTTTTCAGTTGAAGTCTGAACAGATTCGCTACAGATTCATTTGAAAGTCCTATTCTGAAGCAAGAGAGTTTAAAGAGAGAGACACTTTGTAATTGTGCCTAATCTTTATCAGGGGTTGGGCTTCTCAAAGCCTCTAGGTTTTAGTATTTGAGGTATTTCAGTGTGGCTGGCTGGGAAATGGAGATAGCTTGGAGAAGAGCCAAAGAAAATGGATCCACATTGCTCCCTCGCTGTTCGGCTCTTAATGTGGAACTGTGGCATGAAAACAAGGCTGAATCTTCTTAGGAGATGGCTTTCATCAGCTTAGTCAAAAATGCTGTTGGAACAGGAAAATGAAGGTTAACCCTCTGAGAACTGGATAGATTTTTGTGTTAGGTTCACTGCACATTATGTTTCCCTTTCCACAATCTCCCTAATAAACTATGCAACTGTAACTCTGTGACTGTCTGCTGCACACCCTATGTCACTTTCCGATTGCTTATCTACTGAGTTCCTGAATCAGACAATGAGTCAGAAGAATGGAGCAATAAACTGGCAGTTAGACTCCTACAGGAATTGTCATGGGATTTTGTTCCTGGCGAAGACAGGAACAAAGGAAGTTGGTATTTTTAAATCCCAATGTCCTTAAGTGAGCAAGTTTCCCAAGTCCATTCGCAGTCAGAGAATCAAGAGCTTTACAGCATGGAAACAGCCCCTTCGGTCCAACTAAGCCACACTGACCACGTTCCCAAACTAAACTAGTCCCACTGGCCTGCACTTGACCCATATCGCTCCAAACTGTTTCTTTCATGAACCTATCCTTTATATGTGAATCTGTTGTCAGTGACTGTCAATAACTTTTTTAGCTATAGAGAGAAAGTAATTAGATGTGATGTTTGTGTTTAGTGATTCAAATGGTGTCAGAAAAATATATCCTGAAATATTTCAATAAATGCTTTTCCTTTTTTATTTCTTATAGCAGACTCACCAGATTCTGTGCCTCCCTCAACTGAAACTGGGGGAACTCATTATATGGCCCCTGGGGGGCTTTCAGGTAAGAGACACTGTTGTATTCTCGACAAGTTAATGACTCTTAAGTGCTGAAATGGAACTGTCACAATGTTTTTAAAAATGTAGTTTTGTTAACGACTTTAGGTGGAATTTAATCAGTGAGGTGCGGGTCATGTCAGTGGAAGTGTGCAGCAAATTGAGTGGGTGGATTTAATGATAATATTGAAGGTCAGGAAGCTGCCATGTGGGCCACAGATGATCACAGGTGGTCAGAAAGTGTTTGCACCCTCCTCTGGGTAACTGCAGTGCTTCAGTAGAATGGAGCGGTAATCTGGGAGCCCTCCTCATCTCTTGTGTAGGTCACAATTTTTCACCCTCATCATTTCCCCTTAACTCTTCATCATCTCCTGGGATCCATCATGCCTGCACCTGACGTCCAGTCTACCCTGGTCACCAATGTTTGTGCCACTCCTGACAAGTCCAGCTCCATGACCATTTCCCTGTTCCCCTCCTCTTTCCCTCAGTGTTCAGCAACGATAACTGCTCCCTTATGGTTCCAATAAACCCGTATGTTTGATGCACACTACCTTTTTAACCAGTTGAAAACCAAGTGGTGCAAGTTTCCTGTATGTTGCTGATTAATCTTGAAGGCTTATTTTGATTTGGAAGAACCGTGTTTTAATGATTGTAATTATAGAAACATAAAACATTACATAGAGCAGTACAGGCCCTCCGTCCCTCCCCTTTATGTTGCGCCAGCCTGTAAAATCAATCTGAAGCCCATCTAACCTACATCATTCCCATTTTGTTCATATGCCTGTCCAATGACCATTTAAATGCTCTTAAAGTTGGTGAATCTACTACTGTTGCATTGTTATTCATGACGTAAAAATGCAAGGAAACTAGGTTCTGACCACTGGTTGCTGTGTGTCTTGAGCATCGTTGCTGAAAAATCTTAATCCCTTAAACATAACCCACTGTTGGAAAGCTGAGGTTAAGTTATCTGACCCACCATGATTCCCATTTTTAATGGCCTCATTAAATTCCACCTTTTATTGTTGAGGAGTAAGACAGTTTGAAATCAGAGTGAATGTCTTCATTGTCTGTGTTCTGGCAGAGCTGATTGCCTGTATAGTTTTCATTCCATTTATATCAATGCAATGAAACTCAGGCTGGTTCTTTTTACTGAGTGGCCAAGCTGTTCTGCCAAATAACTTCCAGACAGCACCAACCTGCACTACACACATTGAGAGGAAAGGACGTTGCTTCATGGATCAGTATCAAAATATGGTTTGATTATTCTGGGTGTGTAGTATGCTATGTGATTCCAGATGCACAATGCTGTATAGTATCCCAAATGTATATTATACTGCAGTATTCTAGAGATTGTGGTATTGAAACTGCACAGTGAAACTTGGTATTCGAAGTGTGCAGCATATTATTATGTTTTCAGTGTGGTATTGTAGATAGGCATATTTATATTCTAGACATTATATTATAGGGTGGTACTCTAAACTGTGTTAAGATATTCTATTGCTTCATCCACTATAGTTACAGAAAGATCCTGCTTTGCATGTGGTATGTTGTCCTTAGCAATTTGGAAGGGATCCACAGTCTGAGAAGCAGTTTTGCTGGGAGGGTGTAAGGGTTTATGCTTTCCTGATGCTAATTTACAATGGTGTCATCTTGTGATATCGAATGGGACAAAATCAGTAAGACAATGGCTTGGACAGACAAAATGACCGCTCCCTTCACTGACCTGTGCTGCTGAAAGAAAGCTAAATTGATTTGTTAGTTTCATCCTTCAAATTTTTGTAATCTGCAACTGTATCATTATAGCAGCAGCTGATATTAAATTGCAAATCCACAAGCATTACAGGCCTGAGGCAATATCTGCATTTTCTGCAGAGCTTTACGTCTCATTCAGACTATACTTATGTGTTTGGGCTCTTGAGAAGTGAAGTTGAGTCTATGGATTTATGTAAGGTGGCTTTGACTGGTAGAAAAACATTTCTCGAAGGTTGTTTGTGAAAGTTAGAGCTGGCTTTATATCAGATGCAAGCGACGAAGTGTGTCAGTGGAGACTAAATCCCTCAGATTTTAAAGGAACAGTTCTTCATGAAATCTTTCTTATTTCTACATTCCAATGATTGCAATATATCATGTGGTGAATTATGGTGGGGGTATGACAGAGGTGGATGTGGGGGTGCAGAATTAGCTCTTGTCCTCTGTTTACATTATGCTAATGCATCAACAGACTTGGTCAATGGTGTATCTCCTTTGCGAGTCTTAGTTGAATCTCTCACCAAGTGTTTGACTAATTGTTGGTATGTGGGAAGATTTTTAAAAGTCTGAAACCAAATGAAACATCTGACAATAGGAAATGTATGAAGACACACAGATGAAACTCCCCCAAGCCAGTGATTTTTCACCCTACCCCACGTCTTTCTCTCTCTCTCTCTCTCAAATAAAGTGTTACGAGTTGACATTTCAGTGACTAACATTCTGGTCAGGATCCAACAAGTTAATTTTAGACTGTGGTGCTACGTTATAGGAAGTTGTTGGAACTCAAAGTAACAATCAGCCCCACTTACAGCCATTAACCTGTGCAGGATAGCACTGATTCAGAAGAACTGTGTCACATTTGTTGGAGTTTGTGGAAGTGGGCATGCAGAATCTTCAGTGCTTCATTCAGTTGAAATGAGGATGATGTTTTGTGGTACGTAAATTGTGTCTGGACTGGTTATTTTGGGCTGTACAGCGTTAAGGTGAATTGCTGATAATTGCAGATCTTGTTGCTGCAATTAATCGAGTGTCACTGAATGAATGGACAGTTTAGCTTTTAAGAGCACTGATTTCACCATCCTGCAAGATTTGTAAACAGCAGATTGGCACCAATAATCACAATAACCCTGGCACTGAAATAGAGACTGGGCCATATGCTGTATGTCTATTCAGAGAGGGCAATCTGTATCAACAGGGAGATTGAAATTGAGTTAGTAATGGCGAATGCATATGCCAGGAGTCAGAATAGACATTTTATCAACACTTCACTTGAGATTGGTCCCTCTGTGACTTGATATTTGAAAACAAAATTAGCACACCTTGTTAATCAGGTCTTAATCCTTAAAATTTGTCACACTGAGCCCAAGTAGATCAGCATAATTAGTTATAACTTCAGTTTAAAACAACAATGATTCCTGATTTCAGAGACAAAAACAAACCAGTGAAGTCTGAGTGGGAGAAGTTTTGGGTGCACTTCTGTTATTCAAAAGAGCTTGATAAGGTGATAAGCCTCATGCAGCAATATGTTTATAGTTACACCACAGAAAGAAACCATTCAGCCCATCAGTGTGCCAGCAATATCCTATTGCAATATGAACTATCTTGCCCATGTAGGCCCAGTGACTAATAATGGGTGGTTTAAGAAGGTGGAATTTCATTTGGGTGTGTGGATAAGGTTCCATTGTGACTTCACCTTAATACGAATGTCTCCTAGTCCCAAGACTATTGATGAAATGCTGATATCATGGACACAATGGACTGATTTTTCTTTTAGACCTGGTGAGATACTGTAGGAAAATGAGAGACTGACCAGAGGATAATGCCCACTGTTAGATTTTAGCCTAACCTCAAGCCTCCTTTCCCTAACTAGAAGGTCAACACCTATCCTTTCTTTTACCTGCTGCATACAGATGCCAGCTGTGGAGGCACGAGTTTAACAAGACTCCATAATTTTCTGCTTGCCACTACATTGGCCACATGGAGAGAGTGCTGCTATGTTGAGTCAGTGATAGATGTGCAGATGTTTATTTCATAACAACGTGGTTTTGTAAAAATGGATGGCTGTACGTTTGTAATGCTGGTTAGCTTAATGCAAAAAAATCTGGCTCCACAGTGTCTAATGGAACACAGCACCAATACACAGGCCAGTTGTTATAGGCCTCTAATTCACCTCTCACTCTTGCATCTGACAAGAAGACATGATTGTCTTGTTGGGATATGGCCACTTTAATGAGGTGAGTGCACAATAGTGACACTGTTCATAAATGAGTATAGGCAGCATCTATTACAAAGGCTACCCATCTTTTTGTGTTCTTTCAAAGGTACTAACTCACACAGCGGAAGACAGTTCCTCAGACCCTAGCACCTTCCTGTAGTCGGAGTGAAAATGAGACAGGGTGACACCTTTTGATAAAACACCCTTAGCAATGAGTTATCTCAGCCTGCGCAATAAAGGTGGATTGGGCCATCACTAGGACATGAAGCTTCATGGGTTACAAGTGTGCAGACTTTATTTATGAATGGGAGCAAGCAGCCTGTATACATTCTGTTTAGGTTGCTGGATCATGAGTAGGATTGGGAACATTGCTGAATTTCACCTCTCTCTCTTGCACAGAGATACCAAGACAATTTGGAACGCAACTATCACCAACTCAACACAGGTGGAAGAGTAGACAGAGGGAGAGAAATATTTTTGCCAAATAGGGAAAGAAAGAAAGACTTTCATTTATGTAGCACCTTCCACAACCTCCAGATGCACTTTACAGCTTTTGAAATTCTTGTGACATGTAACGTAGAAACAAAGAAAAACAGGGAATAAAGAATTAATGGTGATTGACTCAGACCTGCAAATGTGTTGAATGGATGAATTTTTTGAATGTTGATGACTATCGATTTTTTTTAAATTAACAAAATGGAATATTAATTAAAAACAAATTATTGTTTCCTTCTCCCATCCCTTCAGTTACTGAAACATGCATGGCTTTTATAAGTCTGCCTGAATCCACCCAGACTTGATTTTGTTAAAATTCATGTCTTGTCTGTGAATATATAAGACCACTCAGTTTGTTAAGGGTCTTCCTGCCTTTGATGCTCCAGTATTTGTTAAATGTTGTGCATGCTGTTTGTGGAGTAGGAGACTTGCTGGATCTGTTTCCCTTAGACTGTGCCAGCAGAGACCGCAGGGTGGTGTGGATTGTGCTTAGCTTTCTTGCTACTCATAGCTAGATTCTTTTGAAAGTTAAAAACCACAAAGGAAGGCTGCTTTTTTTTTTTGAAAATAAAAATGTTTTTAATCAATTTTACAGTTTGTTGTCGCTGGAGCGAACTCTTGAAAAACACTTTTTTTTCCCATCTACTGCTTTCAAAGAGCAGGAAGCGAGTGGGTGATATGTTCAATCTATTGCTTCCTGCTTCTCTCCACAGTACCTCCTTCTCCCCTCCCCCACCCTCACCTTGCTCGCTTCCTCCCTGAAGGTGTTGATAGGGAAGGTTTAGTGGCTGCTATTTGCTGTCCTGTATTTTGTTGTATGACTTTTGACGGTGAGCTGTAGTGTGCATGCACACACACGTGTTATCAGATATCAATCAAAAGTGCAGTGATGCCTGTTCTGTTTGTCTCAACTTCCCTCCATTCCTAGTTCAGAATGAAATATAACTTCTTGTCTTACAGTGAAATATATTAACGTATTCTAAGAATTAAAGCTGTGATTTAACTTGCAGCAAATCAGCCAACATGTTTTCCTCAGTGAGCTATCAGCATTTATTCCACCCTTTTTCTTTTAGTTCCTTTTGTTTTTGTCTCGAGTCCCTTTTTCTCTCAAATTTCACACACTTACACACGCACACACAATCAAATTCAAGTGACCAATCCATTGGTCAGGCCAAGATCTTGTTCTGAAATTCTCTGTTTTCAGTCACCTCTCTCTGATTCTCAGGACACACTCAAACCGATTTAAAACATTGATGTGAGCTGAGAGATAACAACCCGAAGTTTTACTTGGGTGTGATATAAAATTCCACTTGTCTATGGAAGGTGCTAGGAACCCTTTAAAGTCATCAAAGGGATTTGCGCAGCTCTGCTAAAAAATCTGCACATTGTAGCCCTTATGAGTTATTTTCTGCCTGAAATATTTTATAAGTTGAATTGGAAAGTTTAAATTTTCTGTCTCCAGCTTTGTCTCAACTTCTGGGTTTCTTTCCATATTCATGTCTCTTTTTCAGACTTGTTTATGCAAACTGGGAGGGAAGTGTCTCAGTATTTTCCTTTACAAAATGCTTATTCAGCATGCTCCCTGAGCACAGATTGGAGACTGGGCTAGGAGTGATTCCTGACTTGTCCAAACAACTGACCAATTAATGAGATGTACTAAGTTCCACTTCATTTCGCCAATCCATGGGCTGGGAGTCCTGTGTTCTGATAATTTTTTTTATCTTTTAGATATCATCACACAAATAAACAGACCATTCAATAATATCATATTGCTGCTTTTCTGTGTGCTAATTGGCTCTCGTGTCTCCTACATTACAACATTGTGCCTTTCAGAGATACTTTGTTAACCTGGCATATCCAAGCATTTTTTGGTTATTGTGAAAGGGCAAATGCAAATCTGTTTTCACCATCTCAGTAATTGTTGATCTCCCACTCTGTCTCTGCACATTTTTTGTTGTTCTGAACTTGTCTGTGTACTGGTCTCTCCTTTTATCTTTAACTCTGGTTTCCTCTCTCTCTCTCTCTCTCTCTCTCTCTGTTTGTAACTTCTCTTATCTTAGTCTTTTCCAGCCTAAACTCTGTCTCTTGCCATATCCTTAGAGCTTCAACCTCCCATCTTCACCAGTACCTCTTTAACTCTTTTTTTTCCTCTGCAACTATCTTTCCTCTCTCCTCCACCATCTCCCCAACCACCCCACCCTTGCTCCTTCTCTCTGTATGTCTGTTTCTTCCTGTCAAACTTGTCAGCTAGAGTAATGAATGAAGCTCAGTTCAGGACAGGAGGAAGGTCTGGAGACTGGAGCCGGGGACTGACTCAGGTCTCTCTGGAGGAAGAATAAAGCTGACCACTTGAGCTTAATCCCCAGAGCGTTGATGAAGAACTGGCTCCTCCTGGAAGCACAACAATGACCTTTAATTCCCCTTTCATGTTTATAAGATTTTTGTGTTATCAGGTGCAGACAGGAAAGTGGAGTTGAGATCACAACCATTTCAGCAATGGTCTTACTGACTGGCAGAACAGGCTTGGAAGACTTGAATTGAATGGTTTACTCCCCAAGTCCTGTGTTAGAATTTGAGTCTAGGTAGAACACTGAAGAGACTTTGAAGACTATTTAACACTGTTTAAGAAAAGGAATGCAAGCACAACACCTTTTGTTGGCTTTATTTTTTAAAATATTTTAGCAAGTTATGTAAAATTTAGTTCGATATATATTTCCATCGTTTGTACAATCCAATTTATTAAATAGCAAGATATTATGATATGTACCCCAGCTTTCCTTGTGTGTTTGCACAGTTAAAAATCTTACATGAGAGAGTCTCCACAAATCTCCGCATCTTCAATGAAGGGGGAACACAGCACATTAGTGCTAATGATAAGGCATTTGTATCCATCTTGGATTAACCTTATCAAGTGGATGATCTTGTCATCCTCAAAATCTCTTCAGCCTTTGATTCACTCCATGTGATATCAAGAAATGACTGAAGATACTGGGTACTGCGAATGTCATGGGCTTTGACACATTCTGACAATAGCACTGAAAGCATACTTCAGAATGAGCTGCATTCTATCCAAGCTGTTCCAGTTCAGCCAAAAAAACAGAACAAATGCAACCTGGTCAATTACCATCTCATCAGTCTACTTTCAACCATCAGCAAAGTAATGGAAGATGGAGTCTCAGGTAGAGAGGATAGTGAAGAAGGCGTTTGGTATGCTTTCCTTTATTGGTCAGAGCATTGAGTATAGGAGCTGGGAGGTCATGTTGCAGCTCAGCTCTACAGGACATTGGTTAGGCCACTTTTGGAATATTGCATGCAATTCTGGTCTCCCTCCTATAGGAAGGATGTTATGAAACTTGAAAGGGTTCAGAAAAGGTTTACAAGGATGTTGCCAGGGTTGGAGAGTCTGAGCTACAGGGAGAGGTTGAATAGGCTGGGACTTTTTCCCTGGAGCGTCGGAGGCTGAGGAGTGACCTTATAGAGGTTTATTAAATCGTGAGGGGCATGGATAGGATGTAGACAAGATTGTTCCCTGGGTTGGAGGAGTACAGAACCAAAGGGCATAAATTTGGAGTGAGAGGGGAAAGATTTAAAAGAGACCTAAAGGGCAATTTTTTCAGAGGGTGGTGAGTGTATGGAATGAGCTGCCAGAGGAAGTGGTGGAGCCGATACAATTACAACGTACAAAAGGCATCTGGATGGGTATATGAATAGGAAGGGTTTAGAGGGATGTGGCCAAGTGTTGGCAAATGGGACTAGATTAGGTTAGGATATCTGGTCGGCATGGACAAGTTGGACCAAAGGATCTGTTTCCATGCTGTACATCCCTGTGACTCTGTCATCAACAAAGCCAACAAACAGCACTTACTGAACAACAATCTTCTCACTGACATTCAGTTTGCCAGGCCCACTCGTTCCTGGCCTCATTACAGCCTGGATCCAAAAATAGGTAATTGAGCTAAACCTGAGAAAGAGTGAGTGCAACTGCCCTTGACACATGGCATCAAGGAGCCCCCAAAAAAGCTGGAATCAGTGGGAATAAAGATGAAAACTCTAGCAGTTGGAGTCAACCCTGACATATAGGGAGACAGTTTTGGCCGTTGGAGGTCAAGAGGTTCTCAGGATAGTGTCCTAGGCCCAACCATCTTCAGCTGCTTCATCAAGACCTTCCTTCTACCCTCAATAAGGTCAGAAGTGGGGATATATATTGATGACTGCAGAGTTCAGCACCATTAGGAACTCACCTGATTCTGAAGCAGTCCATGTTCAAATGTAACAAGAGCCGGACAATATCCAGGCTGGCAAGTAACATTTGGGCCAGATACATGCCAGGCAATGACCATCACTGATAAGAAAAAATTTAACTGTTATCAAACTTGCAAACAAGGAGCACGAATGGGCCATTTGGCCCCTCAAGACATCTCCACCTTTCAACAGGATCGTGGCCGATCCAACTCTAATCTCCAGTCCACACTCCTGCCTACCCCTCATAACCTTTCATCCTTGTTTACCAACCCTTAAAACTATTCAAGGACTCTGCTTCCACCATTTCAGGATGATAGTTCCAAAAACTTATGACCCTCTGACAGAAAATGTCACCTCATCTCTGTTTTAAATAAGTGATCTCTGATTTCCAGATTCTCTCATGAGGAAAATATATCCTTTCAATATTCACCATATCCCTCAGGGTATGGGGACTGGAGATTACAATTGGATCAGCCATAATCCGATTCCAAGCTCCTCCAAATACAAGCCTGAGCTGCCCAAATTTTCCATATAACAAAAGCTGTTCATTCCATGTATCGGTCTGGTAAACCTTCTCTGAATTGCTTTCAATGTATTTATATATTTCCTGAAGGAGACTATTACTGGACACAACATTGCAGATGTTGTCGCACCAATGGCCTGTATAACTAAAGCATAACCGTCTACTTTTGTATTCAGTTCCTCTCAAAATATATGATAAATTACAACTTTTAAAATTCCTACCACACTTGCATACTAACCATTTGTTAGACATTCATTAGGACACCCAGATCTTTCTGCCCATTGACTACAATGACATCAATTATTGCAAAATTCCCCCAATCGTCAACATTCTGGGAATTACTACAGGGGAACCTCGATTATCCGAATACCAATTATCCAAAAATCGGACTATCCGAAGGAGATCTCCTGATAGAAACATTACATCAAAGAGGTGTTTCCAACAGTCATTGCGTCTTTTGTTTACAGTGATTACACAGGCACCGTCTCCAAATGACCTGTCTGTCCGCCCTTTCTCTCTCTCCCCACACTTTCCCTGGAGATCTACAGGGGGGTGTACCCTAACTCCGTGTCTCCCCAACCCCCCCCCCACCGCTTCCCAGGAATAATCCCTCCAACATTGTCCTGTGCAAGGCAAGGATGGAACCTGTCAAAAATTTGCAGTAAAATGTTGTGTGTGTGGCTGTATCTGTGTGCTATTTGGAGACTTACCCCACAAAGGCAACAAATGCCCCGGAGAGGGGGTAGAGGCTGGTGCTTTGTGCTGGGGGGCGGGGGAGAGGGGTTGAACGGGGTTGGGGGCAGAGGGAGGTTTCGAGTGTGGGGGAGGGTTAAACGGGGTTGGGGACAGAGGGAGGTGTTGGGGACGATGGGAGGGGTTGGACGGGGTTGGGGCCAGTGTTGGGGAAGGGGGGGGGGCGGTGTTGGACCGGGTTGGGGGGCAGTGCTGGGTGGGGGGCAGAGCAGTGTTGGGGTCATTTGAAGGGGGTTGGGGCGGGAGACAGTGTTGCACGGGGTTGGGGGCGGGGGCTTGCGCCCTGTGTGCTGCTGCAGTCTCCTGAACGGGGAGTAGACTTTAAAAACTCCAAGCCCCAGTGGAAAGATATTTAATCGATTATCTGAACGAAATAGTGCCCGCCCATCTTGATCGGATAATCGAGTTTCCACTGTATTTATCAGAAACAGAACTGGATCAGCCGTATAAACACTCTTGTGTTTACAAGAGTAGGTCAGAACCTGGGATTCCTGTAGCAAGTAATTCCCCTCTGGTACCCCACTGACCACATTTAACATTCTTTCCCTTCACCAGTGATGCTCAGTAGCTGCAATGTATATCATCTACAAGATGCACTGCAACAAATCACCAAGGATGCATGGACCAGCATCTCTGTCATAAACCCATCTCTACCACCTAGACGTTCATGAGTAGAAGATACCACCACCAACAAATTTCTTTCCAAGAAATTCAACATTCTCACTTGCAACTACATTATTTTTACTTCACTGTCACTGTTGCTGTATCTGGCGTAGCTACAGCAGATGAACTGTAACAGTTCAAGAAGATTCCATTTCCTCAAATGGAATCAGGCAAAGGCTCTAAATGTTGGCGTAGCCAGCGACACCTGTACCATTTGAATAAATGTATAAAAAGTTGAAAGAGAAGACTTGATGGGTGAATACTGCAGATTGGGTGCAAGTAACTGGAAGTTTCCCTCACAAACACTTCAATCAACTGGGTTCTGCTGGGGCTGGGGGAGGGAAAGTAGAGACAAGACACAATCATAATATAAATCTGCAATAGTTCATTTGTATTGTACTTGTCAGGTAAAGGGACTATGTCTCAAGACCCTGTATCGCCCCTCTGCTATGGTTTAAATAGATGCAATGTGGGCTGACTTTATAGACTTGCTGTGTGATACTAAAATGCATGGGGCATTAGAGAAGTAAATATATGGGTTTGAGTATCTTCTGAAAGAACATGGTAAAAGAGAGCTTAGCTTTAAATGTATAAAAAACCGTGCCCCTCCATTTGCTGTGAATTTAGTCCTTTTGACTATATGCTTATTTTTATTGGTGTTAGGTTCAATGCTTAACAGAAAGGAGACTGAATGAAGTTACTGAAGGGTTAACTCAGCTATGAAATGCCTTTATTGCTCTCTAGGCTGTCTGCCAGACTGGGAGAGCCTTGCAACTAGCCTCTCACACATCACATCACATGACTAGAACAAAAATGCAGTCGGCTAGTAAAGTGTGGAGACTAGGATTTGGCACTGTCTGCCTGTAGTTATTAGTCTTTAACGTTTCCCCCCACCACCCCTGAAAAGCCCCGCACCCACATCCCCTCCTCTCCTGCCCCTCCCACCCTAGTTCCCATCTACTACAGACAGGGTGGGACTTTTTTGTACTCTCTTTGCAGCAGCAGGATGTGGTAAGGAGGGCAGGGGTCTGACATTTGAAGAGGCCCAAAAAAGGCTCATGTTTCAAGAAAAATACGTAAATTGAAAAATAGTTCACACTATAGATTTTTCCCATAAATTAACATAGCCTCGATACCTACTTTTTAAAGGGGGAGTAAGATATACCTCCTCCTTGCTCCAGCTTAGAGTCACCTTTGTGTGGGCAAGCCTTGTTGCTTTTTTTCAAACACCATTCATTCCCCCGCAATCCCACCAAATCCACCTCACAAGAACCACAGAATGCTGCTGTAACTAGTGTTCAATTCCATAACCTATCCAGAGGCAGTGTTTGAGTTGAGATTGAACTCTCAGCTGCGGCCTGGGAGACTTTTCGAATCAAACCTTCGCCTATCTCCGACCCTTGAAATCCTATTTATATCGTAGGAATCAATAGGTTTTGCAATGGCTGGATTCCCGTGAAATTAAAAGAGAAATGCATTGTTTAGAAGTTTCACATCATGGCCTAAATGATTTGATTTTCTGACTTCCTCCTCACTTTTCAATGTTAATTTGGGAGCTTCCTTTCATGGATGCCAGCAGGCTACTTGTACCTCAGAGAAGAGGTCATTCTTCCTGCCTGAGCTATGACATGAATGGAAGAGGATTGAAGGACAAGACAAATGAGCAAGGTCCTGTCCTCACCCTATACGTACACATTTCCAGGACTGGTCAATACAACAATGATGAGGATCACTACTGCTTTTCCATCTCACTGGCACAAAGCTACTAAAAACAGTAGTAACCTCACAACCTGTCCCCGAAGAGATGAGTTAACTGATATTTCTACATGTTAAGAAGGCTAGTACTAATACACTTTCAGTTTAAATGATCATTAGACCAAGAATATTAAGTGTAGGTTAAGTGACAATTCATGTGACCTAAGCTAGTGTTTGCTTGTTTGTAAACCTCATTGGTTTGATTATTACACATTAAAGGGAGAGTCATGTTGTATTATTGAAATAAAGATGTAAACTGTTAATATCTTCGGATGATGACAGTTGGTCTACCTAAAACTCAAATAGTATTATCAATTGTTGACCTGGAATCTGTCCCTCTGTTTCTAAATCTGTGGGGATTAGTGACAGTTGATTGACATTTCTACTTGAATTCATGGCTGGTGTGTTTTCTATTGCCATGGGGAAGAGGGGATAGAGGAAGCCATTTTGAGATCTGATTATAGATTTCCTTATAAACCCAGAGGTATCATAGATAGAAGGGCAGTTGCAATGTTCTGATTTTGTGTGATCTGTAGCCATTTGGGAGAGAGAGAGCAAAAATAAATGTTAAGTGGAGCTGCACCATAAGCAGAGAAAACACTAACTGTATCATTCACAGTGCAAAGGGAAGCTAACGCTCAGTTTAAAAACCAAATTTGTGAGGAGCTAAAACAAGGTTGAAAGCCTCAGTTAACTGAAACTAAGAGAGAATCCCTAGAAAGCTCTTACAATGATAGATATTATTGGGAAAGAAAAAATGAACAGAAGTAAAACCCTTTGGAAATGCAAAACACTTTTTAATTGGTTCCAGGAGAAGTGAATGTTTACAAGACCAAATAAGGTAAAAACTGGGGTTCTGATTGTCATTAAAATTGAATGGTGACAAATCCTGTTAGTTAGCTTCCAGTATCAGTTGCCTACGAAAAGATAATAGTGTTTGGTTCATCATATTCCTATCGTTTACTCATTTGCTACAGGAAGAATTTCAGAATGTGAAATCTTGCTGTGTGTCCCTCTTTCAGCTCATAACTGAAAGCTCAAATTTTGCTTTAAATCCTTATTGGTTTCTTCAGAGACTGTAACATTCCCCAGCAGCAGTTTGAGTGGGCAGTACTGTGTGCTGGATTTATGAGCATTAGAGAACAATTCATGTCATCGCGTGTCAGGGGAGCTTTGCTTAAATTGGGCTGGAGCTTCCTCAGAGCTGTCCCCATTGCAACTGCATGCCCAGTGGACCCCTCCCACCATTATTTCTCCCCCCCCTCTCTCTCTCTCTCTCTCTCTCTCTCTCTCTCTCTCTCTCTCTTCATCCACAATCCCGCTTCCAACAATATTACAACAGCAGAGATGGAGCAGGCCAGAAGAAAATCCAACTTTTTCTGGAAGTGACCAGTAAATATGTAGCAGCAGTGAATGATTTGATAGACATCAGAAAGTGCACATACATCAGCATTTCACAATGTTTAGTGTTATGGGATATTTGTTAGCTTAACATGTCCCCTTTAAGCAGTCACTGCAGGCACAGTTTGCTATCTTATTGTTTGTTCTGGATATTGCTGCCAACTTGTCTGGAACTTGCCAAGGAAATGCAGTATTCTTACAAAACATTTTTTTTATTATTAACTCAGATTGTGAGAGGGCATGTCTACCCTTCTGTCTTCCTTGACCACAGGCCATTGCCAAGTGGCAGAAAGGTCAAGTGAGGCATGTGACAAGCAAGGACATTTTTTAGCGTTGTGCTGAACTTGTAGCCAACAGAAGTCCTGTTGCTGTAGCAGTTGATAGGGTGACCCCCTTGGCTTTCTGCCTTTGGCTGAGGCCTTGGTCACATGTAGAGGCTGACCTCTTGATTCAGGACTATTTGCGGAAGAGTAAGGGGACGCCAGAGGGTCTTATCAGCTGCATGTCACATTGCCTTCCACTGAGAGGACATGGAATACCTGCTGGTGCCGTCTTGTACTGACCTTTTGCGTTCTGCTGTAAGAAAGAGTACTGAAACCTCGTACTAACACTGGCATCACTCTGGAGTCAGGATTGAATGACCCACAGGCACTGACTTGGCTGCCTGCCTGCTGTCATAGAGATATTTCCTCTTGCATGTGTGTGTGTGTATTTCTTACCTTCTGAGCGAAACATCTAACTCTCAGGTTATCCCCAGATCATAATTTTTTCCTGGCAGTTGGTTTAATCCAAGTAGGAGCTCAGTTTTACCCCCATTTAGATTGAGGAGAAGGGGATTATGTATAATCACCACTGTAGGGGACCTCTATTAAAGCACTGATTATTTCTGTTATTTCTGCTCTCTGAAGATCTAGTAAGTAAAGATACTGGCCCAAACCAGAAAGTCCCAAACCCGTGCATAGTTAGTTAACTCAATTACCTTGGCAGTGGGGGTGAGACAATTCACAATTGTTGTGTGAACTGGGAAATGAAAGAAGCAACCCCTTTAAATGAGATCAAAATGGCTCCTTCTGCAAAGCAATCAAAATTGTCTGCAAAAGTTGCTGCTGGACTGACTTGCATATAGAAAGGGAGAGACCACTTGGTGAGGACCTGTAACCTATTGGAGTGATCCACTTCAGGGCAGGAGGAACAAGAGAGAGATAACGACAAAATATTTCAACCTGCTCATTATTGCCAAGTGTTCGGCAGATTTTTTTCGCTTAGATTCATAGAGGCATGGAGTTTTATAGCACCAAGATAGGCCCTTTGGTCCATCATATCCTTACTGGTCATCAAACACCTAACTTTGCTTAACCCAATTTCCAGCACTTGGCCTGTAGCCTTGTATGCTTTGGCATTTCAAGTGTTCTTCTAAGTATTTCTGAAATGTTAAATGTGATTTCCTGGCACTACACCCTTTCAAGCAGTGAGATCTTCTTATAGCTGTGGTACTGTTGACGACAGGTCTATTCACTGCTGTTGGTATTGCATTAACATAATGCATCACACAAAATCTATGTTGTGCAATATTAAAAGCTGTTAACTACTTGAAATGTGAATTTTCCTGTCGCACGTTGGTACCAATACATTCAGTAAGTTCTGGTTCTAAATCTATCAGTTACCACTTCCTATCAGCTGAAGAGGAGGTGTTGTCAGAGTAACTAGTGTTGCCAGAAGGTTCTTCTTTGTCCAAACATGATGACAATCTTTCAATAAGTAATTCGTAATTTCTTTGAGCCTAGGTTTTAATGACAACTTTGTTATCAAGCTCTTAACTGTGCAGTTAACAAAATAGAATATTCCCTGCTTCTCCCTAATTTGCATATATAATTGGCTTGAATGCAATCTTTTTCATTTTTCTGCCCTCTTTTCTCGCACTACCACGATATACTTCCTCTGCTAACTAGCTCTTTTTCCCATGTGACTGTTCTTCATGTGTACACCTAGATTGTGAATATTAGTGGAAATTTGACTGTGTGAGGCCTCACAGCCAAACCCAATGTCCACACAAGCTCTTTTCAGCAGAGTGTGAGTCAACTAATTTGACTCACACTCACTAACTATTTAAAATATTTTATAAATCAGAGCAAGGCACATTTCTGCCTCTCGCACATTCCTATCGCTTGGCGACAGGCAGGAAATCAGGTTGCCCCAGAGGAAATGGCACCTAACCTTGACGGCCAAATCCCAAAGATTGGCTTTGGTTTGCAGGCAGTCCACATTGAGGCCCTGTGGAGTTCTGAAAAACAACACTGAGATGAACTGGTTAATATGTGTTCTTATTCAATGTACACAGGACGGGACTGACTAGAGACCTTTACAAGGCAGAATTGAAGAGGGGAAGACAGACAATGAGAGTACTGTGTTCTATTTATTTAATATTTTCTTCTCCTGTTGGTAGGATGGTAACGTTTCTCTTTAATTTAAATACGGCCTTGATCATTACCCAGAGGGATGTGGTCGTCTGCTTCTTGTTTATGGATATTTCATTCCTTTCCCAGTTTCCTTCCCTGCTGTGAAGCCAAGGAAGCTCTTGGCTGAAGAGCTGGTTTTGATTTGCACTTGGGTTTGGTCCCAGTCCTCTGGGCTTTGCATACTGGGCTCCACCCAATCTCATCTCACAAACTAGCAAAGGAATTACACCTTTGCTTGGACCACTTTGTCGTACTCCTGCTCCCAAATAAATTATTATTCTGCTTGAACAGAAAGTTTGTTTTGTTGAATTAATCCCCAATCCTAATATTTTACAACTATGGGGCAAAGGGCTATACTCCTGTTGAGAAAAATCGTGTCTGAAATTTGTGGTTTGCTGAGGCCTGGTTTGGGTTTTCAAAGCCATTATAGATTGTCGGAGGGAAGTCAGTGGTATTTTGAAATCCTGAAAATATGTTAAAGTGTACTGTTCAATATCTCAGTTGACTTTTTTTCTTTCTGTAATATTGAAATGAAAGTTTTGTAAACATTACAGAAACCCAACTGCCTTCATGAGGGAGAACAGTAGTTGTGATGTAAAATAAAACTGTAACTGATGTAAGAACTTACTCAAGTCAAAGTATTGTAATTGATGATTTCAGAGCATCAGAAGTTTCAAAATTAGGTGCTCCTGTGATTCATTAATAATTAGAGACAAAAAGGGCATTCTCCTTTTTAAGTTAGAATTTCTCACCCACACCAATCATAACAAACCCCGACTCACTATAGAACTACGCTCCTGTTAATACTCAAGCAGCATAAAACATGCAATTCTGAAGAAGGGTCTCTGGACCCAAAACATTAACTCTGCTTTTTCTCTGCACAGGTGCTGCCAGACCTGAGTTTTTTCAGCAATTTCTGTTCTTGAGTTTGTGTTTTTTTGTAAATCATGCAATTTTTGGGTCCTCTGAAAGAGTTTGTTTGACTCTGAAACGTACGAGTGCTGCTTTTAGCCTATTGTCCCATTCCAATTGTGTGGAATTGATTTAAATAGGCAATAAGAAATGCCATCCTTTCTAACTGCTTTCTTCTGGCCTGGAGCTGGGAATGTACAAGCATTTGCCAACTTGCAGACGTCATCAACAGTAAACCTTTAATTGACCTTAGCATTTACAGCAATCAGCCTTTTTGGCCTTAAAGAGAGATAGCACATCTCAAAAACAGCCCCACCTTAGTAACAAAACTACATTGGGTGTTACTGCCCTCCTTAGAAAACACACTTTTGTCTGACTTGTCATTAGCAATGGCACAGGATCTCAACTAGTTTAGGGGTAGAAGTCCAGTGAGTTATGTAAGGAGCACTTTTTCTCTTGAAAACTACGTACTAAAATTTATTTAAACCTTTTGTATATGACTCGTTTGTATTGCTTTGATGTACAGTTAAGCAAAATTCCACTATCCTGTAACATTGTTACCTGAATTGTATCTGTATGTAAATCATAAGCGAAAGTTTGCAAGGAATGTGTCTCCCAACAAATTAGAACAAGTTGAGTGATGTGGAACAATGATGAAAGGTTTAAGCTTGCCTGGAGCACTTCTTGAAGTTTGGACATGTTAGTTATCAATAATTTGTTAATTCCGGATGTTGCGGACAACAATTTGCTTTTAATTATTGTTTTCTTTTGTTGTTGAGCTGAAGTTGCAAATGGCAGTAAGTGTGGAGAGCACTGGGGGTTGAATTGTCAAAACTGGCTCCGATATAGGCAAGTTATAGCATGCTGAGCAGAAAAACAATTAGTTTAAAGGAAGAAGTATCAGTTTAAGCAAGGAAAATCAATGATGTGTCAACTGCTTATGAATGGTTAGGTGGTGAGGGGCAAATGATATTTATTTTATAAATAATATTTCAATGCAGTATCTTTGAATGGTTTTGAAATAATTATTCATAAAGTCACTACCTTTATGAAATAGCTGTGAAATGCTGTGGCCTGGAATTCTGAGTTGCTCCTGCTCTGTTATTGGAATGTTTATGGGGGAGGTTGTGAAGGGGACCTTCATTTCTCCTTTTTGCTTCCCAGTTGGCTTCCCAGACGTTGCTTTTTTTGCCAAAAGATTTTATTGGCCTTTATCTAGAACTGGTACTGGCCCTGGTAAATGTTGGTATTTCAAGCCATTAACATAGCTCTAATTCATCCTTGACACAGACTTGCACTTTGGTTTAGTATAGCATCAGCAAAGAGGGGAGGAAAATGGATAATAACTGTGGGCTGGGAAAGCTCAGCAGCTGCATACCTGGTTGTGTGCCTCTTTATGTAATTGTTTTTATCCTTTGGTGTGCAGCTAGACAGCCTCAGGGCCTCCGATCCGAACACGATCCTGATGGAAAATTCAAGTGCCAGCATTCTGTCTGGGCAGTCTTGGCCTTATATAAACAGGAAATAGGTCAGAAGGCCAGGAATCTTCCCTACCGCCAGCCCCCAAACACTGGCCTCTTTTCCACTTTACTCAGTTGCAAATATATCGGGCTGGTTCATGCGCCCTGGTCGTGGGGAACCACTCTGGGAATCCTGGGCACTGTGTAAAAGCAGCAAAGATGTGCCAAATGGGTCTCCAATGACCTTTGTGTTTTGGAAATGGTTATAGTGAGGAGAGTGGGGCACAATGTTATGAAAATCTGCCTTTGGGGTTTTGAAGGCTTGTGGCAGCATAAGAAGAGTTAAGGGGTCCCCTTGCTGTGCAGGATATTTTGGAAGGAATTCGTCTGCTTGCTCTGCCACTGCTCTGATGCGATTACTCCTGGAAAAGAGCAGGAGGGGAAATTGACATCACGGGCGTGCTTGACTCCACACAGTCATACCTGATTGTCACGTAACTTGTTACATCCTATAATATCTGTCAGATCTTGTGCAAGGGTTTCAGTAATTACTGAATATTTCTTGTTGCTTTGTCATTTGAAGTGACAAAAGCCTTGTTTAATGGTCCTGTGTTGAGATTCGGAGGTTGAAATTAATCATAAATCAGTAGTACAGAATGGCTGATTATTCGCTATGGCTGACCACTGAGGTTCAGAGAACGACAGGTCAAACTCTATGTTTGGAGACTTGTTGCGTAGTTCCACAGTGGCTTTCACTTTGTTCAATATTTAAAACCTTGGCAATATTTTACAAGTCATTGGAAAATTGGTGTAGTGTAAAACTAGCTGCCAATGCACAACATGCCCGCTGTGTGCTGCTGCACTGTTCTCACCTACATGATCTTAAAAGGCCCAGTGCCAGTTCTTGGACCCTGAGTTCAATTGTCAGGGCCCTTATACACTGTGATCACCAATGGTGATTGCTTCTTAGGTACGCTAGTACTACAATAATAGAACAGCAAGCTGGCCACTTCACTGGGCTAAAGTGTTGCTGCGCGCAGAACCCTGAGCCCCCACCCTGGAGCCTGTCATTTGTGTTAGTAAGTGCAGGAAACCTTTATCAATTTTGTGTTCTGGAGACTGGCGTAGCTCTTCTGTGCATCGACCTTGAACTTCTGCTTGGGGTTGTGAAAAGTATTGCAGTCATCATGACACGTTCCTCTCAGCTTCTTAGATTTTATCAATAGAAGTACTCTTCTGCTAGGACTGCTGCCCTTCCCTTTTCTGAATTCATTTACCAGACACTGAAATGAAAACACATAGTTGATTTTTCCTGATGGGGTTTAATATTGTTGGTTCGGTTCTGCACACCATTTAAATTTTCTAAAATATATCTGAGTCCTGTTGGTGTACACAAGAATGAACCAGTTACATAATACACTTCTCTATTCCTCGTTTGCACTCTCTTTCTTTTCAGGTTTCTTTGCGATTTCCTCAATTAGATTACATTGACATACTAACATCCTACAAGGCTGATGCTATTCCGGTTTCAGACGAGCCAAAACACTCAGCCTGAGTCACGCATTGTGTTCCTCTCGTCTGCTGCTGGTTAAATTTCTGGTGGGTGGGGTGCTGTCATTAATGTCATCATTTACTTTGAGTTAATGGCAAGGAAACAGCTGGCATTTTGTCAAGTAGACTGAACAAGGTCTCGATGGGGAGGTTTGATTTTGGGGAGGATATATTTCTTGCCCTGCTTAGACTCCCAATGTTGTCTACGAATGGGTTCAGACAGATCACATACACTACCTCAGTAACAGAAGGGAAAATAGAATATATCCCAGCATCCCCTGCAGTAATTCAGAGAGTCATGAAAAGTCAATTGAAACCTTCAGAGGAATAGCAACTGAAGACTTCTCCAGTTGGAAAGTGACATATGGTTAGGAATTCTTGAGATGAAAGATTGGATAAACTCAATCAGTTAGTTGCCTTCAGATTTCAATCAGTTAAACTCTTGTAAGGATGTGATGGCCTGATGAGTGGCCTTTTCTTGAAGTGCAGGAAAGAGTGGTGTGTTCTGGGCCTAGCTCAGTTTTGAAGCCTCTGGCATGATCCTCTTGTTGTACTGGCTGAGGCGTGGGAAATCAGACCTGAGCTATAAACCAAGGAGCAGATCAAGTGTACGGTGGTGTGTCGATGATATTCTGATGCACAACTGTGACAGCAGCCCCTCAATCTCAATGACAGTGGAACCAGGTCCTAAAGATCTAGACCAGGAATCTGTAAGAGGAAAGAGGGAGGCAGGAAGGTGTGTGAAGTGGTTGTTAATTTGGAATTTAGTTACTGAGATTATTAATTGAAAGGTGTGCTGTGACACGTCCTGTGTAGGATGGATCAGTATGTACGATTGGTGGATCTGCTGAGCTCAGTGCTCAGCCGGAGAAGAAGTTCAGTGTAGTTGTGGAAACATTCTAAAGATTGTGTGGCACAAACCAGTGATTCCTTTTTTGGTTTCGGGGCAGAATTGGCACAGGGGACATGGTCTAGATTAGAGTGGTGCTGGAAAAGCACAGCAGTTCAGGCAGCATCCAAGGAATGTTTTTTCAGCACCATTCTAACCTAGACTCTGGTTTCCAGCATCTGCAGTCATTGTTTTTACCTACAGGGGACATGGTGAAAAGTTCCCTGATAGACTTTATACACTGAGAAGCAGGAGAATTTAAATTCAACGAAAGGATCTGAAATGGGATGTTGAGATAGAGGTGGATACCTGAGGGGCGGAGCAACTGGTCTGGTAGCTGCTTTGACATGGATTCATCTCACCTTCCCACCTTCCCACCAGAAACTTCTCTCCAAGAGCTCACCACATTGCCCTTTGAATTGCTCTACTGTCCGATTTGCTGGTAGCTTATTCTGCAATCTTGAATATAAAGATTCCACTTGCATACCCTTCTGCACTTCCAAAAACATCTAAACTTGTTCAGCTGCTTGTACGACTTGGCAGTATGAAAACTTTCTGTCACATTTTACTGAACGAACAATGCAGCCAGCACTATCAAAAAACAGTCCAATGGGAAGCACGGCGAAATGTCCTGAGGGATATAACAAGGTTTCAGATAAACAGAAGATCTTTATTTCTTAGTTCTGGATCTTTTAATTTTTAACTGGTGTCCCTGGTGCTTGAACCCTTTTGCGAAAGTGGAAAATATGTAATGAATCCATTGGCTGAATAATGTTGAAAACATTATATAATGTCAATTAACTTGTTTGAAATGAATTTGACCGAACGTCTTATTTATCCCAAATTTCTAATTTTGATAAATCACATCTGCATTTTTTAAGGATTGGAGAGTCATTGAAATAATGATCAAAAAGCAGTAGGGGAGGCTCCAGCCAGACTGAGGGAGAATAAAGCTGTGCTTTCGTCCTTCAGACTGACCTGCTGAGCTTTCATTTCAGCTTGTACAGTACAGACAGTTGTCTGTTCTTACTTCGCAATCTGCTATTTGGGTCAGAATAGCTCAGAGAGTGTATACAGCGGGGGTGGATTGGGGGTGGGGTGGGTGGGGATCTGGCAGTGGGGTTGGAGATTGACTGACTAATTTGTTTGCAAATTAACACCCTTTTTAAAAGTAGGAGAATGCCAGCAGTGGGTGATCTGTATCACGAGCAGCAACCTCCCTCTGTCTATGTGGTACGTCTGGGAAGAAAAGCCTTGTGATCAGGAATAGAAATGATTTGATTATAAAGCCAGACAGAAGTAATCATTAACTTCTCCAGGCTGCTGTCTGTCTCCAGTCTGCCGGATGGTGTTGTTTTCCCCTTTGGATGCCACGGGGACACAGTCTGCAGGTTGTTAAAAATTGTAAGGTTGGCCAATGGTTGGAAAGTTTGAAGGGGCAGGGAATGGGAGGTGGGGGGAGGATGGGGAAAAGGAGAATTTGGAATTTACAGAATTTCCTGGCCTTTACAACCACAACAGTTTTCAATAAAAGTGTGACGCTGGGTATGCGATATATTTATGCAATGTTCACTTCAGCTATGATAACAGCACACAAATCACAGATTTTATACTGTTTATGAAACGTTTTATACCCTACTTCTATTGTAAACTGCATATAATTTATCAGGAGAAGTGCTTTTAATAGAATTGTACATCGATCTATATAAGCCACAGTGCCATTTTCAGAGAGTTGGGCTGTTGATATTAGTGAAAACCCATTGACTGAATTATATCATCCCTAACAAAAGGAACTTCGGTTGGGACAGGAGTGAGGGGTTGGGCTTACAGATTACATTGTAGAATTGGGTCTCCAGTATAAAAAATGAAGTATTATAGAAGAAAGACTTGCGGAAAACTTCCACAACCAGCAAAGAGCTAATAGCAAATACCACCACAGTAATGGTAAAACAGCATTCGTATGAGAGGAGAATGCTGATTGTTTTGCAGCTGGACCCTGATTGGTGGACGTGTTCCCATGGCGAATGCACCAGTTAACAAGTAATGACAGTTAACTGCCAAACTTTGCTTAAATTTTAAGCAAGACAGTTTGATTCAGATTTGTCAAGTCATTGCCCTGAGAAATGAACCTGAAAATTGCTGCCACCTATTTTGTTAGATTGAAACAGGCACAGTGAGTATGCATGTTCCTTCTGTTGGCAAAGGAAAGAGCCCTTTGTATTAATACGTGTAGCTTCCAGTGCACACAAACCCAACTGACAATCCTAAATCAATTGTCAAGATAATCAACTGTAGAGTCTGGAATATGCAGCGCACGTTGACCAGTCATCTAATGTTGGACACTATGTGAGTTTTGCAAGGGTGGGCTGGTTGGCCGAAGGGATATGTTGTTTGTTTAATACAATCCACCAGTTTTTGGAACATATGGCCAACATACCGGACACCACACCAAATTCAAACGACAAATTGCTCATTTGTGTGAATAGACAGAACACCTTTTTGGCTTGATGGTAATGTCCTGTTAGTGGCAAACACCATACTCTATGGTAACACCTTTATCAAGGTACATGCCAAACACTCCACACTCTCTTCTCATGTAGTGTAAATGTTATTTTCTCTTTACTTTGTATCGCTCCATCTCTGAGTTCAAGATGAAAAGCTTCACCAAAACATATACTTTTTTCGGTAATCCTAAATTCTCTAGTACCAGACAACTATTGGTAAAATAAATGTTTTTGTCATGTTAATATACAGAGAAATGTTGATTTCTATTGGTTAAATATCATCTAAAATTATGCAATTGGCCTTTTGCTGTTGTGGAGAGTGTACTGGCATTTTATGATACCCAGCGAGTTAGCTAGGTGTAAAATCTTGGAAAAGACAAAAAGCTACCACCAAGAACACTAGCTGCAGACACACATTCCCAAATAAGGAAGAATCCGTTCTACTGAAGGCCTTGAACTGGTTACAAAGCGGGTGCTAACATAGATGTTCAGTTAAAACCAGTGAGCACTAAAATGATCGCTTGCTCAAAACTGAAATGATTACCAGTCTTTTCCCTTTCGGTGTGACTTCTCTTCGGTCTATTTCAATTACCTCATCTACTCTCACGGAACGCAATAATATTTGGCTGTAGAAGATGTTTTTTAAAAAAAAATCATACGTTGGTTATTTATTTTTCATTGCCCCTCCCCTTTAATATTTTACATGCTTGAGACTTATCAATGGATTCAGTCATTGAAACTTGGCAGAAAAGCTTTTCCCATCTCCATGCTTGGTTATGATTTTAAACAATCATGTATGAATTGGAGAGAGGTATTGAATATGTTTTTCACATGTAGTTGAATCAAGCTGGGTTATGGTATCACAATCCCTCGTGTGAAGGCTTCATTACCATGTGATAGAAAGCCAATTGTTCTTTTATATATAAGGTTCGGTTCCATAACTGTATCTCTGCCTTCCCAGCCCAGTGAAAACTGTTCTTTGAGTTTTCTTGTCTGTTGCACTTCTGTAACTAAGTGAAGGTTTATGTAAGACCTCTTCACATCTCCCAAGTGTT
Organism: Chiloscyllium plagiosum; assembly: GCF_037043375.1. Taxonomy (NCBI): domain Eukaryota; kingdom Metazoa; phylum Chordata; class Chondrichthyes; order Orectolobiformes; family Hemiscylliidae; genus Chiloscyllium; species Chiloscyllium plagiosum. Next base: position 132,226,877 of record NW_028270139.1, read on the forward strand.
TACCATACCATGAACTGCTTTGGAATGCAGTGATGTTAGCATTATTACATTTCTAATACAACATTTATTTTTACGAAAAACAAATGATTTTGTCTTTGCCATAAGTCTGTAATGGGAGCAGCAGTCGTGCACCCTGCCACCCATCTCAATACCTTTTGCCATTTTGTTGGCAACAGCAGAGGATTTAAAATGTTTAATCTTGCCTCCTGCCCTGTCTCAGTTAGCAATAGTTGTCTGGTATTTTAATGAAGGCTTTAGCCCATTTCAAATTAATGGATTGTTGCCTGAGTTAAAGTTGGGGAGGAGGTGGGAGTTCTATTTAGTCACACTGTTCAGATGCTAATATCGGCAACAGTAATTTCTAGGTTCAAATGCTTAACAGGAATACATCTCAGTTAATCTGTTAGCTCTAAAGAGCAATGGAACACCCTTGCCAAAGAGGCTGAAGGTATTTGTCTGAGAGCCTTTTATATAACAGGGCTGGGTTAATACCATGATGGTAGAACTGACAGCTGCAGACAAATATCCTGTAACATAGAACATAATAGTTAGTGATAAAAGAAATGTATTCAAAATATTTACATCTTACTTTCCTCTTAATCTGGTACCACCCTTCCTCACTCTCAGTTGGCACTGTCACGCAGTGCAATGCTGGTTGCCCCCAGTGCCATGTCCTAAAGGGGCCATTTCTTAACCTTTGAACTGTTAAACGTTGATTATTTAGTAGGCAACTTGACTATTAAGAGCACTACAGGGCTGCCTGATCTTGCTTATACATCATTCACACAGCTCTGTCTTTCTCTGCTACAGCGTGATCAAGAGCTGTTTCCTGGCTGAAACGTGTGAGAGCATTTTATTTATTTTGTTCACTGTCAGTTTCTATTAGATAAGTAGTCAGGTATAATTGTCATCTTCGGCACAATAATTTTAAAGTGTGCAAAATGTATTTGCATGAAAATTATGGATGGCCCCTTCACTAAATTTATGCCTATATCTTTAATTGCATAAAATAATTATCCATATTTACCATATAATATAAGGGAAAAAAATGGGACAAGAAGACTCCTAAGACAATTACACTCTGTCTGGAAATAAATTGTCTCAAACTGTAAATCCCCCGCCCTCCCTTTAAGGGTTTAACTTACTTGAGTGAAGTGTGTGCAGCAGTTGCCCTGAAGACAGAGTTGCACTCTGTAATTTGCATGGCTGATGAGTAGCATACGCCTATGGATAAAGAATGTGAGCAGGAAGCAGCAATCAGCTGTCTGCCTCATTCACTGTAGACAGGCTCTTGCAGACAAAAGGAGCAGTGCCTGCTTTCTTTCCCCTTGTTTTATTGTTCCAGCTCCAGCCCCCAGCTCTTGGAATGAATGAGCGGGCTCTCGCAGCCAGGCATGCAGAATGACCTTTGTGTGGTTCCTCTCTTTTATTGATAGTGCTTTACAAAGTGCAAGCAACCCCCACCAACCCCTCCCAGCTTTATATGTTACCTGATAATATTAGCAGGTCCCATGAAGCAGGTCAGAGTCAATAGAAATAAAATATCTTGCTGTTTTAAGTTTGAAGCAAGCTGTTGACCAGACCTTTGGCACTGCGAAATAAGCTAAGCATGCTCTGTCCTCTCCTCCCTCCACAGTTTCCATTCTGCGAGACTGTTCCCACTTTTACCCAGTAGTCTAATTGAAGTGGGACCAAAATGCTCCATTTACAGTTATGTTATGGAACAAGGGAGGCCAGGTGCCAAGTGGTATGGTGTGGTACAGTGCAATATGCCCACCTGGTGTCAGGATTGGGCTGGTGTTGGCTGACCAGTACCAACCCTATCTCCCAATCATTAAAATATACTCCACAGGGTCTTGCTTGAGAACTCGCTCAAATAGATCCTTGTTCGTTTGCCTTAAAGTGATAGTCAGCACGGCTTTGTCTGCAGGAAATCATGTCCCATGAACTTGATTGAGTTTTTTGAAGAAGTAACAAAGAGGATTGATGAGGCCAGAGCGGTAGATGTGATCTGTATAGACTTCAGTAAGGCATTCAACAAGGTTCCCCGTGGGAGACTGATTTAGCAAGGTAAGATCTCATAGAATACAGCAAGAACTAGCCATTTAGATACACAACTGGCTCAAAGATAGAAGACAGAGGCTGGTGGTGGAGGGTTGTTTTTCAGACTGGAGACCTGTGACCAGTGGTATGCCACAAGGATCAGTGCTGGGTCCACTGGTTTTCATCACTTATGTAAATGATTTGGATGTGAGCACAAGAGGTATAGTTAGTAAGTTTGCAGATGACACCAAAATTGGAGGTGTCATAGACAGCAAAGAAGGTCACTTCAGATTACAATGGGATCTTGATCAGATGGGCCAATGGGCTGAGAAGTGGCAGATGGAATTTAATTTAGATAAATGTGAGGTGCTGCATTTTGGAAAAGCAAATCTTAGCAGGACTTATACACTTAATGGTAAGGTCTTCGGGAGTGTTGCTAAACAAAGAGATCTTGGAGTGCAGGTTCGTAGCTCCTTGAAAGTTGAGTCGCAGATAGATAGGATAGTGAAGAAGGTGTTTGGTATGCTTTCCTTTATTGGTCAGAGTATTGAGTATAGGAGTTGGGAGGTCATGTTGCAGCTGTACAGGACATTACTTAGGCCACTTTTGAAATATTGCGTGGAATCCTAGTCTCCTTCCTATCAGAATGATGTTGAGAAGCTTGAATGGGTTCAGAAAAGATTTACAAGGATGTTGCCAGTGTTGGAGGATTTGAGCTATAGGGAGAGGCTGAACAGGCTGGGGCTGTTTTCCCTGGAGCGTTGGAGGCTGAGGGGTGACCTTTAAAGAGGTTTATAAAATCATGAGGGGCATGGATAGGATAAATAGGCAAGGTCTTTTCCCTGGGGTCGGGGAGTCCAGAACTAGAGGGCATAGGTTTAGGGTGAGAGAGGAAAGATTTAAAAGGCACTAAGGTGCAACATTTTCACACAGGGTGGTGCGTGTATGGAATGAGCTGCCAGAGGAAGTGGTGGAGACTGGTATAATTACAGCATTTAATATGAATCTGGATGGGTATATGAATAGGAAGGGTTTAGAGGGATGTGGGCCAAGTGCTGGCAAATGGGACTAGATTAGGTTGGGATATCTAGTCAGCATGGACGAGTTGGACCAAAAGGTCTGCTTCCGTGCTGTGCATCTCTGACTCTATGACTCATAGAACATAGAACATAGAAGAATACAGCGCAGTACAGGCCCTTTGGCCCTCGATGTTGCGCCGATCCAAGCCCACCTAAACTACACTAGCCCACTATCCTCCATATGCCTATCCAATGCCCGCTTAAATGCCCATAAAGAGGGAGAGTCCATCACTGCTACTGGCAGGGCATTCCATGAACTCACGACTCGCTGAGTAAAGAACTTACCCCTAATATCTGTCCTATACCTACCCGCCAGAATATAGACATCTATTTGCTCCCTTCTCTGAAAGTTACTGATTTACACTCAGCTATGATCTGTAAGACAAGAAGCAGGAGTAGGCCATTCAGCCCATCAAATGTTTTCTGCTATTCATTAAGATCAAGGCTGGTCTGATAATCCACAATTCCACTTTCTTACCTTGTCCCTATAACCCTTGATTCCCACACAGAAGATACTAACTCCCCTTGAAGATACTTAATGGCCCAGTCTGGGTAGCTGTTTGTGGTAAAGATTTCCACAGATTCACTATGCTCAGGGTAGAAATTCTTCCTCATCTGTGTTTTAAATGTGCGACCCCTTATTCTGAAATAATACCCTGTTGTCCTAACACACCCACACAGGGGGAAAAAAAATCTCTCCGCATCTACCCTGTCAAGTACCCTAAGAACCTTGTGTGTTTCAATAAAGTCTACTCTCAATCTAAACTCCCAACAGTACAGAAAGCTTGCTTGGGCCACTGTGTCAGTGTGAGCCTGGTTAGTATCAGAATGCTGCATATATCCTTTAGTTTAGATTAGATTACATTACAGTGTGGAAACAGGCCCTTCGGCCCAACAAGTCCACACCGACCTGCCGAAGCGTAACCCACCCATACCCCTACATTTACCCCTTACCTAACGCTACGGACAATTTATCATGGCCAATTCACCTGACCTGCACATCTTTGGACTGTGGGAGGAAACCGGAGCACCCGGAGGAAACCCACGCAGACACGGGGAGAATGTGCAAACTCCACACAGTCAGTCGCCTGAGGCGGGAAATGAACCCGGGTCTCTGGCGCTGTGAGGCAGCAGTGCTAACCACTGTGCCGTCATGCCGCCCAAGTATAGTACTTTAGTGTAAAGTACTGATTCTAAACCAATCCCAAGACTGCGGGGCTGAGGAATTCAGGAAGGTGAGGGTGTGGATTACTGTTAAAAGAGATACGGAGGGGGGGGCTGTTTTTTTTTTAATCCTCCCCCATGTGAGAGAAGGGGACAGGAGGTGAATCAAAGTGGGGCCCACTGCCTGGGATTTACTGGGCTACGATCTAACTTGGCTCATCCCTTTGTGTCTCAGCTTCCCTCTGAGTGAGAATTGAAATAGTAATTATGCGGAACTCTGCTGCTCTGAAGTGTCTGCTGAAGAGTTTAAACCTCAGACTCCTACCACAGCAGGAGGAGAGAGAGCGGGAGTTATTTTTACAATCCAGCACACAGGGTGGTTTGGACTGCCACTTTAAGAACCAGAGCTCAGTTCATCTGGGACGACCAAATAATGGAATCTCTGAACTGGCTGCACTGACGTCTCCCTGAAAATTACTGGGCGGTTTGCAGGGCTGTGAAGATGAAAGGAAAACCGCCCTGGCCAATCTGGGATTTTCTTTGGCGCGACGGGTGGTTACAGTCAGGTCTCAGGAGTGGAATAAAGTTCCCGGTGTTTGTTAAGATTATTTTTGTCCTTGTTTTTCTTTTCTCTCTTGTTTCATTTCGGAGATGAATGTATTCCTGTTTTGTGTGCTGAGGGGCAATGTAGAGGACTGGGGGGTGGGGGGTGCGGAGGTTGGGTGGTGAAAAGAGCCCCACTGATTTCAGTGCATGTTTTATGGAGTGTTTTTTGAAGGAGACTTTTGAAGTAATTTGACACAGATTCTTTCTTTTTTTTCCCTTTTCCTGCTCTTTGATCACTGCCAGTATTTCAGTTGGACATGGCTGAGCTAGAGAGGGTTATGAGGGGCACTGTAAGGGTTGGGTGGGGTAAGTGGTGGGGAGCAGCTGAGATGGGGGGATCGATGGGTGAAAGGGTACAGTTTACGGGGAGTGGGAAAACACTTCCTCATTCTAGCCTCATGGAATCTGAGCAAGCCAACAAAGTTGCCTGCTGACTAGCTCCTGCTGCTAGGATGGAGCCAAATAAATGCACAACGTGTCAAACACACAGAGACATCCATTTAGAGACAGTGCTGTGGGCTGTTGGATTAACCAAAGATACAGAAGAAAAAACTTGAGTCAAAACTGTAAATAAACCAGACATTCATAAAACATTTATGTTCATGTGTCTGCCCTGTTTTGACGTTAATAATTCAGACTAGGTTTTTGGTTAGTTAAAGGCGTGTTACTACCTCTGCTGTTGTGAGTTCTCTCTGGCATGCCCACTTTCCCAAAACAGCCAACTTAAACTAAAATGCCATGTTAATTTAAACAAAAAAAAATCCCAGACTGTTTTTGTACATCAAAACCAGGACTGTGCGTCCAACCTCCCCCTGGTTTAAAAATCACCATCCACACAATCTTTTTTAATAGACCCACGGTCACTGTCTTTTGTTTGGAGAGATGTTTGTACAGCACAGCTCCTAGCTTGACCTGCTTTGCTGGTTCTGTACGGGGGGAGTTGATGAAAGTTAACCTGCCAGTAGCCAAGTAAACATAACCCAAATTATGTTGCTGTGTGTTAGCAGGGCTGCTTCAAGGTGGGCCCATCGAAATTGTGAGCTGGAACTTCAGGCCCTGGTGAGGGTGGGAGAAAGAATTGGACAGGACTCAAATTATTGATTTCTTTGACCATTCATAATGTCAACCATTTTCCCAAAAGCATGCTTGGGGCCTGCAGGATTTCCAGCACCCTCTATGATGCAAGGCTGATTGGGCTTTGTAAAAACCTTGTAAAGGACAATTAATAGAAACTGACTGAAATTACTCTGCATGTCCATCAATGCTTTTGATGCCTTTAGAGGGCGAGGTGAGCACTGTGGGGAGTATAGTGCTTTATTTCCCCCTCCAATTCCATCTTCCTGCTGTCCCTACCCAACCCCTTCGCCCCCTCACCTTTGACGGTTTGCTTTTCTCCCTAACAGGCATCCCTAATGATGCAAAAAAGCTGACACAGTGATTTTAGTGGTGGGAAGGTCACTCAGTTATGTGTAATAGCACTTCTGGGTAAAGTAAAGAGAAACGACTAGTCTGCATGGACAGGGAATGGTTTCAGTGCCAGGAATTGGCAGGCAGACACAAAGGCGGTAGAGGGTTTGGAGACACCACTGCAGTCGGCCCAAGAGTCCTCCCTTTCTTGCTGGGTAAAGGAGCAGCCAAAGGCCAACCAGTGAAGGGATCATCCTTCGTAGTGGTCACCTGGCTGCAAGAATCATCTTTTAATTTATGTTTTATCACATTCAGTGACAGGGCACCATCTTGTTGTGATGTACACTTAGCTTCTTACTGACTACAGCAGCTTCTCAGCCTCTAATTGGCTGCCCAATTTCAAGGTCCCGACTGGTGGCCTTAAATAGGCAGGAAACCTGGTACCATGAGAATTTAAAAGGGTGCTCAATGGAAATCCTGATAAATGCCTGTTTCCTCCAAGGGACATGTAGTGGACTTGGAAATGGTCCCAGCTCCTGCCTCCCATTCCCAGAGGGAAATTCATGCCTGGAGGTTGCCATAGATAGTATCAGCATTTTGTTCACACCCTGAGTTTGTAGCTGTCTAAATTTAACACGTGGGAAGCTAGCTGTGCAAGAGTTTGAGCCATGTGAGAGAGGGTACATGGCCAGCTCTGCTTTTGCGAAAAGTTGGGAAGTCCAAGTGGGAGAGGTGTATATAATGTTGAATCCTCAGCATCATATGCTTCTGGTTTTAGCTGCTCACCTATAGCTGTGCTTGTGCCTGACTGCCCTCACCCTATTGGTGGCCCATCCACTCTTGAGCCTCTTGGGGGCTCTTACGTGGACAACGAAATATTACTCAATCCCAACCTCCTTTCTGTTTCTCCCTGAGTGGAAGGAAGCCATGTTGGACATCTGCAGCTTTAGCTGCACTGCGTAGTGTTGGGGAGATGAGGGGATTCCTGTTTCTGTGTCTCCTCCCCTAACGTTATCCTCCTCACTCTCTTAATCCTTGCTCTCCCCTCCCCTCTCCAACCCGGTAACCCTGAATGGCAGGCATTTTTGTGGGGCTCTGGGACTATTGGATATCCAAATTCCCTGAAGCAGGACTCTCCTGGGGAAAAGGGGCAGAAGTGATCGACAGTTACATTTCTGTGGGGTGAGGCGCGGTGTGGGGGGTGGGGTTGCAGCCATTCAAATGGTAGAGTACTCCTCTTGATATCTTTTAAGCCGATCAGGGGTTTTGGATCCTATTGGCGTTTGGGATCCATGTGTGGCTTCACATTGCTGAAGCGTGTCTTTGTTGCTATCTGGCTTTGGGTGTGTGTGTGGTTCTATGTTGCTGTCATTTCCATGTTTGTGTTTTTTTCCCTTTTGCTATACGAGTACACACTGGTAGAGATTAGTACATTCATACATCAGTGATGACAGTAACCTAACCACATCTATTAAAAGGAAACATTACTGGATTGTCAAGGCCACTGGTTAATAGGAGGACTTTCTCACTTTGCTAAGCTCTGCCTGTGTCTGTGTGTGTGTGTGTCATATAAAACTACTAGTTACATTGAAAAATCCTGACATATATAAAATATTTAATATTTAACATTGCTCTTCCTGCCTCTGCGTTTCCGTCTGAGCTGTTCATAATGTTGTAAAAAACAATGGTTTTGTAAACATTTTGAGCATCCACTGAATTGTGGAAGAGCAGCCACTATATTGTTGTCTTTGGCAGTGAGAAGAAATTGAAGCTGAAGGGAAGATATGCATTTATGTAGTGCCTTTTTTAATCTCATGATGTTCCAACATCCTTTTGCAGCCACTGAAGTATTTTGGAATGTAGTCACTATGGTAATTTAGTAAATATAGCCCTGATATGAATGTACTGAAATTCAGATTATTATCCTGAACATAACCAGCAAATCCTTCTGTCATTTTATTACCTTGCTAAAGTTTCTTTCTCCATATTTCCTCCAATAGATTCCCGAATAAGTCAGGAGCTGGGAAGTCGGTCGCACTGGTGTGTTGTTGCATACTGGGAGGAGCGGACTCGAGTGGGGCGCCTGTACACTGTCCAAGAAGCCTCCCTCGATATCTTTTACGATCTACCTCACGGGAATGGATTCTGCCTGGGACAGTTAAACTCGGACAACAAGAGCCAGCTGGTGACCAAAGTCCGGAGCAAAATCGGCTACGGCATCCAGCTGAGTAAGGAGCCGGACGGGGTGTGGGTCTACAACCGCAGCAACTACCCGATCTTCATCAAGTCAGTCACACTGGACAACCCAGACTCCAGGACGTTACTTGTTCACAAAGTGTTCCCAGGCTATTCCATCAAGGCTTTCGATTACGAGAAGTCTTACACCTTGCAAAGACCCAACGACCATGATTTCACGCACGAACCATGGTCTGGATTCAGCGTCCAAATTAGTTTTGTAAAAGGCTGGGGCCAATGCTACACGAGACAATTCATAACCAGCTGCCCTTGCTGGCTGGAGGTGTTCCTCAATAACCGATAGGAGTGGTGTTATTAAAGGACTCGGATTCAGCAGAGGCGCTTTCAATGAAAAGTAATGAGATTTAATAAAAGAAAAAAGTGTATTTTATGTTATATATAAATATATTATATTACTTGTAAATATGAAGACGTTTTATAGCATTATTTATGTATTGTGCAATGTGTAAACCAGACAAATAAAGATGCACTTTGCTTAATATAAATGCAAATAAGATGAAAAAAACGCCAAAATTTAAATAACACAAAATTGGTGTTCTTATGGGTGCTGAAACCAAGAAGAATGTGTTTTTTTAAATAGAGGAGTTTATGTTCAAGTGGAAAAATAAAATTGTACACCTGATTTAAAAAAAATACTTCGTGTGTCTTTTTAAGGTGAAGCAATGTGAGTAGAAGACCATCTTTGAGTTCCCTTGTCAATGGATTTACAATTTCATTATTCAAAGGAAAATTTCCCCCTCTGGTGTCAATTAAAAACATTTGTGACCTTTTGAATGTCAATAAACCTCCTAAGAATGTGATGAGTGAGAGACGGATTTGGGTTACAGCACATCTTTGAAATATTATTTGGTTTAGTGAAACCTTTTCTATCCTTCATCCAAAAGGCACAGACAAGGTTCCTGGCTGTTCATCAAATGTTTTTCCTCACCACCTCTTGAAACCGCTAGTTCAAGCTGAACACAATTCCTTTTCGTTGATAGGCTTTCAATACCTCCATCCAAGCATCGCTTCCCATGTCATACTGTCATAGAGATGCACAGCATGGAAACAGACCCTTCGGTCCAACTCGTCCATGCCAACCAAATATCCCAACCCAATCTAGTCCCACCTGCCAGTACCCGGCCCATATCCCTTCAAACCCTTCCTATTCATATACCCATCCAGATGCCTTTTTTTATATAATATATTTTCAATAAGAAAAAATAGATTTTTAAAATATTACAACAAATACAAAACAATTCAAAACAGTACAAAAATAGTACAAAACTAAACCCAAATAATAAAAAAAATTTCCCAACCCACCCTCCTATACGAATGTAGAGAAGTATAAAATTTAAAAAAACCCTAAACTAGCTATTTAACTAACTAAATAAATATCTAACAACAAACAAATAAATAGTAATAACTCAGCCCAGCCAAACAAAACACTCATACAATCGCAGTTCCTCCTCCCTGGATATTGGACTCATGAAACACAATCGTTACGGCTATATAAAAGCCCTTGTTAGTGTGGCAGATAAATTTGTGTCCAGGTATTTCAAAAAGGGTTGCCATGTCTTGTAAAAATTCTCAGTTTTGTGGTGTACCATATTTGTGAAAAAATCCAGGGGAATATATTCCATAACAATCTTCAGCCAACCCGACAGGCCTGGGGGGTTTTCTGATATCCAACCTAGCAAGATATTCTTCCTTGCACAGAATGTAAGAAAATTGAAAAGTTTTGCCTTATGCGAATCTGCAGGAAATACAATGGGTGGCCCAAAGGAGTGAAATAGGGTCCTTCTCCACCCCTACACCTAAAACCTTTCCATTGCACCCACCACAGCGCTCCAATATGTTTGAAACCTGTCACAAAACCAAAGATAATGGGTAAGGGTACCCGTACAGACCTTGCACTTGGGGCATGCTGAAGATACCCCTGGTTTAAATTTTGACAAATGGTCTGGGACTAAGTGGACCCTGTGGAGAATCTTCAACTGTAAAGCATGGGTCCTATTGCAAATTGATATCTTCCTTGCATTCTCCCAAATATCCTCCCATGCCTCTGAAGAAAAATCAATACCCAGCTCTCTTTCCCACATCTTGCAGTCGATCAGACTCATCTGAGTTGGCACCCCCCAATTGGTGATATAGAGTACTGACAGAGAGTGTACACTTAGCCCTTAGTACCCCTCTTTCTATGCCAGATTTGTAGGGATCAGTCAAAAGTGTGGTCCTTTTTTGAATAAAATCCCTAACTTGAAAAAAACGAATGAGGTCTCCATTAAGTAACTGGTACTTCTGTACTAACTGATTGAAGGACATCATTACATCTCCCTCAAATAAATCACCCATGCAAAATATACCCCTAGCTGCCCAACGTTTAAATCCTGAATCTATCATACCTGGTTGAAAACTTGGCATACCCACTAAAGGTGTAAACAAAGATGTTTTGCCAATATTACCTTCCCTCTGCCGAATTGCCCTCCATGCTTGAATAGTATTGATGACTATTGGGTTATGGCAATATTCCCTAACTGTCCTCACCTTGTCCAAAAACAGCAAACTGGTAAGGGGGCACCTTGCCTGGGAGACTTCGATATCTAGCCATATTGAAAGAGGGTCCCCACAAACCCAATCACTTACGTAGGTCAAAATTTTTAATGTCCGGAAGGTCTACTCCCCCCAATCTGTGAGGCAACTGCAGTTTGGCTAATTTAATGAGGGGCCATTTACGGTGCCAGATAAAGGAGCTGAACCAACTGTTCAGTCTCCTGAGTGTTTGTTTATTGAAAATCAGGGGGAGCGTCCATATAGGGTATAGCAAACGAGGGAGAATATTCATCTTAATAAGCGCTATCCGACCCAACCATGAGACTGGAAGTGCCTCCCATCTTTGAAGACCTTGTTTAATTTTTTCAAATAATTGAGTAAAATTGGCTTTGAACAGCCAATCCAGAACTGGAGTAATGAATATGCCCAAATACACAAAACCCCCCTGTGACCACCTAAATGGGAATCTATAGTCACTCTCAAGAGCCAACTCTTTCGTAAGATCACCCATAGTCATAGCCTCTGATTTAGCAAAATTAATCTTATACCCTGAAAAAGTGCCAAACGCGTGAATGCATTGTATCAGGCAAGGCACTGAGACTGCTGGATTTGTCAAGAAAATTAGAACATCATCTGCATACAGCGAGATCTTATGTAATTTTGACCCCACTTCTGGAGCTGATATCTTGAGACCCCCACGAATGGCCTCTGCCAAAGGTTCAATCGCCAACGTAAAAAGTAATGGTGAAAGGGGACAGCCCTGCCGGCTGCCCCTAGAAATATTAAAATTGCTTGATCGTACCCCGTTGGTAATGACCGCAGCGAGAGGTGCACTGTAGAGAACCTTTACCCATCTTATGAAAACTTCGCCCAGACCAAACTGGTCGAGAGTTTAGAAAAGGTACGGCCACTCAACTGGGTCAAATGACTTCTCTGCATCTAAACAAATCACCAATCCCTGTATTGACTGCTGTTGGCATGCTTGAATTACGTTAAGCAGCCTCCTAACATTATTGGAGGATCTGCAACCTTTTATGAAGGCCGTCTGATCCTCTTTAATAATAGAGGGTAACACAGTCTCCAGCCTTAACGCGAGAGCCTTAGAGAGGATCTTAAAGTCCACATTTAAGAGCGAGATGGGCCTGTATGAAGCACAGTCTTCCGGATCCTTCCCTTTTTTAAGGATAAGTGAAATATTGGCCTCTCTCAGAGATAGTGGGAGACAAACATGACTGTATGAATCATTAAACATATTCAGCATCGGGCCTAACAGTATACTTATAAATTCCTTATAGAATTCGGGTGTCTTTCCACTCTGAAGCTGCTTCACAGCTTCCTGCACTTCTTGCTCTGATAATAGGGCATTGAGAAAGGACTGTTGTTCGGGAGTCACACCCGGGAGCTTTAGATCTCTAAAAAAGGATTCCATTTTGGCTTGCACCTCCTCACAATTCTCAGACTGATATAATTTAGAGTAGAATCTCTGGAGTGCCACATTAATCTTTTTAGAATCACATGTTAGGTTCCCAGACCCTTCCCTAATCACTGTAATGATTTGTGGGGCACTTCTCTTTCTGGCAAGGTATACTAAGTATTTGCCTGGCTTGTCACCATGCTCATATAACCTTTGCTTTGCAAAAGCCAGCTTCTTCTTTGCCATCTGCGTGAGTACGGAATTTAGTGCAGACCGCAGTGCCATAATCCCCTGTAGTTTGACTAACGAGGGTCTGTCAAAATAGGCCTTCTCAGCTGCCTTCAACCGTGCTTCAAGGAGAAGTTGCTGCTCACCCTTCTGCCGCTTCCTACTTGTGGAATATGAAATGACGAACACTCTGGCATAAGCTTTGGCAGTTTCCCAGAGAACAGATGGGCTATCAACCGAGCCTATGTTGATGTCTAGGAATGCCCGAAATTCCCTAGAGAAATACTCCACAAACTTGTTGTTCATGGGAATAAAGGGGTCCGTTCGCCAGTACCTTGAATCCACTGCAACATCCTTAATTTTAACCATGAGGTACACTGGAGCATGATCAGAGATGGCAATATTACCAATCGTACAGGATGCCACCAGATCCAGGGTTACCGCAGGGGTCAGAAAAAAATCAATCCTCGTGTGGCATCTGTGCGGATTGGAGAGAAACGTGAAATCCCTACATGTAGGGTGGAATCACCTCCAGACGTCCACCAATCCTAATTCCCCACACAAACCCAATAACTGTTTTGTTTGTGCAGAGGGTATCAAGGGACCTTTAGGCAACCTGTTTACCGTGGGTCCATGAGGCAGTTAAAATCTTCCCCTATAACGATGTGCCGAGACTTGAGACTTATCAGTTTAGAAAAAGCATCTACCAAGAATTTAAGACGATGAGCTGGGAGACAATAAACATTTAAAATGCCATATCTTCCCCATTTATCAAGGCTTTAAGAATTACAAACCTCCCACATGTGTTTTTAACACATTCCAACAATTTAAATGAGAGATTTTTCCTAACCAATATAGCCACTCCCCTACTTCTGGTATTAAATGATGAAAAATAAACTCAGTCAAAGCCATTCTGCTGTAATTTCAGATGCTCCTTGTCATCCAAATGTGTCTCCTGTAACAAAGCAATATCCACCTTCTCCTTTCTAAGACTCAAGAGTACCTTCTTCCTCTTAATTGGTGAGTGACTTCCCTTGATATTCCAGGTACACCATTTAATCAAATCATTAGCCAGAATCTTCTGCAATTACATTTAAATTGCAAAGAGGAGGAACCCAAACCACAAATTGCTGAGCCTTAGTGTCGCATGATCCACCAAATATAAAAACTACATAAACTAAAACCACTACATTTAACAAACATACAAAATTATTAAAATTAAAAAACAACAAAAACCAGAAAACAAACCAACATGTAAAGCGCCAATAGCGCTGAGTAGGGGAACTCAACCCCTGCCCAGAGGGGGCAACTACCTGTCCCGAACTGCCCATAAGTAGGCATCTAACCATCTCAACCACCATCACTTCTCCCAGGTAGAGCTGCATCGCAAGCCACAAGCTAAAAAGAATAAACACACCATAGAATATCAATATGAATAAAAAAAAATCCTTTTATAAAAAAAGGGGAATAAATACACCACCCATCCTTTGGTATGTCCTAACCTAGAAATTTAAAATGTACATCTTAACCACCACCAGACATAGTTTGAACCAAATTATTATCAATAGAGGAAAAAAACGGGGGAAAACAAAGCTCCAACCGGATTTCCTCCATTTCTTTTACAGAATGATAAACGCATACCCAAGCAACACTATTTATACATACTACAATTGTTTAAGTTCGGTTAGTTTGTCCACAAAGTCTCTTGCCTTCTCCGATGTGTCAAAGAGATGCATGGATCCATTTAAGGTGATCCGAAGCACTGCCTGATATCTCAGGGAGTACTGAATCCCAAGCTCCTTCAATCTTCTCTTGACACCATCATACGATTTTCGTTTCTGGATCACCGCCACTGAAACGTCCTGAAAAAACATGATCTTAGATCCCTTGTAAATTAGGGCCTTTGGATCCTTCCCCTGGAGTCTGGAAGCCTCCATGACTCTCTCCTTATCCTGGTAATGATGGAACCCCACCAAGAAAGGACGAGGGCGTTGACCCAGACCCGACCTCCGTGCTGCGACCCGCTGAGCCATCTCTATCTTCAATCCTCTCATGCCAGTCTCCAAGTCAAGGAATTTCAGAAGCCAATCTTCAACAAATTCCGCAGGCCGCTCACCCTCCTTACCCTCAGGCAGACCGATGATCCGAATGTTTTTTCTCCTGCCCCTGTGCTCAAGATCATCCACTTGGTCACACAAATTACTAACATGCGTCTTCAGGGCTTGGATCTCTTCCTTGAATGAACTGGCATCAGCTTCCACCACTGTGACCCTGTGGTCCACCTCATCCGTCCTCTTCTCCAGGTCTCCCAGCTGCTGCTCATGCTTCTGCAGCATGAGTGAGACTGGAGCCAGCTTCTCTTCAATCTGTTTCCCCAACATCACGCGAGATTTCGAGAGCTGGTTCACCAGGTCCTGGAGAGTAATCGGCTCCGGGGCTGCTGCAGGCTGAGCTGCAGGCCCGGCCTCAGATGCTCCTCCTCCCTTTTTAGGCATTTCTGGACAGCTGAAAATACAGGTAAGTCAATTTTTAAATGTTTCTTGGGGCTCCACAATCTTTCCAACACCCCAAGAAATCCTGATGACCTGGATTGGGTGGGTTAAAGGACTGTCCTGCTCCTGCTGCGATGCAAAGCTCTGCAGTGTGATCTTCCCAGATCGCCGCCATCTTAGATCCCCCAAGATGCCTTTCAAATGTTGCAATTGTACTAGCCTCCACCACTTCCTCTGGAAGCTCATTCCATACACATACCACCCTCTGCGTGAAAAAGTTGCCCTATAGGTCTCTTTTATATCTTTCCCCTCTCACCCTAAATCTATGCCCTCTAGTTCCGGACTCCCCCACCCCAGTGAAAAGACTTTGTCTATTTATCCTAAGCATGCCCCTCACGATTTTGTAAATCTCTATAAGGTCAGCCCCTCAGCCTCAGATGTTCCAAGGAAAACAGCCCTAGCCTATTCAACCTCTCTCTCTATAGCTAAAATCCTCCAACCCTGGCAACATCCATGTAAATCTTTTCTGAACCCTTTCAAGTTTCACAATATCTTTCCGATAGGAAGGAGACCAGAATTGCATGCAATATTCCAATAGTGGCCTAACCAATGTCCTGTACAGCCGCAACATGACCTCCCAACTCCTGTACTCAATACTCTGACAAATAAAAGAAAGCATACCAAACGCCTCATTCACTATCCTATCTACCTGCAACTCCACTTTCAAGGAGCTATGAACCTGCATTCCAAGATCTGTTTGTTCAGTAGCACTCCAGAGGACCTTACCATTAAGTCTAAGTCCTGCTAAGATTTGCTTTCCCAAAATGCAGCACTCACATTTACCTAAATTAAGCAGAAGGAATATAATGTGGATTTGACCAAATGATTGACAGAGGCATAATAAATCAAATTGCCTCCCCAACATCCATACATGCTTTCCATCAAAGGCATCTGAATAGGGAATCATGAACAAGGAGTCTAGTTAATTTATCCTTTCCTATCTGAGATTGACCTCTGATGCTGCTTCTTCAGATTTCACTTTGGACATATTATTTCCCTGGTGTGTATGGTTTCGTACCCCACTGGTAACATATCAAATGGTGTCTTTAACCAGTGAAATGTCATGGCAACACCAATGTTAGTCTTTCAACCCAGAAGTGCACAGAATAATTCTACTCAACTAATTTCCCTAATCTGTGCATTGACACTGAACTTGCTGTAGGAGAGAATTCACATGGTGGACAACACAACTGACCGCTTTGCTATGACCATGCTTTATTAAATGTTACAATGTCCTACTGAACTAAAATGAGATCCTCAAATAGAATGTCAAAGTCTGGGGAGAGATACAACTTCCAGGGTTGACGAGATATTTTAATTAAGTCTAATTACAAAAGGGTTAATTGTGTAACTGATGTCCCAGACTCAAATTTGTGCCATTTTGCTTGCTGACCCAAAGCAGAATGAAGATTGGCATAAGGTAGATTCATTCTAATGAGTTGAGAGGAGATAATTGGTCCCAAACTGGATCACTTTGTAATATCACCTTGGGAACAGTTGGCAAGGACAGAATGGGTATTGATTGTCGTGTCCCTGTTATTCTAAGGACTTGGTATACATTCTCAAGGTTCACCCATGAATATTTGCCCATTGCATGGTGTAGGGGAGAGTCATCAACTTGTTTGAAAGCCAGGAAAGCAGTCCAATGTATTTGGTAGAGAAGAGAGAGAAACTGGGAAAAAATGGTTGGGATTAAAACTGAATGAATTATCTTGATTCAGTTTGGATTTCTCATTCTAAGCAGGTCATTTAGTAATTACCCTAGAGCATGGCTGAGAGCATTTTGGCGAACAAACTCTGAGGGCTTGTCCTGATCTGAAAGGAATGTGAAATCTGCAGGGTAGAAACTGCTGATGCAACTTTGAGTTAAGTGTAAATGTATTTGACCAAGACTTACTTAGAGCTGTTCTTAATTAGAGTCAGAAATTCATCCAGTTTGCTTTTCAGGTTTTCCAAAGCTTATTAGGATATAACCATGGTTACGAGGCCTACATGGTGATTGAGCCAAAAGCAGCCTTCAGTGATTACATTATTTTTCCTGCACGTAATCCAATTTTGTAGCAGTAACATTTTAATTTTATTTCAGAAAAGTGGGATTGAACTCACTATTGTTCAGTTTTTATATGTGTAAGTCACAGTAACTTTATTTTCTCCATAAAAATTAGATCAATTGCATATCACCAAATAACACACAAGAAAAGATGGAAAAAAGATTAAAAATGAATGGAAATATTTGAAGGATGGCTGGTACATCAGTTTGGGATAAAGCTTTTTGAATACTCCAAATTAGCTGGTGAAAAGTCCACTCAATTTGTGTAAGAGACCTAAATGAGTTGTGCTTTTTCTTTATTTATTTCTCGTTATTAACTTTATTTTTGTTTCTATTTATTTTTAAATGCTCTTCATCTATGATATTTGTAAGCTTTGATGATCTGAACCATCCAACTAGTTGGTGTTTTCTTGATAAATGATGCCTGACCTACTGAGGCAATGTTTCTTTCTGGTGTTTATATGTCTTGCTGTCCAGGCCAGGCAGGCTATGCTGCATAAACAGTGTACTCTGTACAACTGGAGCAGGCAGTGGGGGGGATGTGATTTTTTCCCTGAACTGCCAGGAGAGCAGCAGCAATCTTCTGAGGGGGAAGATAAGGACATGGAGCAGGAAGAACACCACTCTTAATATGACATGGCGCTTCAGTGTCAGTTGTTACAAGCCAGGCAGGATTTAATTGACACCAAGTTCCAGCTATAGGGAGAGGCTTAACAGGCTGGGACTGTTTTCCCTGGAGCGTCAGAGGCTGAGGGGTGACCTTATAGAAGTTTACAAAATAATGAGGGGCATGGATAGGATAAATAGACAAAATCTTTTCCCTGGGGTCGGTGAGTCCAGAACTAGAGGGCATAGGTTTAGGGTAAGAGGGGAAAGATATAAAAGAGACCTGTGGGGCAACTTTTTCACACAGAGAGTGGTACATGTATGCAATGAGCTGCCAGAGGATGTGGCGGAGGCTGGTATAATTGCAACATTTAAGAGACATTTGGAGGGTATATGAATAGGAAGGGTTTGGAAGGATATGGGCCGGGTGCTGGCAGGTGGGACTAGATTGGGGGATTGGGATATCTGGTCGGCATTGATGGGTTTGGCCGAAGGGTCTGTTTCTATGCTGTACATCTCTATGACTCTATGTGAGCTGGGTGCAGTGATCATTCGTTGCCTGTAAATTTGTTGCTGCTCGAAAAGCAGGCAATACCAGAACAAATGCATCTTCCATTTGTTTTTAGAGTCATAGGGTCACAGAGATGTACAGCATGGAAACAGACCCTTTGGTCCAACCCGTCCATGCCAACTAGATATCCCAACCCAACCTAGTCCCACCTGCCAGCACCCGGCCCATATCCCACGTCAGCCTCTCCCTGTAGCTCAGATCCTCCAACCCTAACAACATCCATGTAAATCTTTTCTGAACCCTTTCAAGTTTCACAACAGCTTTCCGATAGAAAGGAGACCAGAATTGCACGCAATATTCCAACATTGGTCTAACCAATGTCCTGTACAGCCGCAACATGACCACCCTACTCCTGTACTCAATACTCTGACCAATAAAGGAAAGCATACCAAACGCTTCACTATCCTATCTACCTGCGAATCCACTTTCAAGGAGCTATGAACCTGCACTCCAAGGTCTCTTTGTTCAGCAACACGCCCTAGGACCTTACCATTAAGTGCATAAGTCCTGCTAAGATTTGCATTTTGTCTTTGCTTTTGCTGTTGCTGAACAAAAGTGAATGTGTTCAACCAATTGAAGGTTTTCTAGTATGTGATAGTCCTCCATTGAACAATAAGTGGATGTTAGACCACACTGGCCATTGGGTAAACAGTAATGAAGGGCTTTTGCCCTAAATGTCGATTTTCCTGCTCCTCAGATGCTGCCTGACCTGCTGTGCTTTTCCAGCACCACTCTGATCTAAACTCTGGTTTCCAGCATCTGCAGTCCTCACTTTTGTACAGTAACACTCTTGTAGCCAGGTTGCTAAAAAACATGGAAAGCGGGAGTAGGCCATTTGGCCCTTTTAAACTGCTCCTCCATTCAATATTATAGTGGCTGATCCTCTATCTCAATGTCATATTCCCACTTTCTTTCCATACACTGTGACAGCTTTAAAATTTAAAAATGTATTGACTATATTCAGTGACTTAGCTTCCACAAACTGCTCTATTGAGAATTCCATAGTTTCCCTTTGAGTGAAGAAATGTTTCCTCATTGCAGTCCTAAACGCTCTACTCTGTGTCCTGAGACTGTTCCTACTTTTACACCCCTCAACCAGGGAAAACATCACTTCTGCATCTGGTCTGTCCAGCTCTGCTAGAATTTAAAGTTTCAGACAGATCCACTCTCATTCTTCTAAACTGTGCAAGGCACAAGTCAGGAATGGGAGGGAAATGCTTTCCATTTTCCTGATAAAGAGCAGCTCCAAGAACACTCAATGAACTTGATATCATGTAAGACACAGACGCTCACAATCAACAGTGCAGCCACAAGCTTGAACACATGTTGCCTCCATCATCACTGCACATTAGCAGCAGTGAGAAACACCTAAAAGATGGCCGACAGCAACTCACCATGCCTCCTTCAAAAGCAGTTTCCAGATTCAGCCAACTAGAAGGTCAAGGATAACGGAGACATGGTAACACAAACACTTCCATGCTTCCCTCCAACTGTAAGTACACTTATTATCCTGAATTGGAATTACATCGTAAAAATGGCATGTTTCTATACGTGTATCAAAAAGCAAGGTAACATAAGACCATAAGACGGCACGGTGGCACAGTGGGCGGCACGGTGGCACAGTGGTTAGCACTGCTGCCTCACAGCGCCAGAGACCCGGGTTCCATTCCCGTCTCAGGCGATCGACTGTCTGGAGTTTGCACATTCTCCCCGTGTCTGCGTGGGTTTCCTCCGGGTGCTCCGGTTTCCTCCCACAATCCAAAAAATGTGCAGGTCAGGTGAATTGGCCATGCTAAATTGCCTGTAGTGTTAGGTGAAGGGGTAAATGTAGGGGAATGGGTCTGGGTGGGTTACGGGTCGGTGTGGACTTGTTGGGCCGAAGGGCCTGTTTCCACACTGTAAAGTAATCTAATCTAATCTAAGACATAGGAGCAGAAGTTAGGACATTCAGCCCATCGAGTCTGCTCCACCATTCAATCATAGCTGATAAGTTTCTCAACCTCATTCTCCCACTTTCTCCCCGTAATCGTTGATGACCTTAACAATCAAAAACCTATCTATCTCAGTCTTAAATATACTCAATGGCCTGACGTTCACAACCTTCTGTGGCAATGAATTCCATAGATTCACCACCCTCTATCTGAAGAAGTTTCTCCTTACCTCCATTCTAAAAGGTCTTCCCTTTATCTAAGGCCATGTCCTCATGTCCTAATCTCTCCTTCCCAATATCCACCCTGTCTAGGTCATTCAGTATTCTATAAGTTCCAATTATATCCCCACTCATCCTGCTAAACTCCATTGAATGTAGACCCAGAGTCCTCAAATGTTCCTCATATGTTAAGCTTTTCATTCCTGGAGCCATTCTTGTGAACCTCCTCTGAACATGGTCCAAGGCCAGTACATCCTTCCTGAGATATGGGGCCCAAAACTGTGCACAATATTCCAAATGTCATCTGACTAGAGCTTTATATATCCTCAGATGTACATCCCTGCTTTTATATTCCTCTCAAAAGAAATGCCGTCATCACATTTGTCTTCCTAACTACTGACTCATCCCGAAAGTTTACCTTGCCAGAATCCTTCAGATTTCTGAATTTTCTCCCCATTTAGAAAACAGTCCATGCTTCTCTTCTTCCTACCAAAGTGCATGACCTCACACTTTCCCACACTGTACTCTCTTGGCCACTTCTTTGCCCACTCTCCTAACCTGTCTAAATCATTCTGCAGACCCCTGCCTTCTCAATGCTACCTGTCCCTCTACCTATCTTTGTATCATCTGCAAACCTAGCCAGAATGGCCTCAGTTCCTTCATCCAGATTGTTAATGTATAAAGTGAAAACCTGTGGTCCCAACACTGAATCTTGCAGAACACCACTTGTCACTGATTGCCATTCTGAAATGAACCCTTTTATGCCTATCCTCTGCTTTCTGCCAGACAGCCAAGCTTCTATACATGCTAGCACCTTGCCTCTAAAGCCATGGGCCCTTATCTTACTCAGTAAACTCCTGTCTGCACCTTGTCAAAAGCCTTCTTAAAGTCCAGTGAGATAACATCCACTGGCTCTCCTTGGTCTAACCTGCTCATTACTTCCTCAAAGAATTCTAGAAGGCTTGTCAGGCATGACCTCCTATTGATGAAACCTTGCCGACTTTGCCCTATTTTACCATACACTTCCAAGTATTCAGAAATCTCATCCTTCATATTGGATTCTAGTATCTTACCCATGACCAAGGTTAGGCTAATCGATGTGTGATTTTCCATCTTTACATACTCCCTTCGTGATTCTTCAGTCATGTTAGCGATTTTCCAGTCCTCTGGAACCCTCCTTGACTCTAGCGATTCCTGAAAGATTACCATTAACGCCTCCACTATCTCTTCAGCTATCTCCCTTAGAACTCTGGGGGCATAGTCCATTTTGTTCAGGTGATTTATCCACCTTCTGGCCATTCAGTTTTTCTAGCACCTTCTCCTTGCTGATGGCCGCCATATTCAGGTCTGCCCCCTCACTCCCTTGAATTTTTGGGATATTACTCGTGTCTTCCACTGTGAGGACTGCTGCAAAGAAATTATTCAGTTCCTCAGCCATTTCCTTGTTCCCCACCACTGTCTCTCTAGTGTCATTTTTCAGCAACTCAATGTCCACTTTTGCCTTTCTTTTGTCCTTCATACATCTAAAAACACTCTTACAGTCTGCTTTTATATTACTGGCTAGCTTACCCTCATATTTAATCTTTTTCCTCCTTTCTTTCTTTGTTGCCCTCTGTTGTCAGCTTCCCAATCCTCTGGTTTCCCATTGCCTTTCATCACATTATATGCTTTCTCTTTTGCTTGTATGCTACCCCTGACATCCCTAATCAGCCATGGTTGCCTCATCCTTCCTGTATCATGCCTCATTTTCCTCAGGATGAATCTCTGCTCTGTCTCCTGAATTACTCCCAGAACCTTGTGCTGTTGCTGTTCCACTGTCTTTCCTGCTGGGCTCCTCTCTCAGTCAATTCTACCCAGCACCTCCCTCATGCCTCTGTAACTGCCTTTATTCAGTTTTACTACCGTTACCTCTTCTCCCTCTCAAATTGTAGAGTAAATTCCATCATGTTATGATCACTGCTTCCTAAGGGTTCCTTTACCTTAAGCTCCCGTATCAAGTCTGCCTCATTGCACGACACTAAACCCAGTATTGGCTGTTCCCTCGTGGGCTCCACCACAAGCTGCTCCATAAAGCCATCTCACAGACACTCCACAAATTCCTTTTCTGGCACTCCTGTACCAACATGATTTTCCCAGTCCACCTGCATTTTGAAATCCCTCATGATCACTGTAACTTTGCCTTTCTGATTAGATTAGATTAGGTTAGATTACATTACAGTGTGGAAACAGGCCCTTCGGCCCAACAAGTCCACACCGACCCGCCGAAGCGCAACCCACCCATACCCCTACATTTACCCCTATACCTAACACTACGGGCAATTTAGCATGGCCAATTCACCTGACCCTGCACATCTTTGGACTGTGGGAGGAAACCGGAGCACCCGGAGGAAACCCACGCAAACACGGGGAGAACGTGCAAACTCCACACAGTCAGTCGCCTGAGTTGGGAATTGAACCCGGGTCTCTGGCGCTGTGAGGCAACAGTGCTAACCACTGTGCCACCGTGCCACCCACATCCTACACATCTTTTCTATCTCCTGGTCTACCTTGTGTCTCAGCTCATGACTACTGTTTGGAGGCCTGTACATAACTCCAACTATGGTTTTTTTCATCTTTGCAGTTCCTCAAGTCTACCCAAACAGATTCTACATGATCTGACCCTACCTCGTTTCTTACCACTGATTTAATTTTCTTTCTTACTAAGGCAACCCCACCTGCTCTGTCCACCTGCTGATCTTTTCGATAGGATATATATCCTTGAACATTTGGTTCCCAATTCTGATCCCCCTGCAGCCACGTCTCTGGGATGCCCACCACATCATACTTGCCAATTTCGATCAAGCTCATTTACCTTATTCCCTTATACTGCGTGCGTTCAGATATATCAGCTTCTGTCCTGCATGAACCATCCCTCCTCTTATTGTCATTTGTATTTTCAGTGTGCTTGAAATTTGATTGCTAACACTTTCCAAACCCTCTGTCCTATTTGTGTCTGTGCTGGAGACTTGAATAACCTCTCCTGAGTTCTGCACTCTTACCTCCTCCTTTAATTCGGGTTTTCTAATTTCCCCTATAACTGAACTCTCTCCCCTCTTTTAGTTTAAAGCTCTGTCCACAGCCCTAGTTATGCGATTGGCATAACATAGTGAGTGTTGGTCCTTTAGAAAATTATTCTGGGCAAAAACTGATTGGGCGCAGACGTTCGCAGATAAAGGGACAACTGGAAAATAGGTAGCCTTCAGAAATGAGATAACGAGAGTCCAGAGAAAGTATATTCGTGTTAGGATGCAAGGAAATGCTGGTAGGTGTAGGGAATGCTGGATGACTAAAGAAATTGAGGGTTTGGTTAAGAAAAAGAAGGAAGAATATGTCAGTATAGACAGGATAGATCGAGTGAATCATTAGAAGAGTATAAAGGCAGTAGGAGTATACTTAAGAGAGAAATCTGGAAGGGCAAAAAGGGGGCATGAGATAGCTTTGGCAAAAACAGTTAAGGAGAATCCAAAGAGTTTTTAAAAACACATTAAGGGCAAAAGAGTAACTAGGCAGAGAATAGGCCCATCAAAAATCAGCAAGGCAGCCTTTGTATGGAGCCACAGGAGATGGGGGGAGATACTAAAAGAGTATTTTGCATAGCATTTACTGTGGAAAAAGACATGGAAGGTATAGAATGTAGGGAAATAGTTGGTGACATCTTGAAAAATGTCCAGATTACAGAGGAGGAAGTGCTGGATGTCTTAAAACATATAAAAGTGAATAATTTGGGCGGCACAGTGGCACCGTGGTTAGCACTGCTGCCTCACAGCGCCAGAGATCCAGGCTCAATTCCCGCCTCAGGCGACTGACTGTGTGGAGTTTGCACGTTCTCTCCGTGTTTGCGTGGGTTTCCTCCGGGTGCTCTGGTTTCCTCCCCCAGTGAATTGGCCATGCTAAATTGCCCGTAGTGTTAGGTAAATGTAGGGGTATGGCTGGGTTGCGCTTCGGCAGGTCGGTGTGGACCTGTTGGGCTGAAGGGCCTGTTTCCACACTGTAATGTAATCGAATCTAATCTAGAGTCACCAGGATTTGATCAGGTGTACCCTAGAACTCTGTGGGAAGCTAGGGAAGTGATTGCTGGGCCTCTTACTGAGACATTTGTATCATCGATAATCACAGGTGAGGTAGCTGAAGACTGGAGGTTGGCAAACGTAGTGCCACTGTTTAAGAAGAGTGGTAAGGACAAGCCAGGGAACTATAGACCAGTGAGCCTGACCTCGGTGGTGGGCAAGTTGTTGGAGAGAATCCTGAGGGACAGGATGTACATGTATTTGGAAAGGCAACGACTGATTCGGGATAGTCAACATGGCTTTGTGCGTGGGAAATCATGTCTCACAAACTTGATTGAATTTTTTGAAGAAGTAACAAAGAGGATTGATGAGGGCAGAACGGTGGACGTGATCTATATGGACCTCAGTAAGGTATTCAACAAAGTTCCCCATGGGAGATTGGTTAGCAAGGTTAGATCTCATTGAATGCAGGAATAATTCACCATTTGGATACAGAACTGGCTCAAAGGTAGAAGACAGAGGGTAGAGGTGGAGGGTTGTTTTTCAGACTGAAGGCCTGTGACCAGTGGAGTGCCACAAGGATCGGTGCTGGGTCCTCTACTTTTTCATTAGTTATATAAATGATTTGGATGTGAGCATAAGAGATATAGTTAGTAAGTTTGCAGATGACACCAAAATTGGAGTTGTAGTAGACAGCGAAGAAGGTTATTTCAGATTACAATGGGATTTTGATCAGATGGGCCAATGGGCTGAGAAGTGGCAGATGGAGTTTAATTAAATAAATGTGAGGTGCTACATTTTGGGAAAGCAAATTTTAGCAGGACTCACACACTTAATGGTAAGGTTCCCGGGAGTGTTACTGAACAAAGAGACCTTGGAGTGCAGGTTCGTAGCTCCATTGAAAGTGGAGTTGCAGGTAGATAGGATAGTAAAGAAGGCGTTGCTTTCCTTTATTGGTCAGAGTATTGAGTACAGGAGTTGGGAGGTCATGTTGCGGCTGTACAGGACATTGGTTAGGCCACTGTTGAAATATTGCATACAATTCTGGTCTCCTTCCTATTGGAAAGATGTTGTGAAACTTGAAAGGGTTCAGAAAAGACTTACAAGGATGTTGCCAGCATTGGAGGATTTTAGCTATAGGGAGAGGTTGAATAGGCTAGGGCTGTTTTCCCTGGAGTGTCGGAGGCTGAGGACTGACCTTATAGAGGTTTACAAAATTATAAGGGGCATGGATAGGATAAATAGACAGAGTCTTTTCCCTGGGGTAAGGGAGTCCAGAACTAGAGGGCATAGGTTTAGTGTGAGAGGGGAAAGACATAAAAGAGACCTAAGGGGCAACTTTTTCACGCAGAGGATGGCACGTATATGGAATGACATGCCAGCGGGAGTGGTGGAGGCTGGTACAATTGCAACATTTAAAATGCATCTGGATGGGTATATGAACAGAAAGGGTTTGGAGGGATATGAGCCAGGTGCTGGCAGGTGGGACTAGATTGGGTTGGGATATCTAGTCGGCATGGACAGGTTGGTCTGTTTCCGTGCTGTACATCTCTATGACTCTGTGACTCTAATTAATAACAGAAACAAGGATAAGGTAAATGACTAGAACAGGTATTTTGTATTCATCCACTCAGTAGAGGATACAAGTAAATCCGAGAAATTGTTATATATTAGGAAATGAATGGCAGGGAGAAATTCAACAAAATTATCATAGCCAGGGTAGCAGTGCTGAGCAAATTGTTGCGACTAATAATCTGAGGTCTGGTGCAATTCATGCCAGGGTCTTCAAAGAAACGCCTAGTGAAATAGTTCATGCATTAGCTTTAATTTCCCCAAATTCTCTTGATTCTGGGAAGGTCCCGTTAAATTTGAAAGTAGCAAATATAATTCATTTATTCAAAAAGGGAACACAGAAAGATGGGATGACACTAAGGATGGGTAAGGATGGTAACTTTAGTTCCTATATAGCAGTGAATAAATCAATGTGCACTTGTATTTCCAAGAATTGGGTTGGAATGGAAGAGATGGGGCTGAATGTTTCCCTTCAGTGCTGTATCATTTCTATGGCTCTAACCATGCCTAAGTTAATGCTTAGGGCTGAATTTTACCTGAACTTAGTTGAGTATTATTCCAAACTGAAACCTGCCTTTGGTGCAGCTATCCACTACCACAATCCTCTAGCTTCCTAACAGTCTTTATGCATTATTCTGCATTACATAATCTTGTATTGCTTCCCAATGCTGCACACCATCACTGAATGAGGTGTCTATGAGAGGTCTCTTGGACAGGAGAAACATTTAACCGGTGTGCACTGAGACGATACAAGGCACACCTCCCCAGACACACACACACCTGGCACTGCCACTCTTTAATGTAGCTGAGACCATAAGGTGCGGGGATGAACTCAGATAAATGTGCTTTTATTGGACATAGCCAAAACATTATTATTACCAGTCCCAAGTCACTACCCATTGACTTTTCAGGCATAAGC
Organism: Chiloscyllium plagiosum; assembly: GCF_037043375.1. Classification (NCBI taxonomy): domain Eukaryota; kingdom Metazoa; phylum Chordata; class Chondrichthyes; order Orectolobiformes; family Hemiscylliidae; genus Chiloscyllium; species Chiloscyllium plagiosum. The sequence continues at coordinate 132,254,071 of NW_028270139.1, forward strand.
CCTTCATCAGGAATGTGGCAGAAAAGTTGATATTTTGGGCATAAGCCCTTCATCAGATGCTGCCTGACCTGCTGTGCTGCAGCAGATCTTAGAGAATAAAGGAAATTATTGATGCTCCTATCAAGAACCATTCAATTACCTACTGTGTTCAAAGATGATTCAGTTTTCACCCGAGAGAGCACTATGCCCAAAACCCTGTACAGGAGAATAGGCCCAAAGCCGTATAATGAGCAGTACTGCTCAAAGCCAGTAAAGAGCCATATAGCTCAAGACCTATACAAGACAGTATTGTCCAATCTTGAAACAACAAACCTGAAATCTTTGCAGGGCAGTTTAACCATATGCAAAAAATTGTATATGACAGTCCAGTTCAAGGTCTGTTCAAGGTTAGGATAGTTATTTAGTACAAAGTTTGATAATGACACAAAACCGTGAAGAATAGTGAACTATAAGGAGGATTGACATAGTTCATGAGGACAGACAAGCTGTTGGAAAGGACAGCAAAGTGGCAGTTGAAATTTGACATAGAGAATAGTGATATAGTAGCCTGGAACCTGTATATTGCTGAGAAGAGTCATGCTGTCAAAATCTTCTAACTTGCATTAATCAGGACAAATGCAACAATGCCAGACATCAAAGGGACAAACCATTTATACCACATAAAAAAGGGTGCTGATTGCTTGGCAAGTTGAGTCTGAGACTGCCCAAGTGTGTTGAATGAGGCTCAAGTCTTGCTGCCGATTGGTTCACTAGTGAGTCCATCAGCAACAAACATGGAAAGGGACAAATCTGTGATCGGACCAGCAGGGAGCAGGGTAAGTAAGTGATGGCAGTCGCTAGGTGTGCACGGGGGTGGACAGTGTCTGCCAGAGTTGGGTGATTTAGTGAGGTCTGCCCCCTCACTCCCTTGAATTTTTGGGATATTACTCGTGTCTTCCACTGTGAGGACTGCTGCAAAGAAATTATTCAGTTCCTCAGCCATTTCCTTGTTCCCCACCACTGTCTCTCTAGTGTCATTTTTCAGCAACTCAATGTCCACTTTTGCCTTTCTTTTGTCCTTCATACATCTAAAAACACTCTTACAGTCTGCTTTTATATTACTGGCTAGCTTACCCTCATATTTAATCTTTTTCCTCCTTTCTTTCTTTGTTGCCCTCTGTTGTCAGCTTCCCAATCCTCTGGTTTCCCATTGCCTTTCATCACATTATATGCTTTCTCTTTTGCTTGTATGCTACCCCTGACGTCCCTAATCAGCCATGGTTGCCTCATCCTTCCTGTATCATGCCTCATTTTCCTCAGGATGAATCTCTGCTCTGTCTCCTGAATTACTCCCAGAACCTTGTGCTGTTGCTGTTCCACTGTCTTTCCTGCTGGGCTCCTCTCTCAGTCAATTCTACCCAGCACCTCCCTCATGCCTCTGTAACTGCCTTTATTCAGTTTTACTACCGTTACCTCTTCTCCCTCTCAAATTGTAGAGTAAATTCCATCATGTTATGATCACTGCTTCCTAAGGGTTCCTTTACCTTAAGCTCCCGTATCAAGTCTGCCTCATTGCACGACACTAAACCCAGTATTGGCTGTTCCCTCGTGGGCTCCACCACAAGCTGCTCCATAAAGCCATCTCACAGACACTCCACAAATTCCTTTTCTGGCACTCCTGTACCAACATGATTTTCCCAGTCCACCTGCATTTTGAAATCCCTCATGATCACTGTAACTTTGCCTTTCTGATTAGATTAGATTAGGTTAGATTACATTACAGTGTGGAAACAGGCCCTTCGGCCCAACAAGTCCACACCGACCCGCCGAAGCGCAACCCACCCATACCCCTACATTTACCCCTATACCTAACACTACGGGCAATTTAGCATGGCCAATTCACCTGACCCTGCACATCTTTGGACTGTGGGAGGAAACCGGAGCACCCGGAGGAAACCCACGCAAACACGGGGAGAACGTGCAAACTCCACACAGTCAGTCGCCTGAGGCAGGAATTGAACCCGGGTCTCTGGCGCTGTGAGGCAACAGTGCTAACCACTGTGCCACCGTGCCACCCACATCCTACACATCTTTTCTATCTCCTGGTCTACCTTGTGTCTCAGCTCATGACTACTGTTTGGAGGCCTGTACATAACTCCAACTATGGTTTTTTTCATCTTTGCAGTTCCTCAAGTCTACCCAAACAGATTCTACATGATCTGACCCTACCTCGTTTCTTACCACTGATTTAATTTTCTTTCTTACTAAGGCAACCCCACCTGCTCTGTCCACCTGCTGATCTTTTCGATAGGATATATATCCTTGAACATTTGGTTCCCAATTCTGATCCCCCTGCAGCCACGTCTCTGGGATGCCCACCACATCATACTTGCCAATTTCGATCAAGCTCATTTACCTTATTCCCTTATACTGCGTGCGTTCAGATATATCAGCTTCTGTCCTGCATGAACCATCCCTCCTCTTATTGTCATTTGTATTTTCAGTGTGCTTGAAATTTGATTGCTAACACTTTCCAAACCCTCTGTCCTATTTGTGTCTGTGCTGGAGACTTGAATAACCTCTCCTGAGTTCTGCACTCTTACCTCCTCCTTTAATTCGGGTTTTCTAATTTCCCCTATAACTGAACTCTCTCCCCTCTTTTAGTTTAAAGCTCTGTCCACAGCCCTAGTTATGCGATTGGCATAACATAGTGAGTGTTGGTCCTTTAGAAAATTATTCTGGGCAAAAACTGATTGGGCGCAGACGTTCGCAGATAAAGGGACAACTGGAAAATAGGTAGCCTTCAGAAATGAGATAACGAGAGTCCAGAGAAAGTATATTCGTGTTAGGATGCAAGGAAATGCTGGTAGGTGTAGGGAATGCTGGATGACTAAAGAAATTGAGGGTTTGGTTAAGAAAAAGAAGGAAGAATATGTCAGTATAGACAGGATAGATCGAGTGAATCATTAGAAGAGTATAAAGGCAGTAGGAGTATACTTAAGAGAGAAATCTGGAAGGGCAAAAAGGGGGCATGAGATAGCTTTGGCAAAAACAGTTAAGGAGAATCCAAAGAGTTTTTAAAAACACATTAAGGGCAAAAGAGTAACTAGGCAGAGAATAGGCCCGTCAAAAATCAGCAAGGCAGCCTTTGTATGGAGCCACAGGAGATGGGGGGAGATACTAAAAGAGTATTTTGCATAGCATTTACTGTGGAAAAAGACATGGAAGGTATAGAATGTAGGGAAATAGTTGGTGACATCTTGAAAAATGTCCAGATTACAGAGGAGGAAGTGCTGGATGTCTTAAAACATATAAAAGTGAATAATTTGGGCGGCACAGTGGCACCGTGGTTAGCACTGCTGCCTCACAGCGCCAGAGATCCAGGCTCAATTCCCGCCTCAGGCGACTGACTGTGTGGAGTTTGCACGTTCTCTCCGTGTTTGCGTGGGTTTCCTCCGGGTGCTCTGGTTTCCTCCCCCAGTGAATTGGCCATGCTAAATTGCCCGTAGTGTTAGGTAAATGTAGGGGTATGGCTGGGTTGCGCTTCGGCAGGTCGGTGTGGACCTGTTGGGCTGAAGGGCCTGTTTCCACACTGTAATGTAATCGAATCTAATCTAGAGTCCCCAGGATTTGATCAGGTGTACCCTAGAACTCTGTGGGAAGCTAGGGAAGTGATTGCTGGGCCTCTTACTGAGACATTTGTATCATCGATAATCACAGGTGAGGTAGCTGAAGACTGGAGGTTGGCAAACGTAGTGCCACTGTTTAAGAAGAGTGGTAAGGACAAGCCAGGGAACTATAGACCAGTGAGCCTGACCTCGGTGGTGGGCAAGTTGTTGGAGAGAATCCTGAGGGACAGGATGTACATGTATTTGGAAAGGCAACGACTGATTCGGGATAGTCAACATGGCTTTGTGCGTGGGAAATCATGTCTCACAAACTTGATTGAATTTTTTGAAGAAGTAACAAAGAGGATTGATGAGGGCAGAACGGTGGACGTGATCTATATGGACCTCAGTAAGGTATTCAACAAAGTTCCCCATGGGAGATTGGTTAGCAAGGTTAGATCTCATTGAATGCAGGAATAATTCACCATTTGGATACAGAACTGGCTCAAAGGTAGAAGACAGAGGGTAGAGGTGGAGGGTTGTTTTTCAGACTGAAGGCCTGTGACCAGTGGAGTGCCACAAGGATCGGTGCTGGGTCCTCTACTTTTTCATTAGTTATATAAATGATTTGGATGTGAGCATAAGAGATATAGTTAGTAAGTTTGCAGATGACACCAAAATTGGAGTTGTAGTAGACAGCGAAGAAGGTTATTTCAGATTACAATGGGATTTTGATCAGATGGGCCAATGGGCTGAGAAGTGGCAGATGGAGTTTAATTAAATAAATGTGAGGTGCTACATTTTGGGAAAGCAAATTTTAGCAGGACTCACACACTTAATGGTAAGGTTCCCGGGAGTGTTACTGAACAAAGAGACCTTGGAGTGCAGGTTCGTAGCTCCATTGAAAGTGGAGTTGCAGGTAGATAGGATAGTAAAGAAGGCGTTGCTTTCCTTTATTGGTCAGAGTATTGAGTACAGGAGTTGGGAGGTCATGTTGCGGCTGTACAGGACATTGGTTAGGCCACTGTTGAAATATTGCATACAATTCTGGTCTCCTTCCTATTGGAAAGATGTTGTGAAACTTGAAAGGGTTCAGAAAAGACTTACAAGGATGTTGCCAGCATTGGAGGATTTTAGCTATAGGGAGAGGTTGAATAGGCTAGGGCTGTTTTCCCTGGAGTGTCGGAGGCTGAGGACTGACCTTATAGAGGTTTACAAAATTATAAGGGGCATGGATAGGATAAATAGACAGAGTCTTTTCCCTGGGGTAAGGGAGTCCAGAACTAGAGGGCATAGGTTTAGTGTGAGAGGGGAAAGACATAAAAGAGACCTAAGGGGCAACTTTTTCACGCAGAGGATGGCACGTATATGGAATGACATGCCAGCGGGAGTGGTGGAGGCTGGTACAATTGCAACATTTAAAATGCATCTGGATGGGTATATGAACAGAAAGGGTTTGGAGGGATATGAGCCAGGTGCTGGCAGGTGGGACTAGATTGGGTTGGGATATCTAGTCGGCATGGACAGGTTGGTCTGTTTCCGTGCTGTACATCTCTATGACTCTGTGACTCTAATTAATAACAGAAACAAGGATAAGGTAAATGACTAGAACAGGTATTTTGTATTCATCCACTCAGTAGAGGATACAAGTAAATCCGAGAAATTGTTATATATTAGGAAATGAATGGCAGGGAGAAATTCAACAAAATTATCATAGCCAGGGTAGCAGTGCTGAGCAAATTGTTGCGACTAATAATCTGAGGTCTGGTGCAATTCATGCCAGGGTCTTCAAAGAAACGCCTAGTGAAATAGTTCATGCATTAGCTTTAATTTCCCCAAATTCTCTTGATTCTGGGAAGGTCCCGTTAAATTTGAAAGTAGCAAATATAATTCATTTATTCAAAAAGGGAACACAGAAAGATGGGATGACACTAAGGATGGGTAAGGATGGTAACTTTAGTTCCTATATAGCAGTGAATAAATCAATGTGCACTTGTATTTCCAAGAATTGGGTTGGAATGGAAGAGATGGGGCTGAATGTTTCCCTTCAGTGCTGTATCATTTCTATGGCTCTAACCATGCCTAAGTTAATGCTTAGGGCTGAATTTTACCTGAACTTAGTTGAGTATTATTCCAAACTGAAACCTGCCTTTGGTGCAGCTATCCACTACCACAATCCTCTAGCTTCCTAACAGTCTTTATGCATTATTCTGCATTACATAATCTTGTATTGCTTCCCAATGCTGCACACCATCACTGAATGAGGTGTCTATGAGAGGTCTCTTGGACAGGAGAAACATTTAACCGGTGTGCACTGAGACGATACAAGGCACACCTCCCCAGACACACACACACCTGGCACTGCCACTCTTTAATGTAGCTGAGACCATAAGGTGCGGGGATGAACTCAGATAAATGTGCTTTTATTGGACATAGCCAAAACATTATTATTACCAGTCCCAAGTCACTACCCATTGACTTTTCAGGCATAAGCCCTTCATCAGGAATGTGGCAGAAAAGTTGATATTTTGGGCATAAGCCCTTCATCAGATGCTGCCTGACCTGCTGTGCTGCAGCAGATCTTAGAGAATAAAGGAAATTATTGATGCTCCTATCAAGAACCATTCAATTACCTACTGTGTTCAAAGATGATTCAGTTTTCACCCGAGAGAGCACTATGCCCAAAACCCTGTACAGGAGAATAGGCCCAAAGCCGTATAATGAGCAGTACTGCTCAAAGCCAGTAAAGAGCCATATAGCTCAAGACCTATACAAGACAGTATTGTCCAATCTTGAAACAACAAACCTGAAATCTTTGCAGGGCAGTTTAACCATATGCAAAAAATTGTATATGACAGTCCAGTTCAAGGTCTGTTCAAGGTTAGGATAGTTATTTAGTACAAAGTTTGATAATGACACAAAACCGTGAAGAATAGTGAACTATAAGGAGGATTGACATAGTTCATGAGGACAGACAAGCTGTTGGAAAGGACAGCAAAGTGGCAGTTGAAATTTGACATAGAGAATAGTGATATAGTAGCCTGGAACCTGTATATTGCTGAGAAGAGTCATGCTGTCAAAATCTTCTAACTTGCATTAATCAGGACAAATGCAACAATGCCAGACATCAAAGGGACAAACCATTTATACCACATAAAAAAGGGTGCTGATTGCTTGGCAAGTTGAGTCTGAGACTGCCCAAGTGTGTTGAATGAGGCTCAAGTCTTGCTGCCGATTGGTTCACTAGTGAGTCCATCAGCAACAAACATGGAAAGGGACAAATCTGTGATCGGACCAGCAGGGAGCAGGGTAAGTAAGTGATGGCAGTCGCTAGGTGTGCACGGGGGTGGACAGTGTCTGCCAGAGTTGGGTGATTTAGTTCTGGGAACGGGAGAACTTGCTTGGGGGTGAGGTGTCAGTGTTTGAATTCCTAGGACTACAAGTCACTGTTTTACAAAGACCAGGAATGGGATTTGGGAGCCACCTTTATGGTGAGGTAGCCAATCCTGTCAGGTCCAGGTAGCTGTGGAGGAGAAGGAAACTTCAACAAGGCTGGCTGAGAGACAGTGGCTACAACTGGATTGGAGGGTTGGGGGAGACAGAAAGGCTGCATACAGTCAAGTGGAGCTTGTTCAAGGAGCAACTATTGAGTGTCCTTGATAAGTATGTACCCGTCAGGCAGGGAGGAAAGGGTCGTGTGAGGGAGCCGTGGTTTAATAAGGAATAGGAATCCCTTGTTAAAGGGAAGAGGGCGGTCTATGTAAAGATGAGGGGTGAAGGTTCAATTGGGGCGATTGAGAGTTATAAGGTAGCCAGGAAGGACCTGAAGAGAGAGCTAAGAGCAGCAAGGAGGGGACATGAAAGGTCCTTAGTTGGTAGGATTAGGGAAAACCCTAAGGCTTTCTATAGGTATGTCAGGAATAAAAGAATGACTAGGGTAGGAATAGGTCCAGTCAAGGATAGTAGTGGGAAGTTGCGTGTGGAGGCTGAAGAGATTGGGGAGACACTGAATGAATACTTTTCATCAGTATTCACTCAGGAACAGGACATTGTTGCCGATGTGAATACGGAGTCACAATTAAGTAGAATGGATGGCTTTGAGGTATGTAGAGAAGAGGTGTTGGAAATTCTGGAAAGGGTGAAAATAGATAAGTCCCCTGGGCCTGATGGCATTTATCATAGGATTCTCTGGGAAGCAAGGGAGGAGATTGCAGAGCCATTGGCCTTGATTTTTATGTCCTCGTTGTCTACAGGAGTAGTGCCAGAAGATTGGAGGCTAGCAAATGTGGTTCCCTTGTTCAAAAAGGGGAGTAGGGATAACCCTAGTAACTATAGGCCGGTGAGTCTCACTTCTGTTGTGGGCAAAGTCTTAGAGAGAATTGTAAGGGATAGGATTTATGCACATCTGGATAGGAATAATGTGATCAAGGATAGTCAGCATGGTTTTGTGAAAGGCAGGTCGTGCCTCACAAACCTTATTGAATTCTTTGAGAAGGTGACTAAGGAGGTGGACGAGGGGAAAGTGGTAGATGTGGTGTATATGGATTTTAGTAAGGCATTTGATAAGGTTCCCCATGGTAGACTACTGCAAAAAATACGGAGGTATGGCATTGAGGGTGAATTGGAGGGTTGGATTAGGTGTTGGCTGGCTGGAAGAAGACAGAGGGTAGTAGTTGATGGCAAAGGTTCATCTTGGAGTGCCGTCACTAGCGGTGTTCCACAAGGATCTGTTTTGGGACCATTGCTGTTTGTCATTTTTATAAATGACCTGGAGGAGGGGTTAGAAGGTTGGGTGAGCAAGTTTGCGGATGATACGAAAGTCGCAGGAGTTGTAGACAGTGAGGAAGGATGTGGCAGGTTACAGCGGGATATAGATAAGCTGCAGAACTGGGCAGAAAGGTGGCAAATGGAGTTCAATGTAGCTAAGTGTGAGGTGATTCACTTCGGTATGAGTAACAAAAAGATGGGGTACTGGGCTAATGGTCGGATACTTGGTAGTGTGGATGAGCAGAGGGATCTTGGTGTCCATGTACACAAATCTTTGAAAGTTGCCACCCAGGTAAATAGTGCGGTGAAGAAGGCATATGGCGTACTGGCTTTTATTGGTAGAGGAATTGAGTTTCGGAGTACTGAGGTCATGTTGCAGTTGTATAGGACTCTGGTGCGGCCACATCTGAAGTATTGTGTGCAGTTTTGGTCACCATACTATAGGAAGGATGTGGAGGCACTGGAACGGGTGCAGAGGAGGTTTCACAGGATGTTGCCTGGTATGGTAGGAAGATCGTATGAGGAAAGGCTGAGGCACTAACTTTCAAAGCGCTGCTCCTTCATCAGGTGCTCCGAGAGCTAGTGCTTCCAAATAAACCTGTTGGACTATAACCTCATGTTGTGTGATTTTTAACTTAATCCTCTGATCATCTTGTATGTCTCTATTCAATCCCTTCTTAGCCATCTTCTCTCCAATGAGAACAGACCCAAGTCACTCAGCCTTTTCTCATAAGATTTTCACTCTAGGCCAAGCAACAGCCTGGTAAATCTCCTCTGCAACTTTTCCAATGTTTCCACATCCTTCCTGTAATGGGACAACAAGAACTGTACACAATATTCCAAGTGTGGCTGCACTAGCATTTTATACAGTTGCAGCATGACATCATGGCTCCAGAACGCAATCCCTCTACCAATAAAATTTAACACACTGTATGCCTTCTTAACCTGGGTGGCAACTTTCAGGGATCTATGTACATGGACACCAAGATCCCTTTACACATCCACACTACCAAGAATCTTTCCATTGACCCAGTATTCTGCCTTCCTGTTATTCTTCCCAAAGTGCATCACCTCACATTTATCTGCATTGAACTCCATTTGCCATCTTTCAACCCAGCTCTGCAGTTTATCCAAGTCCCCATGCAACCTGTAACATTCTTCCACACTGTCCATCACTCCACTGACTTTAGTGTCATCTGCAAACATACTGACCCATCCACCTATGCCTGCATCTAAGTCATTTATAAAAATGACAAACAGCAGTGGTCCCAAAACAGATCCTTGTGGGCACACCATTAGTAACCGGACTCCAGGCTGAATATTTTCCATCAACCACCACTCGCTGCCTTCTTTCAGAAAGCCAGTTTCTAATCCAAACTGCTAAATCACCCTCAATCCCATGCCTCTGCATTTTCTCCAACAGCCTACCATGTGGAGCCTTATCAAAGGCTTTACTGAAGTCCATGTACACCACGGCAAATGCCCTACCCTCATATACATGCTTGGTCACCTTCTCAAAAAACTCAGTGAGGTTTGTGAGACATGACCTGCCCTTGACGAAACCATGTTGACTATTTCCAATTAAATTGTTGCCTATGAGGTGATTGTAAATCCTATCTCTTACAATTCTTTCTAAAACTGTTCCTACAATTGATGTAAGGCTCACTGGTCTATAATTGCCTGGGTCATCTCTACTGCTATCTTGAACAAGGGCATAACATTTGCAATCCTCCAGTCCTCTGGTACTAACCTGTAGACAATGACGACTCAAAGATCAAGGCCAAAAGTTCAGCCATCTACTGCCTAGCTTACCAGAGGACACTTGGATAAATCACATCCAGCCCAGGAGACTAATCTACTTTCACTCCTTCTCGAATTGATAACACCTCTTCGTAACTAACCTTGATCCTTTCTAGTCTAATATCCCATATCTCAGTCTTTACCTCTACAATATTCTCCAATTCCTGAGTGAAAACAGATGAGAAGTATTCATAAAGCACCTCTCTGATCTCCACAGTGTCCACATACAACTTCCCATGTCTGTCTTTGTCTTGCCCTATTCCTACCCTAGTCAGCTTTTTATTCCTCACATATCGATAGAAAGCTTTAAGGTTCTCCTTTATTCAACCTGTGAAAGACTGCTCATGTCCCCTCCTTGCTCTTCTTAACTCTCTCTTTAAATCCTTCCTAGCTAATCTGTAACTCTCCATCGCCTCATCTGAACCATCTCAACTCAACGTTACATAAGCCTCCCTCTTTCGCTTAACAAGAGATACGATTTCTTTAGTAAACATTACCACTTACTCCCTGCCTGATAGTGACATACCTATCAAGGACACGCAATATCTGTTCCTTTCGAATGTCCCCACCCCCTGCATTTTGCTACCTCATTCTATGCATGCTAAGTCTTGCCTAAGCGCATTATAATTGCCCTTCCCCCATCTATAACTCTTGCCCTGTGGCATGCACCTGTCCCTTTCCATGGCTAAACTAAACGTGACCAAATTATAGTCACTCTCTCCGAAGTGCTCACCTACCACTAAATCAAACACCTGGCCTGGTTCATTACCAAGAACCAGATCCTGGTTCATTACCAAGTACCAGATTGCCTCTTGTCTGCTGTTCGACATACTGTGTCAGGAAACTCTCCTGCACACATTGGACAAAAACTGATCCATCCAACGTACTAGATTTATAGCATTTCCAGTCAATATTGGGAAAGTTGAAGTTCCCCATAATGACCACCTCGTTCCTATCACTCCTACCTAGAATCATTTTGCCGATCCTCTCCTTCACTTCCCTGGAACTCTATGGAAGCCTATAAAAAAAACTCCAAGCAGTGTGACCTCTCCTCCTGTTTCTAACCTCAGCCCATACCACCTCAGTAGATGAGTCCTCGTCAAAAGTTCTTTTAGCCACTGTTATACCATCTTTAACTAACAAAGCCACACCTCCCACTCTTTGACCACCTTCCCTGATTTTAATGAAAGATCTAAAACCTGGAACCTGCAACATCCATTCCTGATCCTGCTCTATCCATGTCTCTGTAATGGCCACAACATTGAAGTCCCAGATAGCTATCCATGCTGCAAGCTTAGCTGACTTATTCCAAATACTTCTGGAGTTAAAGTAGACACACTTCAAACCAGCTTGCTCTATGCTAGAACACTCCTGTGACCATGAAATCCTGTCTATGTCCTCCCTACTCTCATCCTCCTGCGTACTGGAATACACCACAGATTCCCATCCAGTAAATTTAACAGCGCAAAATTAAACAATAAAGTTACCTAATGTCTATATTTAAACCCAATGACCTTTGGTTCCAGCCCCATTCACACAAAAGACAAACAAGCAACAAACATAGTTGAGTGATAAATAAAAGAAAAAAAAACAAAACTGGCTAATTTACTTCAGTGGTTCCATATGATTGTTTCGTGTTTGATTTTCTTAAGATTTCAGTCAGGGCTACATTTTCGGTTCCCTCAGAGGAAGTCAGTAATACTTATAACATAGTTTCAATTCTCTGAACTTTCAGCAGCTGATAAACAGAGTCTAGGCACGGAGCTTTCAAATCTTCATGCTGTCGCATCAACTCCCAAGCCCCTGCTCACAGAAAACATAGTCCAAAACCCAGTAGAAATTCTGGCCTCTCCCTGTTAGACTGACTACCTCCCCACAACATCCCAGTTGCCATTCAACATCTGCCATCTGCTCTCTCTCTCAGACTTGCTGGAACCAATTCCCAGGAACTGACCTCGTGAATGGCCAACATTTGCAATCTGTTTAAGCATACTGCTCTCCCCTGGTGTCGAAGCTTCTGTAGAACCTTTTGCTCAATATCCAACCTGCAATTAACTTCCCAGCCTGGCCTCACAAACAAACCACAGCTCGTTTGACCTTTTTTATAACGCAAGCTGCTTCCCACAGTCATTTTAGTTCAGTTCTCAGTTCACAGCTCCAAGTGAAAATTGAAAAAGGAATAAAAAGTAATATTTAAAATGCAGTGAGGGTTCCAACACTTATAAATGAATGTGATAGCTCTAGCTTAAAAATGTATTTTTGCTCAGTGGTGAAGATTGTAATGGATGTGATTGTAATGAATAGTGTTGTCAATTTAAACTTAGATCTGAAAATAAGAACTGCGATCCAATAATAAGGGTGAAGCAACTGCCAAGCTAAAGTATTCCAGTATTATTGTGAATATGTAGGAGAGAAATATAAGCTGTGACTTTAATAATCCAGAATGTGTATTAAGGATGATGGTGTTTTGAGTGTAGAAGCGTTTATTTTCTAGAAAACATTTTAAAAATAATTTACACTTGTGTTGGGTCAACTTGACAATTGTGGTATCTGGTGAATAAATGCATGTGCTGTGGATTTGTTTAATGGACACTTAATAATTATTGCGATATTGATAAATTCTTCTACCTCTGCTTCTGTGTGAATCCAAATGGCCCAGAAGTCAACACAAAGGAGGCAATGTTAACAGTGTGACTGTACCACATAGTAAAACAGTCTGTGAGAATGACAAAGTGATAAGCACACCCCAATAAAATGTATTTTGTACCCTTCCCAAGCTTTCTTTGAAAATATAATTCCAGAACGAGTGAGATTTAACAGAAGTTCAGCTTCCAGCGTAGTCTCCAAAAAAAATTAATGATCTCCAGTACTTACCTCCCAATCAAAAACTGTGACTATGAAGCTTTGAAATCATAATTCATAACAGACAGTGTTTTTGTTCAAATTCTTGATTAAAATTTGTCAGGTTTCTCACAGTCTGTGGAAGATTTAACTTTGGACATGACTATTAACATTGTGGTGAAAACAGAAACCAGAAAAATTGACAGACAGATCCTGAGAAGAACAGAACAACCCTACCGCAGGAGAACAACAGAATCATTCACTTTAAGATATGGGCACTCAAAAGAAGTACATGACATGCCAATACAGGGAGTAAGCCAAACATTAGATGTTAGGATTCAGTCCTGGTACTGTGGAAAATAAGGCTTCAGAATCACAATGTCACAAGGAATGCTGTATTTGTAAAATGATACATTACTTCCAAAAGATATGTAGAAATAAAATATAGTTTGAGAATAGCAGAAGTATTAATAGTTACTAATGCAAAGAAGTCTGAAATACCCGCTTGAGACAATTTCCCTCCATTAGAAAAGATACTAGGGGCATTTCTATAAGAAATTATTGTCTTAAGCGAAAGTAATAATTCAATTGACTCGACTTTTAGAGATGTTATTTACACTGATGGATGTTGAGTTAATTTTAAGCTTCATACAGCAATAAGTATCATTATCCTGTCAAATCAGGTTTCATGGCTGAAAAAACTGAACGTGTAAAGTTTAAACTGTATGGCTCAGATGGAATAACTCTTAAGATGAATAGTGTGCGGCCGTTCCCCTCAAGAACAAGTATACCGTTTTGGATACTTGTGGGGGGGATGACTTACCAGGGGTAAGTAACGGGGCTCAGGTCTCTGGCACGGAGCCTGTCCCCGTTACTCAGAAGGGAAGGGTGAAGAAGAGCAGAGCAGTAGTAATTGGGGACTCGATAGTTCGGGGCACAGATAGGCGGTTTTGTGGGAACGAGAGAGACTCACGTTTGGTATGTTGCCTCCCAGGTGCAAGGGTACGTGATGTCTCTGATCGTGTTTTCTGGGTCCTGGAGGGGGAGGGGGAGCAGCCCGAAGTCGTGGTCCATATTGGCACCAACGACATAGGTAGGAGGAGTGCCGAGGATGTTAGACAGGCTTTCAGGGAGCTAGGTTGGAAGCTCAGAGTTAGAACGAACAGAGTTGTTGTCTCTGGTTTGTTACCCGTGCCACGTGATAGAGATTCGAGGAATAGGGAAAGAGAACACTTAAATGCGTGGCTACAGGGATGGTGCAGGAGGGAGGGATTCCGGTTTTTGGATAACTGGGGTTCTTTCTGGGGACGGTGGGACCTCTATAAACAGGATGGTCTACACCTGAACCTGAGGGGCACCAGTATCCTTGGAGGGAGGTTTGCTAGTGCACTTGGGGGGGGTTTAAACTAACTCTGCAGGGGCATGGGAACCCAGATTGTAGCTTCAGGGTGCAGGGCCTGGAGTGTAGGGAGGTTAGGAACATGGCATCAATTTCAAAGGAGGGTGCCTGTAAACAGGAAAGTGGCTTGAAGTGTGTATACTTCAATGCAAGAAGTATACGAAATAAGGTAGGTGAACTTGCAGCGTGGGTTGGTACCTGGGACTTCGATGTTGTGGCTATTACGGAGACATGGCTAGAACAGGGACAGGATTGGCTGTTGCAGGTTCCAGGATTTAAATGTTTTAGTAGGGTCAGAGGTGGGGGTAAAAGAGGGGGAGGTGTGGCATTGCTTGTCAAAGATAGTATTACAGTGGTGGAAAGGACGATGGATGAGGACTTGCCATCTGAGGTAGTTTGGGCTGAGGTTAGGAATAGGAAAGGTGAGGTCACCCTGTTAGGAGTCTTTTACAGGCCTCCTAATAGTCCTAGAATCATTGAAGAAAGGATAGGGAAGGTGATTCAGGAGATGAGTGACAGTAATAGGGTGGTTGTTATGGGGGACTTTAACTTTCCTGATATTGATTGGGAAAGCTATAGCTCAAGTTCGTTAGATGGGTCAGTGTTTGTTCAATGTGTGCAGGAGAGTTTCCTGACACAATATGTAGACAGGCCAACAAGAGGTGAGGCCATACTGGATTTGGTTCTGGGTAACGAACCAGGCCAGGTGTTGGAATTAGAGGTAGGTGAGCACTTTGGGGACAGTGACCATAATTCGGTGATTTTTACTCTCGTGATGGAGAGGGATAAGTGTGTACTACAGAGCAAGAGTTATAGCTGGGGTCAGGGAAATTATGATGCGGTGAGGCATGACTTAGGATGTGTGGCTTGGAAAAGTAGACTCCAAGGCAAGAGTGTAAATGATATGTGGAGCTTGTTCAAGGAGCAACTATTGAGTGTCCTTGATAATTATGTACCTGTCAGGCAGGGAGGAAAGGGTCGTGCGAGGGAGCCGTGGTTTAATAAGGAATTGGAATCCCTTGTTAAATGGAAGAGGGCGGCCTATCTCAAGATGAGACGTGAAGGTTCAATTGGGGCGATTGAGAGTTATAGGGTAGCCAGGAAGGACCTGAAGAGAGAGCTAAGAGCAGCAAGGAGGGGACATGAAAGGTCCTTAGTCGGTAGGATTAGGGAAAACCCTAAGGCTTTCTATAGGTATGTTAGGAATAAAAGAATGACTAGGGTAGGAATAGGTCCAGTCAAGGATAGTAGTGGGAAGTTGCGTGTGGAGGCGGAAGAGATTGGGGAGACACTGAATGAATACTTTTCTTCAGTATTTACTCAGGAACAGGGCATTGTCGTCGATGTGAATACTGAGTCACAAATAAGTAGAATGGATGGCTTTGAGGTATGTAGAGAAGAGGTGTTGGAAATCCTGGAAAAGGTGAAAATAGATAAGTCCCCTGGGCCTGATGGCATTTATCCTAGGATTCTCTGGGAAGCAAGGGAGGAGATTGCAGAGCCATTGGCCTTGATTTTTATGTCCTCTTTGTCTACAGGAGTAGTGCCAGAAGACTGGAGGATAGCAAATGTGGTTCCCTTGTTCAAAAAGGGGAGTAGGGATAACCCTAGTAACTATAGGCCGGTGAGTCTCACTTCTGTTGTGGGCAAAGTCTTAGAGAGAATTGTAAGGGATAGGATTTATGCACATCTGGATAGGAATAATGTGATCAAGGATAGTCAGCATGGTTTTGTGAAGGGCAGGTCGTGCCTCACAAACCTTATTGAATTCTTTGAAAAGGTGACAAAGGAGGTTGATGAGGGGAAAGCGGTAGATGTGGTATATATGGATTTTAGTAAGGCGTTTGATAAGGTTCCCCATGGTAGGCTACTGCAGAAAATACGGAGATATGGCATTGAGGGTGAGTTGGAGGTTTGGATTAGGAATTGGCTGGATGGAAGAAGACAGAGGGTAGTAGTTGATGGCAAAGTTTCTTCATGGAGTGCCGTCACTAGCGGTGTTCCACAAGGATCTGTTTTGGGACCATTGCTGTTTGTCATTTTTATAAATGACCTGGAAGAGGGGTTAGAAGGTTGGGTGAGCAAGTTTGCGGATGATACGAAAGTCGGAGGAGTTGTTGACAGTGAGGAAGGATGTGGCAGGTTACAGCAGGATATAGAGAAGCTGCAGAGCTGGGCAGAAAGGTGGCAAATGGAATTCAATGTAGCTAAGTGTGAGGTGATTCACTTTGGGAAGAATAACAAAAAGATGGCTAATGGTCGGATACTTGGTAGTGTGGATGAGCAGAGGGATCTTGGTGTCCATGTACACAGATCTCTGAAAGTTGCCACCCAGGTAAATAGTGCGGTGAGGAAGGCATATGGCGTACTGGCGTTTATTGGTAGAGGAATTGAGTTCCGGAGTCCTGAGGTCATGATGCAGTTGTATAAGACTCTGGTGCGGCCGCATCTGGAATATTGTGTGCAGTTTTGGTCGCCATACTATAGGAAGGATGTGGAAGCACTGGAACGGGTGCAGAGGAGGTTTACCAGGATGTTGCCTGGTATGGAAGGAAGATCGTATGAGGAAAGACTGAGACACTTGGGGCTGTTTTCATTAGAGAAAAGAAGGTTTAGGGGTGACTTGATTGAGGTGTACAAGATGATTAGGGGGTTAGATAGGGTTGACAGTGTGAACCTTTTCCCGCGTATGGAGTCGGGTATTACAAGGGGGCATAGCTTTAAATTAAGGGGGGGTAGATATAGGACTGAAGTTAGGGGTAGGTTCTTCACTCAGCGAGTCGTAAGTTCATGGAATGCCCTGCCAGTAGCAGTGGTGGACTCTCCCTCTTTATGGGCATTTAAGCGGGCATTGGATAGGTATATGGAGGATAGTGGGTTAGTATAGGTTAGGTGGGCTTGGATCGGCGCAACATCGAGGGCCAAAGGGCCTGTACTGCGCTGTATTCTTCTATGTTCTATGTTCTAAATAACACTGCAACAAAAACAGCGTACAGACTGGAAAATACGCATGCTCACAATAAAATTCCAAGGGAATCCTAGTTTAACAAATCAGCTTCAGGGATATGCTGATTGGGAAAACATATCAAACAGCGACAGTACAGGAAAGTGGAGTGTTGCTTGAATAAAAAAAGGAGTAACTAAGGAGCTTAAATGACATTGTGACATCCGAGCTCACACCTGAGACATGCTCCTCTTGTGCTCTGTGGTAAACCATAGAAGCTTCAGGTCCCCTGGTTACCAATTATACAGGATGTGTCTATCTGCAGTGACTGGTGACTGGCATTTTGGAGCTGGAGCTGTGGGTCGACTCACTGTGGAGCATCCACAATGATAAGCATGTCATGGGCTAACATTTTCAGTGAGGTGGTCATGCCACAGGTGAATATTGAACTTGGGTGACCAGCAGAATTGAGGAAGTGCAGTGATTATAAAAAAAAACTGTCCTATGTCCACTGCGGGAGAGGAATCAGTAATTGTAACAGGTCAGCCAGGTGCATCTCATAGAATATGAGTTCCCTGATTGGGGCTGTCAGTCTGGTCCAATCAGAGAGCCCTGGCTAATGGATAAGAACAGGAATATTAGAGATTCTGTTCACCCTGAGAGCTGGCTCTGAGGGAGCAGGATCAGTGTCAAGGATCCTCCTCATGCAAATAAAGGGTGATTTGGTGATAGGATATCAGCCACTGTGCAGTTATTTTGGTGTCAATGACAGTAAAGCATGCTCCTGAAGAAATTTACTCACAAAAGTCATCTTTGAAATGTGATAAGCATTTCAGGCTTGGGAAGCTTGACGTGTTCGATCCTGCCATGAAAGATTGGGCCCAGTATGTGGAAAGAATGGATTACTTTTTCTGGCAAGTGATCTTGGGGCAGATGAAAAGCAACAAGTAATTGTCCTGACAGCCTGTGGATCTGCAGCTTTTTCAGTTATTAGGAGCCTAACTTTTCCTGAGGCATCAGATATTAGAGTTGATGGATTTAGTTAAGGAATATTGTGACCCCAAGCCACCTCTAATGCTGAGATACTACTGATTTTACTCAGCAATTCGAGAACCAGGGGAATTCATATCAGGATTTTTGACTGGGTTAAGGCAACGAGCAGAAACATGTGACTTTGGTTTAACCCTTAAAGTAATGCTGAGAGATCATTTGGTATGTAGGATTAGTGATGTAATCATGCAAAAACATCGACTAGTCGAAGCCCAACTGGACTTCAGACAAGCAACACAATTGGCTTTATCATTGGAAAATGCAGCATGTGGAGCATATGAGTTGCAGGGTATTCTGATGGAAATGGACATCATTGCCAGTCTGACTGAGCTTGGGGAGCATCACTTGAGTGAAAGCAATTGTGTAGCCTCACTCAGGACATGGGGACTCTCAGTCAGGCCACAGCAAAACTCAAAACAATACCAAGCTTTGTCCAAACAATTAAAATGTTCTTCAGAATCCAGGCTGGCAGACGTTTGTAGTGGGACTTGTACAAACAGGATGGTCTTCATTTGAACCAGAGGGGTATGCAGACTCAAGACAGCAGAAGTGTCCAGTAGACCTACATTGAGTAAGGGAACTCATAGGTCAGTCTCCAGGAGAGTGTACACCGTGGAAAGTTCACCTACATCTGGTTTAGAACAGTTAAATTGCTGAGCAACATCTAAATCAAAATAAACATTTGGTTAAAGGGTCACCCAGTTCTAATGGGGGTGGATATCAGTGCAGCTGTTTTAGTGATCGCAGAACCAGTCTTTAATAAAATTTGGTTACCCTTACATTTGTGCAAGACCTTGACTAGACTGAGAACCTATACTGGGGAGTTTTTACAAATTAAGGGTACAACTTCGGTTCTGGTCTCTTATGAGAAGGAGCTGGTTCAGTTACCACTGATTGTAGTAGAAGGTTTGGGCCCAAGCCTGATGACGTAAAATTGGTTGAAACCGACACACCTAGATTGGCTCAATATTTTCTGAATAGAAAATGGTTGCCTGAGTGAAGTCCTAATTTAATACTTGGAAGTTTGTCAGGAAGGTTTAATGGCTTGCATGTTAACCAGGAAGCAATTCCATAATCCAGCAAGGCCCCACCAGTATCATTTACCTTACGGGCAAACGTTGAGGCAGAAATCAGAAAGCTGGAAATTGAAGGAATCATCAAACCAGTCCAACTTATGAAATGGCATCACCAGTCACACTGATTCACCTTTGTGAGGACTTTAAATAAGTGGTAGATTGCTTTTCGCAGCTGGATAACTATCCATTCCTTTGCATTGAGGATTTATACGCAAAGCTGGCAGGAGGGCTACCCTTCACAAAGCTGGACATGAGCCATGCATACTTGCAATTGCAATTAGATGAGAATTCCCAGAAATATGCCATAATTAATACCCATAAACATTTATACCAATATGTGAGATTGTCATTTAGGGTATCAGTAGCCTGTGCAATTTTTTCAGTGAATGATGGGGAACATATCGCCTGATATAGGGAGAGATAGCAGCTGAACACGTGGATGGGACAGGAGGGAGGGTTTCAGGTACTTGGATAATTGGGACTCATTCTGGGGAAGGTGGGACTTGTACAAACAGGACGGTCTTCATTTGAACCAGAGGGGTACTAATATTCTGGGTGGGAAATTTGCTGGTGCTATTCAGGTGGGTTTAAACTAGCTCAGCAGGGGGATGGGAACCTAAGGTGTAGTTGCAGTGCACAGGAGAATGAGAGTACGGAGGACATGGACAGGATTTCAGGGTCACAGGAATGTGCTGGCAGACAGCAAACTGGTTTGAAGTGTGTCTACTTCAACGCCAGAAGTATCAGAAATAAAGTAGGTGAGCTTGCAGCATGTGTAGGTACCTGGGACTTTGATGTTGTGGCCATTTGAGAGAGATATGGATAGAGCAGGGTGAGGAATAGATGTTGCAGGTTCCAGGGTTTAGATCTTTCATTAAGAACAGGCAAGGCAGTAAAAGAGGGGGAGGTGTGGCCTTATTAGTCAAGGATAGTATAACGGTGGCTGAGCGAACTTTTGACGAGGACTCGTTTACTGAGGTAGTGTGGGCTGAGGTTAGAAACAGGAGAGGAGAGGTCATACTGCTTGGAGTTTTTTATAGGCCTCCGCAGAGTTCCAGGGAGGTGGAAGAGAGGATTGGCAAAATTATTCTGGGTAGGAGTGAAAGGAACAGGGTGGTCGTTATGGGGGACTTTAACTTCCCCAACATTGACTGGAAATACTATAAATCTACGTTGGATGGATCAGTTTTTGTCCAATGTGTGTAGGAGGGTTTCCTGATACAGTATGTCAAAGGGCCGACAAGAGGAGAGACCACACTGGATCTGGTGATTCGCAATGAACCAGGCCAAGTGTTTGATTTAGTTGTAGGTGAGCACTTTGGAGAGAGTGACCGTAGTTCAGTTATGTTTAGTTTAACAATGGAAATGGATAGGTACATCCCACAGGTCAAAAGTTATCGATGGGGCAAGAGCAATAATAATGCGATTAGGCAAGAATTAGGATGCATAGAATGGGGTAGCAAAATGCAGGGGATGCAGACAATGGAAATGTGGAGCTGGTTTAAGGAACAGATATTGCGTGCCCTTGATAGGTATGTCCCTGTCAGACAGGGAGGAAGTGATAAGGTAAGGGAACTGTGGTTTACTACAGAAAATGCATCTCTTGTTAAGCAGAAGAAGGAGACTTGTGTGTTGATGAGGCAAGATGGCTCAGATGAGGAGATGGAGAGTTACAGACCAGCTAGGAAGGAGTTAAGAAGAGCAAAGAGAGAACACGAACAGACTTTAGCAAATAAAATAAAGGAGAACCCTAAAGCTTTCTATAGGTATGTGAGGAATAAAAGGATAACTAGAGTAGGAATAGGGCCAGTCAAAGACAGAAGTGGGAAGTTGAGTGTGGACCCTGTGGAGATCGGAGAGGTGCTAAACGAACATTTCTCATTGGTTTCCACTCAGGAAAAGGAGAATATTGTAGAGGAGAAGAATGTGGTAGGAGATATTAGTCTAGGAAGGATCGAGGTTAGTTACGAACAGGTCTTATCAATTCTAGAAGGAATGAAAGTAGACTAGTCCCCTGGGCCAGATGGGATTTATCTGAGGATTCTCTAGGAAGCTAGGGAGGCGATAGCAGAGCCTTTGGCTTTGATACGTGTGACGTCATTGTCTATAGGTTTAGTACCAGAGGACTGGAGGATTGCAAATGTTGTGCCCTTGTTCAAGAAGGGCAGCAGAGATGACCCAGGTAATTATAGACCATTGAGTCTTACTTTTGTTGTAGGCAAGATTTTGGAAAGGATTATAAGAGATAAGATTTATAATCACCTAGCAAGCAACAATTTGATTTCAGATAGTCAACATGGTTTTGTCAAGGGGAGAGAGTAGGACAGGCAAAATCGACGTTAGATGAGGGTGGGGCAGTTGACGTGGTGTACATGGACTTCAGTAAAGCCTTTGATAAGGTTCCACATGGTAGGCTGTTGGAGAAAATACAGAGGCATGGAATTGAGGGTGATTTAGCAGTTTGGATTAGAAACTGGCTTTCTGAAAGAAGGCAGCGAGTGATGGTTGATGGAAAATATTCAGCCTGGAGTCTGGTTACTAGTGGTGTGCCACAAGGATCTGTTTTTGGACCACTGCTGTTTGTCATTTTTATAAATGACTTAGACGCAGGCATAGGTGGATGGGTTAGTAAGTTTGCAGATGACACTAAAGTCGGTGGAGTAGTGGACATTGTGGAAGAATGTTACAGATTGCATGGGGACTTGGATAAACTGCAGAATTGGGTTGAGAGGTGGCAAATGGAGTTCAATGCAGCTAAATGTGAGATGATGCACTTTGGGAAGAATAACAGGAAGGCAGAGTACTGGCTCAATGGGAAGATTCTTGGTAGTGTGGATGTGCAGAGGGATCTTGGAGTCCATGTACATAGATCCTTGAAAGTTGCCACCCAGGTTGATAGTGCGTTAAGAAGGCATAGGGTGCATTAGGTTTCATTCTTAGAGGGATTGAGTTCCAGAGCCGCAATATCATGCTGCAACTATACAAAATGCTGGTGCGGCCATACTTGGAATATTGTGTACAGTTCTGGTCCCCATATTTCGGGAAGGATGTGGAAGCATTGGAAAAGGTGCAGAGGAGATTTACCAGGATGTTGCCTGGTCTAGAGTGAAGATCTTATGAAGAAAGGCTCAGAGAGTTGGGTCTGTTCTTATTGGACAGAAGAAGGCCAAGAGGGGATTTGATAGAGACATACAAGATGATCAGAGGATTAGATAGGGTAGACAGTGAAAGTCTTTTTCCTAGGATGATGACGTCAGCTTGTACGAGGGGGCTAAACAACAAATTGAGGGGTGATAGATTTAAGACAGATATCAGAGGCAGGTTCTTTACTCAGAGAGTGGTAAGACCATAAGACCATAAGACATAGGAGCGGAAGTAAGGCCATTCGGTCCATCGAGTCCACTCCGCCATTTAATCATGGCTGATGGGCATTTCAACTCCACTTACCCGCATTCTCCCCATAGCCCTTAATTCCTTGTGACATCAAGAATTTATCAATCTCTGCCTTGAAGACATTTAGCGTCCCGGCCTCCACTGCATTCTGCGGCAATGAATTCCACAGGCCCACCACTCTCTGGCTGAAGAAATGTCTCCGCATTTCTGTTCTGAATTTACCCCCTCTAATTCTAAGGCTGTGTCCACGGGTCCTAGTCTCCTCGCCTAACGGAAACAATTTCCTAGCGTCCACCCTTTCCAAGCCATGTATTATCTTGTAAGTTTCTATTAGATCTCCCCTTAATCTTCTAAACTCCAATGAATACAATCCCAGGATCCTCAGCCATTCCTCATATGTTAGACCTACCCATTCCAGGGATCATCCGTGTGAATCTCCGCTGGACACACTCCAGTGCCAGTGTATCCTTCCTGAGGTGTGGGGACCAAAACTGGACATAGTACTCCAAATGGAGCCTAACCAGAGCTTTATAAAGTCTCAGTAGCACAACGGTGCTTTTATATTCCAACCCTCTTGAGATAAATGACAACATTGCATTCGCTTTCGTAATCACGGACTCAACCTGCATGTTTATCTTTAGAGAATCCTTGACGAGCACTCCCAGATGCCTTTGTACTTTGGCTTTACGAATTTTCTCACCGTTTAGAAAGTAGTCCATGCTTGTATTGGAATGGTGGAATGCCCTACCTGCTAATGTAGTTAACTCAGCCATGTTAGGGAGATTTAAACAATCCTTGGATGAACACATGGAAGATGATGGGATAGTGTAGGGGATGGCCTTAGATTAGTTCACAGGTTGGCGCAACATCGAGGGCTGAAGGGCCTGTTCTGCGCTGTATTGTTCTATGTTCTATGTTCTATGTTCTATACCCGAGGTCACCATTTATCTAGCTGATGTATGAACAACAGAAAAATCAATAAAGAACATTTGGAGAACTTGGACATAGTACTTAAACATTTTTCCCAGGCAGGGATATACCTTAAAAAGTTAAAATGTGGGTTACAGACACCTCAAGTGACCTACTTGGGCTAAAGACCAGGTTACACCCATTGAAAGATAAAGTGAGGGTGATCAAAGATGCCCCACCTCCCAAGCCTGTACCAGAATTGAATCTTTCCTTGGGTTGGTGAATTATTATGAAAAGTTCATACATAACCTAGCCTCTATCCTGCATCAATTTTGCATCAATTCTTAAACAAGGCTCATCCTTGGAAATGGTCATGTAGCCAAGCTACAGCTTTCAGGGAAGTAAAGAAACAGCTACCATCCTGTCAGGTGTTGACACATTATGATCCCAGGCAAGATCAAGTATTGACAGGCAATGCTACCCCGTACAGCATCAGGGTAGTATTAGCTCATAGGTGGCCCGATGGAGAGGAATGCCCAATAGTGTTTGCATCCAGAACTTTGGCTAAGACAGAGTGTTAAAAGGCTCAGATAGAGAAGGAAGGTTTGGCCACCATATATGGAGTCAGGATGTTCCACCAATACTTTGACAGATGTACATTTATGGTAATAACGGACTACAAATCCCTGCTAGGTCTACGGAAAGAGGACAAGGCTGTGGTGCCCATGCCTTCAGGCTGAGGTCAGCGGTGGACTCGAACACCAAGTACATATAATTGAAAATTGGGACACCATCTGGAGGCCAAGTTGCCATGCGGATGCATTGAGCCGCCTCCTTGCGCTGGCAGATACACTGCTGGTGGTACTGCCACTGGAAGAGTCTATAATCATTTAAAATTTCTGGACACACTTTAACTCACAGCTGACAATATCAGACAATGGATGCAGAAAGATCTGGTCTTGGCAAAACTAAAAAAGTTGGTGGTGATGGGGTAAACGAAAGGGCCGTCACAACCAGAATTGAAACCTTTTGGAACTGGGGAGACAGATCACAAAGAGTATGGTATATTATTATGGGTAGACAAGAATGGTTGACCCAAGCAAAGGTTGCCACCAGATATTGCCTGAACTCCACCAGGGTCATCCAGGTGTCTCCAAAATAAAGATGTTTGTGAGAAGTTATGTCTGGTGGCTATAGACATGTTGGTGTAGAAGTTCCCAAAGTGCTAACAAAGACAAAATTATCACCAGCTGCTCCCTCACATTTTTGGCCATGGCTGGATAAACTCTGGACATGGTTACATGTTGACTATTCAGATCCTTTCATGGGCTCAATGGTCTTAGTCATAGGGTCATAGAGATGTACAGCACAGAAACAGACCCTTCAGTCAAACTCATTCATGCCAACCAGATATCCCAACCTAATCTAGTCCCATTTGCCAGCCTTGGCCAATATCCCACTAAACACTTCCTATTCATATACCCATCTAGATGACTTTTAAATGCTGTAATTGTACCAGCCTCCATCACTTCCTCTGGCAGCTCATTCCATACATGCACCACTGTCTGTGTGAAAACGTCACCCCTTATGTCCCTTTTATAACTTTTCCTTCTCACTCTAATTCTCACTCTAATTCTCACTCTAATTCCTCAAGCTCTGGACTTCCCCATCCATTCCCTTCATGATTTTGTAAACCTCTATACGGTCACCCCTCAGCCTCCGACACTCCAGGGAAAACAGCTCCAGTCTATTCAGCATCTTCCTATAACTCAAATCCTCCAACCCTGGCAATATCCTTGCAAATGTAGACAGGCCAACAAGAGGTGAGGCCATACTGGATTTGGTTCTGGGTAACGAACCAGGCCAGGTGTTAGAATTAGAGGTAGGTGAGCACTTTGGGGATAGTGACCATAATTCGGTGATTTTTACTCTCGTGATGGAGAGGGATAAGTGCGTACTACAGGGCAAGAGTTATAGCTGGGGTCAGGGAAATTATGATGCAGTGAGGCATGACTTAGGATGTGTGGCTTGGAAAAGTAGACTCCAAGGCAAGAGTGTAAATGATATGTGGAGCTTGTTCAAGGAGCAACTATTGAGTGTCCTTGATAATTATGTACCTGTCAGGCAGGGAGGAAAGGGTCGTGCGAGGGAGCCGTGGTTTAATAAGGAATTGGAATCCCTTGTTAAATGGAAGAGGGCGGCCTATCTCAAGATGAGACGTGAAGGTTCAATTGGGGCGATTGAGAGTTATAGGGTAGCCAGGAAGGACCTGAAGAGAGAGCTAAGAGCAGCAAGGAGGGGACATGAAAGGTCCTTAGTCGGTAGGATTAGGGAAAACCCTAAGGCTTTCTATAGGTATGTTAGGAATAAAAGAATGACTAGGGTAGGAATAGGTCCAGTCAAGGATAGTAGTGGGAAGTTGCGTGTGGAGGCAGAAGAGATTGGGGAGACACTGAATGAATATTTTTCTTCAGTATTTACTCAGGAACAGGGCATTGTCGTCGATGTGAATACTGAGTCACAAATAAGTAGAATGGATGGCTTTGAGGTATGTAGAGAAGAGGTGTTAGAAATCCTGGAAAAGGTGAAAATAGATAAGTCCCCTGGGCCTAATGGCATTTATCCTAGGATTTTCTGGGAAGCAAGGGAGGAGAATGCAGAGCCATTGGCCTTGATTTTTATGTCCTCTTTGTCTACAGGAGTAGTGCCAGAAGACTGGAGGATAGCAAATGTGGTTCCCTTGTTCAAAAAGGGGAGTAGGGATAACCCTAGTAACTATAGGCCAGTGAGTCTCACTTCTGTTGTGGGCAAAGTCTTAGAGAGAATTGTAAGGGATAGGATTTATGCACATCTGGATAGGAATAATGTGATCAAGGATAGTCAGCATGGTTTTGTGAAGGGCAGGTCGTGCCTCACAAACCTTATTGAATTCTTTGAAAAGGTGACGAAGGAGGTTGATGAGGGGAAAGCGGTAGATGTGGTGTATATGGATTTTAGTAAGGCGTTTGATAAGGTTCCCCATGGTAGGCTACTGCAGAAAATACGGAGATATGGCATTGAGGGTGAGTTGGAGGTTTGGATTAGGAATTGGCTGGATGGAAGAAGACAGAGGGTAGTAGTTGATGGCAAAGTGTCTTCATGGAGTGCCGTCACTAGCGGTGTTCCGCAAGGATCTGTTTTGGGACCATTGCTGTTTGTCATTTTTATAAATGACCTGGAGGAGGGGTTAGAAGGTTGGGTGAGCAAGTTTGCGGATGATACGAAAGTCGGAGGAGTTGTTGACAGTGAGGAAGGATGTGGCAGGTTACAGCAGGATATAGAGAAGCTGCAGAGCTGGGCAGAAAGGTGGCAAATGGAATTCAATGTAGCTAAGTATGAGGTGATTCACTTTGGGAAGAATAACAAAAAGATGGGGTACTGGGCTAATGGTCGGATACTTGGTAGTGTGGATGAGCAGAGGGATCTTGGTGTCCATGTACACAGATCTCTGAAAGTTGCCACCCAGGTAAATAGTGCGGTGAGGAAGGCATATGGCGTACTGGCTTTTATTGGTAGAGGAATTGAGTTCCGGAGTCCTGAGGTCATGATGCAGTTGTATAAGACTCTGGTGCGGCTGCATCTGGAATATTGTGTGCAGTTTTGGTCGCCATACTATAGGAAGGATGTGGAGGCACTGGAACGGGTGCAGAGGAGGTTTACCAGGATGTTGCCTGGTATGGAAGGAAGATCGTATGAGGAAAGACTGAGACACTTGGGGCTGTTTTCATTAGAGAAAAGAAGGTTTAGGGGTGACTTGATTGAGGTGTACAAGATGATTAGGGGGTTAGATAGGGTTGACAGTGTGAACCTTTTCCCGCGTATGGAGTCGGGTATTAGAAGGGGGCATAGCTTTAAATTAAGGGGGGTTAGATATAGGACTGAAGTTAGGGGTAGGTTCTTCACTCAGCGAGTCGTAAGTTCATGGAATGCCCTGCCAGTAGCAGTGGTGGACTCTCCCTCTTTATGGGCATTTAAGCGGGCATTGGATAGGTATATGGAGGATAGTGGGTTAGTATAGGTCAGGTGGGCTTGGATCGGCGCAACATCGAGGGCCAAAGGGCCTGTACTGCGCTGTATTCTTCTATGTTCTATGTTCTATGTTCAAATCTTTTCTGAACTCTTTCAAGTTTCACAACATCCATCCGATAGAAAGGAGACCAGAATTGTATGCAATATTCCAAAAGTGGCCTAACCAATATCCTGTACAGCCACAACATGACCTCCCAACTCCTATTCTCAATGCTCTGACCAATAAAGGAAAGCATACCAAATCTTTCTTCACTGTCTTATCTACATACAATTCTAAATTAAACTCCATCTGCCACCCTCAGCCCATTGGCCCATGTGATCAAGATCTCATTGTACTCTGAGGTAACCTTCTTCGCTGTCCACTGCATCTCCAATTTGTTGTCATCTGCAAACTTACTAACTCCACCTGTTATGCTTACATCCAAATCATTTATATAAATGATGAAAATCACTTCACTGGTCACAGGCCTCCAGTCTGAAAAACAACCCTCCACCACCATCCTCTGTCTTCTACCTTTGAGCCAGTTCTGAATCCAAATGGCTAGTTCTCTCTGTATTCTATGAGATCTGACCTTGCTAATCAGTGTCCCATGGGGAACCTTGTTGAACGCCTTACTGAAGTTCATGTAGGTCACGTACACTGCTCTGCCCTCATTAATCCTCTTTGTTACTTCTTCAAAAAACACGATGAGGTTCATGACACATGATTTCCCACGCAGAAAACCATGTTAACTATCCCTAATCAGTCCTTGCCTTTCCAAATACATGTAAATCTTGTCCCTCAGGATTCCCTCCAACAAATTGCCCACCACTGATGTCAGGCTCATCGGTCTATAGTTCCCTGGTTTGTCCTTACCACCTTTCTTAAATAGTGGCAACAAGTTAGTCAACCTCCAGTCTTCCGGCATCTCACCTGTGACTAGCGATGATACAAATATCTCAGCAAGAGGCCCAGCAATCACCTCCTTAGCTTCCCACAGAAATCTAGGGTATATTTTTCAAGATGTCACCATCTATTCTATATCTTCCACGTCCTACTCCTCTGCAAACACTGATGCAAAATGCTTGTTTAGTATCTCCCCTATCTCCTGCGGCTCCACACAAAGGCTGCCTTGCTGATCTTTGAGGGATCCTATTCTCTCACTAGTTACGCTTTGGTCCTTAATGTATTTATAAAATCCCTTTAGATTCTCCTTCATCCGATTTGCCAAAGCCATCTCATGTTCCCTTTTTTGCCCTCCTGATTTCCCTCTTAAGTTTCCTCTTAACCTCCCATCTATAGAACCAGGCTCGTTGTCAATAAAAGGCCGCCAGCATTCTTAAAGATCCACCCCACCCTGGCAATGTTTTTCTACAACCTCTACCATCGAGGAGAAGGTACAGAAGCCTGAACACACGCTCCAGCCGGTTTCGCAACAGTTTCTACTCGACTCATAGAGTCATAGAGTCATAGAGATATACAGCACGGAAACAGACCCTTCGGTCAAACCCATCCATGGCAACCAGATATCCCAACCCAATCTAGTCACACCTGCCAGCTCCCAGCCCATATCCCTCTAAACCCTTTTTATTCATATACTCATCCAAATGCCTCTTAAATGTTGCAATGGTACCAGCCTCCACCACTTGCTCTGGCAGCTCATTCCATACATGTACCACCCTCTGTGTGAAAAAGTTGCCCCGTAGATCTCTTTTATATCTTTCTCCTCTCACCCTAAACCTCACCCTTCAGTTCTGGACTCCCTGATCCCAGGGAAAAGACTTTGCCTATTTAACCTATCCCCATGCCCCTCATAATTTTGTAAACCTCTATAAGGTCACCCCGCAGCCTCCGACGCTCCAAGGAAAACAACTCCAGCCTGCTCAGCCTCACCCTATAGCTCAAATCCTCCAACCCTGGCAACATCCTTGTAAATCTTTTCTGAACCCTTTTAAGTTTCACAACATCTTTCCGATAGGAAGGAGACCAGAATTGCATGCAATATTCCAACAGTGGCCTAACCAATGTCCTGTACAGCCGCAACATGACCTCCCAACTCCTGTACTCAACACTCTGACCAATAAAGGAAAGCATACCAAACGCCTTCTTCACTATCCTATCTACCTACGACTCCACTTTCAAGGAGCTATGAACCTGCATTCCAAGGTCTCTTTGTTCAGCAACACTCCCTCGGACCTTACCATTAAGTGTATAAGTCCTGCTAAGATTTGCTTTCCCAAAATGCAGCACCTCGCATTTATCTAAATTAAACTCCATCTGCCACCTCTCAGCCCATTGACCGATCTGGTCAAGATCCTGTTGTAATCTGAGGTAACCTTCTTCGCTGTCCACTACACCTCCTTTTTTGGTGTTATCTGCAAACTTACTAACTGTACCTCTTATGCTCGCATCCAAATCATTTATGTAAATGACAAAAAGTAGAGGACCCAGCACCTATCCTTGTGGCACTCTACTGGTCACAGGCCTCCAGTCTGAAAAACAACCATCCAGCACTACCCTCTTCTTCTACCTTTGAGCCAGTTCTGTATCCAAATGGCTAGTTCTCCCTGTATTCCATGAGATCTAACCTTGCTAAACAGTCTCCCATGGGGAACCCTTGTTGAATGCCTTACTCAAGCCCAAATAGATCACATCTACTGCTCTGCCCTCATCAATCCTCTTTGTTACTTCTTCAAAAAACTCAATCAAGTTTGTGAGACATGAATTCCCACGCACAAAGCCATGTTGACTATGCTGAATCAGTCGTTGCCTTTCCAAATACAGGTATATCCTGTCCCTCAGGATTCCCTCTAACAACTTGCCCACCACTGACGTCAGGCTCACTGGTCTATAGTTCCTGGCTTGTCCTTAGCACCCTTCTTAAACAGTGGCACCACGTTTGCCAACCTCCAGTCTTCCGGCACCTCACCTGTGACTATCGATGATACAAATATCTCAGCAAGAGGCCCAGCAATCACCTCTCTAGCTTCCCACAGAGTTGTAGGGTACACCTGATCAGGTCCTGAGGATTTATCCACCTTTATGCATTTCCAGACATCCAGCACTTCCTCCTCTGTAATATGGACATTTTGTAAGATGTCACCAACTATTTCCCTACAGTCTATATCTTCCATATCCTTTTCCACAGTAAATACTGATGCAAAATACTCACTTAGTATCTCCCCCATTTTCTGCAGCTCCACACAAAGGCCGCCTTGCTGCCCTTTGTCGATTCTCCTGCTCCTTGGATGCTGCCTGACCTGCTGCGCTTTTCCAGCAACACATTTTCAGCCCTATTCTCTTCCTAGTTACCCTTTTGTCCTTAATGTATTTGTAAAAACTCTTTGGATTCTCCTTAATTCTATTTGCCAAAGCTATCTCATGTCCCCTTTTTGCCTTCCTGATTTTCCTCTTAAGTATACTGCTACTTCCTTTATACTCTTCTAAGGATTCATTCGATCTATCCTGTCTATACCTTACATATGCTTCCTTCTTTTTCTT
The DNA here is from genome assembly GCF_037043375.1 of Chiloscyllium plagiosum. Taxonomy (NCBI): domain Eukaryota; kingdom Metazoa; phylum Chordata; class Chondrichthyes; order Orectolobiformes; family Hemiscylliidae; genus Chiloscyllium; species Chiloscyllium plagiosum. Next base: position 132,285,386 of record NW_028270139.1, read on the forward strand.
CACCAAACCCTCAATTTTTTTTAGTCATCCAGCATTCCCTATACCTACCAGCCTTCCCTTTCACCCTGACAGGAATATACTTTCTCTGGATTCTCTTTATCTCATTTCTGAAGGCTTCTCATTTTCCAGCCATCCCTTTACCTGCAAACATCTGCCCCCAATCAGCTTTCAAAAGTTCTTGCCTAATACCGTTGAAATTGGCCTTTTTTTCAATTTAGAACTTCAACTTTTAGATCTGGCCTATCCTTTACCATCACTATTTTAAATCTAATAGAATTATAGTCGCTGGCCCCAAACTGCTTCCCCACTGACACCTCAGGCACCTGCCCTGCCTTATTTCCCAAGAGTAGGTCAAAGTTTGCACCTTCTTTAGTAGGTACATTCACATACTGACTCAGAAAACTTTCTTGTACACACTGAACAAATTCCTCTCCATCTAAACACTATGGCAGTCCCAGTCTATGTTTGGAAAGTTAAAATCGCCTACCATAACCATCTATTATTCTTACAGATAACTGAAGTCTCCTTACAAATTTCTCAACTTTCTCAACTTTCTGGCGGGTCTATAATGCAATCCTAATAAGGTGATCATCCCTTTCTTATTTCTCAGTTCCACCCAAAAAATCTTCCTGGATGTATTTCCAGGAATATCCTTCCTAAGTATAGCTGTAATGTTATCCCTTATCAAAAATGCCACTCCCCCTCCTCTTTTGCCCCTCCCCTTTTCTTCCTTCCTATAGCATTTGTATCCTGGAACATTAATCTGACAGTCCTGTCTATCCCTGAGCCATGTTTTTGTAAGTCATTGTGGAAGCCCACTCAAAGTGGCTGGATATGCACAGAGTTCATTTGTTAAATATGGGGATGACGATAGAAAAAGTGCGAGCATCTTTTGCCATACAGACTCATGGGTGTGTTGGTCACAGATAATGAATATTCATTTGCCAACAGAGAATTTCAGTATTTCCTAAAGTTGTTTAGTATTCACTGTATAAGGACAGCTCCATACAATACATCATCCAATGGTTTGGCAGAAAGAGCAGCCCAAACTTTGAAGGCAGGCTTAAAGAAATGGCTTGCAGCTTCACTAGATACCAAACTGTCCCAGTTCCTCCTGGATTATACGACCACTCTTCATGCAACTACAAGGAAAGAACCAACAGAGTTACGAAGAGGGAGAAGATTCTGCACCACTTTAAATCTGATCCTGGAGGCAATGGGGAGGATGGTGAAACTGCATCAGAAACAAGACTGCAGAGAAGCTGAATGGACTGAATGGGCAGTATCACATCTACTGCTCTGCCCTCATCAATCCTGTGCTCCTTTTTGGGTTACGCTATTCTATGATTCAACTACTTTCTGTTAGAACTCAAGGTCTGAATGGACCCAGCCTCGGAGGCAGTTGTTTGTGTGTACAAAGATGCAGCTAGTAGTAAAGACTCCCAAACAGCTTCCTGCTGCAGTTGTTCCTCGGTATGTTAGCTCCTCAAAATAGGTTGAAGAGTTTAGTTCCTCTGCCAGCACACAACACTGACCTCTTGAAAAACATACAACATATTGTGTATGTATGCATATGTTTAAAATATGGAGCATGTTATGAACTGAAGAGCGCGTATTGTGCAGTACACAGCCTGTTATATTTGAAATGTTCATTGTACAGCTGGTTCTGGAGATGTGGGTGACACTAACATGGTCATGTTTATAGCCCACCTCATGGCTGAAGCCGGTCAGTGTCAAGCTGCTCCCGTAATCTACGGTTTGAAGTTAAAGTTAGATTGCAAGGGATTGCAACAGTAAGGGTGACTGAATTTTTCACTTCTAATGCTTTTATGAGTTTTTAAAAATGCATATAAGTTAAAATCTCTTCAAAATATTTACGTCAGCCACCACAAAGCCACTGGTTAGTGAGGAGCTGGTGAGTCTTACTTAAGTACTTTTTTCTCTTCGTTCTTTCCTCCAATATGAATATCGCTGACAAGGATATGTGTTGCCAATCCCAATTCCTCTTGAACTGAATGGTTTGCTTGACCATTTCAGGCAGCAGTTGGGAATCTACCTTGTTGATGTGGACTAGGAGTCAGATTTGGCCTGACGAGGATGACCAATTTCCTTTCCTAAGACCTATCAGTGAACAAGGTGGGTTTTATTAACAATCGAAGATAATGGACTTGACCATCATTAGTAAGAACAGTTTTTATATCCCAGGTATATTAAGTGAATTCAAATTCCACCAACTGTCAAGATGAGATTTTGGCTTGTGTTTTCCTAGCACAAGGCTAAACCTTTGGATTTCTAATCCAGTCCTATTACTACTGTGCCATAATTTCACCATAAGATCATAGCATAATAAATAAGAACACAGCAGGACAGCTGAGTCCCAAGGAGACTGTACTATGTTCCAAGTGGAAGGTCTGTCTCATACTGGTAACATCACCAGCTATAGCAGAGTGAGGTCTGGAGTTTGGAGCTTCAGTAGTTAGCTTATGAAAGTGTGAAATATTTGTAAAATAATTCCACAGAGGCCGGTATCCTGTCACCAAGTCACCCTTTATTTACGTGTGGAGAGTCCTTGACGCTGAGCCAGCTCCCTCAAAGCCAGCTCCCTAACAGTAAACAGGATGCTTCTGCTCTTTTTTTTTGTTTGTGTTTTTTTATTTTTTCCTGTTTTTTTTTAATTTAACCCCCATAGTGCTTATTTTTCCCCCAGCACCCATGGTGTGTATGTGCTTTTTTTTTTCACGAAAGGCAATGCTGTGTGATCAAAATCCACTGTATTTTTATTTTTTTAAATTTTTTTTTGTGAGACACTCCTGTTTTTTTTATATAACCCCCACACTACCGCCTAACTGCGGTAGTGCTTATTTTTTTTCCCCAGCACCCATGGTGTGTATGTGCTCTTAGCTGTCAGCCAGGGATCTCTGATTGGACCAGGTTAACAGGGAACTCATATTCTATGCGGTCAACCTGGCTGACCTCATTACAATGACTACATTCTGCAGGTAGAGTGTTTCATGAATAGCACATTTCTTGATGAAGTCATTCTGCAGCTTAATGTATGGGGGGGGGGGGGGTGGCACGAGAGGCTGAAAGTGTCTGTCAGGAAGACAAAGTAAAGCAAGCAGGCATGTAGTGCAAAAGTCTCTTGATTGTAATTCACTGTTCAACCAGCATCCAGATGTTGACCCTCAGCATTCCTCCCCCTGGAGCAATGCTGTCGCTAACACTGTTCCCTGGTGGTGTATTGCTAGTCTGTGATTGGTCAGCAGCTCTCAGGGATCTGGGGATGGCCCACCTGAGGGACACTTAATGTATCTTGAAAGGAGGCAACATGGGACTCTTAATGTTTCTCAACGTGAGACACCCTCCGATCTATCAATAGGACATAGGCTGGTGGAATTAATAAGTGACAGATGAAGTTTGCTGCAGAAAATTTTGAAGTTCTTCTTTTGTCAGGAAGAAGTGGAAGAAGTTAACCAAAATAAAAGGTACAATTCTAAAGGGAACACAGCACAAGTGAAATGTGGGGTTATATAGAACATAGAAGATAGAACAGAACAGCACAGGAACAGATCCTTTGACCCATCATGTCTGTGCTAACCATGATGCTATTACAAACTAATCCCATCTACCTGCACATGGTTCATTTCCCTCTATTGCCTGCTTGTTCATTTATCTGCCTAAATGTCTGTTAAATGTTGCTTTTGTATCTGCTTCTACCACCTCCTTGAACAGCTCATTCCAGGCACCTACAACCCTCTGTGTAAAGACTTTCCTTGCATATCTCCTTTCAACTTTTTCCTTCTCACCTTAAACTTATGCTCCCTAATATTTCTACCCTGAGAAAAAGACTCTGATTATTCACTCTCTCTATGCCCCTCATAATTTTATATACTTCTAACAGGTTGCTCCTCAGCCTTTAATGCTATTGCAAAAACAATTCAAGTTTATCCAACCTTTCCTTATAGCTAGTGCATTCCAATCTAGAGAACATCGTAGTAAACCTCTTCTCTACCCTCTCCACAGCCTGTGCATCCTTCCTATAGTGAGGTCATCAGAACTACACACAGTACTCCCGACCAAAAGCTTATACAGTTGCAGCAGGTCTTGCCACTTTTATATTTAATGCCCCAAGTGATGAAGGCAAGCATGCTGTATGTCTTCTTTGCCATCTTATTCACATTCAAGGACACTATGGACTTGCTCCCCAAGATCCCACTGTATATCAATGCTCCTAAGTATACTGCCATTTACAGTATACTTTCCTCTTGCATTTGATCTCCCAAAATGCATCACCTCACACTTATCCAGATTAAACTCCGTCTGCTATTTCTCCACCCAACTTTCCAACTGATCTGTATCCTGCTGAATCCTTTGATATCCTTTTTCACTATCTACACCTCATTGTGTCATCTGCAAACACACTAATCAAATCACATGTATTTTCATTCTGCAAACAACAGAGGTCCCAGCACTGATCCTTGCGGAACACAACTGGTCACAGATCTCCAGTCAGAAAAACACCGTCACAATTACCTTCTGTCCAGGGATTTTGGACCAGCCTACCTGAGGGACCTTGTGAAATGCTTTAGTACGATCCATGTAGACAATGTCCATTGTTTTACCCTCATCAATCATCTTCATCACGTCCTCAAAAAATTTAATCAAGTTTGTGAGATAAGACCTCCCCTACATAAAGCCATAAGTCAATTTTCTCCAAATGCAATTAAATCCTGTCCCTAAGAATCTTTTCTAATATTTTCCTTACAACTGATATAAAGCTCATTGGCCTATAGTTTCCTGAATCATCCCTGTTTCCTTTCTTGAATAAAGGAATGATATAAACTATTCTCAAGTCTACTGGGACCTCGCCTGTGACTAAAGAGGATGCAAAGATCTCTGCCAAGGTCCCAGCAATCTCCTCTCTTGTCTGCTTCAGTATCCAGAGATAGATCCCATCTGGCCCTGGGGACTTACCTAACTTAATGTTTTTCAATACACCCATCACTTCCCCCTTCTCAATATCAATGTGCTCTACAGTATCAACAAACCCCTCTCTAGACTTACCACCATCCATGTCTTTCTCCTTGGTGAAAACTGATGCAAAATACTCATCAAGGACCTCACTCACTTCCTCTGGCTCCACAAATGAATTCCTTCCTTTATCCTTGAGTGGACCTACCCTTTCCCTAGCTACTCTCTTACCTTTTTAATCCTATTTGCCAAAGGCTTTTGCTGTCCTCTTCTAGCCCTCCTAATTTCTTTCTTAAATTATTTTCTGCTTCCTCTATAATGCTTAAGGGTCTTGTTTGATTTCTGTTTCCTAAACCTTACATATGCTTCCTTTTACGTTTTAAAATAAACTTACACCTCTTGTCATCCAAGGTCCCCAAATCTTGCCATCCTTAACTTTCATTCTCAGAGGGACATAATGGTCCTGAACTCTGTGTGTGTACAAATTACTGAAGGTGGAGAGCAGAAGAAAAATTAGTCAATAAGGCATATGTGATCCTGGACTTTCGAAATAGCAGTATAGAGCACAAATGCAAGAGTGTTATTATGAATCTGCACGTAACAGCCTCAAATGGTGCCAATTCTAGGCACCATACTTGAGGTTAGATTTATAAAGATTTACGAGGATGGTTCCCAGGATAAAGAACTTGAGTTCCATGGATATATTGGAGAATCTGATTTTGTTCTCCTTGGAGACAGGAAGGTTGAGAAGAGATCTGATGGAGCTGTTTGAATCCTCTGGACAGACTAGGCAGGTCGGATTGTTCCCACTGGCAGAAAGACTGAGACTGAGAGGATTCTGATTCAGGGTAAATGGTAAAGGAGACAATGGTGACATGAGATAGAATTCTCAATTCAGTCAATAATTAGGATTTTCCTGATTCATGTGTGGTTTTTATCACAAATTTTGATAATGATTTGAAAAGAAAATAATTGCAGGGCTACTGGGGAGTATTCTGGGAAGGGAAATGAGAGGGGAAACTTCCAGACATTGTGCAGAAACAATGCTGTGATAAGATTTTAACACAGGAACATTGAAGACATGGCAATTTATGTCCCGCTCTGGTTCATGTGTAAACCTAATCGGACTTTAGCATTGTCACAATATCGCTACTCTTGTTCTTCTTCTGGTTGATGCGGATTTCCAGAATCTGCTGTATTTTGCTTTTATCATTTTTTTGACAGTGGCAATTCCCACTGATGGTGAAGATCTCAACAATGGCAGTGCTGTTGTAGATTAAGGGGAATTAGTTTTGCTAGGTGTTTTGCTAGGTGTTGTCAATAACTAACCTTTGTGCAATGTAAATGCTAGCTGACACTTAGCAACCCAAGCCCAGATATCGATACTTCTATAGGATGTTAAAGACTGATCATAGATCACAATAAATGGGAGCAAGAGTTGGTCATTTGATGCATTGAGCCTACACTGTTATTTAATAAGATTGTGGCTGATCTGATTGTCACCCTGACACTACTTTCTTGATGTGGAAATTCTGGTGTTGGACTGGGGTAGACAAAGTTGAAAATCACACAACACCAGGTTATAGTCCAACAGGTTTATTTGGAAGTACAAACTTTTGGAGTGCCGCTCCTTCGTCAGGTAGCTAGTGGGGCAGGATTATAGGGCGCAGAATTTATAGCAAAAGATCAAAGTGTTCTACAACTGATGTGATGGATTGAACAAACCTAGATTGCTGTTAAGTGTTTAATCACTTAGAATGGATTTGCAGATTTCAATTGATTAGAACTTCTTTCAAATCACAGTCCCAAGATAACTGAAGGTTTTATAAAGAAAAGGTGACATCTCAGCCTCAGACAATGCACTAAAGGTATGAAGTTAGAGTCTGTCTGTATCCCAGCCTTGAGTCAGACTGGTTCTATTTCCAAATTGGGATTTATAAAATCTCACATGGACTGACTGCTTACAGATGGTGTGCTTTCTGAACAAAATAGAATGTATTTGCAAATACAAATCTGCAAATGCAAATTCACCCTACAGACTTCTATGTGTGAGTGTGTGCGTGTCTGTGTCTGTATGTGTGAGAGGGAGAGAGGGAGAGAGAGAGCATATGTGTGTGTATTTGTGTGTGTGAGAGAGAGAGAGAGGGAGAGAGTGTGTATCTGTGCATGTGCTTGATAGAGTTTGTGCACGAGTGTGATTGAGTATATGCCTTTGAGAGGGTGTGTGTGTGTGTCTGAGACAGTGTGTATATGTGTGCTTGTGTCTGTGTGAGTATGATGATGTGTAAGAGCATGTGTGTGTTTGTCTGTGAGAGACAGAGAGTGTATATTGTAGTGGGGTCACCTGTAGTGTGACATGAAACCAAGATCCCGATTGAGGCCATCCTCATAGGTACTGAACTTGGCTATCAGCCTCTACTCAATGACTCTGCGTTGTTGCATATCCTGAAGTCCGCCTTGGACGATGGTCACCCGAAGATCCAAGACCAAATATCCTTGACTGTCCTCCTTGGGCTTTACATATTAATCAATAGAAATCTGCATCTCCTTTCTAAGTGATTAAAGACTTAACAGCAATATAGGTTTGTTCAATACATTGCATCAATTGTATGACACTTTGATCTTTTACCATAAATTCTGTGTCCTATGATCCTGCCCCACTAACTACCTGACGATAAAGCAGTGCTCTGAAAGCTTTTACCTCCAAATAAACCTGTTGGACTATAACCTGATGTTGTGTGATCTTTAACTGCTTTCTTGGCTGCTCTAGCTTCTCATAGATCTGCAATCTCTCTCAGTAAGTCATGAGAGGTTCAATGAGCTAGCCTCCATTGCTTTCTGTGAAAGAGAATTCCAAAAACTAACAACCATCTGAGTGAATAAACTCCTCCTCCCCTCAGTTCTAAATTTTCCCACGAGGGGAAACATTCACTTCACATTGATCTTGTCAAGCCCCCTCCAAAGTTTCTGTTTGAATAAGGTCATTTCTCATTGTTCAAAATTCCAATGTACATAGGTCCAACCTGTTCAATCTTAGCTTATGAGACAACGTCTTCATAGCTGGAATCAGCACTGTAAAACTTCTCTGAACTGCTTCCAACGTAGCTACTTCATTATTGGCGAAGTTATGAGAGAAGCAGAGAAGTGTCAAACCATGAACTTATGGCTGAAGTTAAAACAGCAATGAAGCAGCTAAGCCAATGACAATTCCTATAGAAACCCTCACACTGATGCCCGTGGGCTGTGATGGTAGGCCTCTGCTAATTGTTGAAAAGTGTGGTGCTGGAAAAACACAGCAGGTCAGGCAGCATCCAAGGAGCAGGAGAATCGACGTTTCGGGCATACGCCCTTTTTCAGGAATCCCAGGCTTATGCCCGAAATGTCAATTCTCCTGCTCCTTGGATGCTGCCTGGCCTGCTGTGTTTTTCCAGCACCACACTTTTCAACTCTGGTCTCCAGCATCTGCAGTCCTCACTTTCTCTGCTAATTGTTCCAAATTTCTGTAGTAGCAGCAATAACAACATGCATTTAAAGCTATTAACGTAACAAAATGTTCCAAAAGGTTTCACAATAGCATTAGCTAATAAAATCTGACACCAAGCCATAAGAGATCATATTAGTACTGGTAACAAGTAAGACGTTTTAGGAAGGATCTTAAAGAAGGAGAGAGACACAAAGGTGGGGATGCAATTGCAAGTGCCATGAGCCATAAAAGGATTTTCCCTTTAATCTTCATTGACCTCGGTTTTTTTCTAGGAACAATGGAGCCACATTGAGCCAAAAGCTTCTGTGTTGTTAAGGCAGCTATCTCACCTTCACTCTGGTGTTTAGCTCTTTCTTGTATGGATCAAATCTATGAGGAGGTTCTTGAAATGGGCTGTAGTGGTTGAAGACCTTCTCAAGAGCAACTAGGGATGTGAAATACATCTTGGCCCAGCCAGAAACATCCATATCCCATAAATGAATGTAAAACAATCTGACACAGGACATTATGGAGGACGGGGGGGAGAACAATTACGGCAGTAAGAGCTACTCCTTTTTTGAGGTATTTTCACTGTTGGAGTTGATGTCATTGAATAATGCGACCTGTAATTACTGTTTTCTAAGCTGTTACATTGTTTTGGAATTTATGGGGGAGAAAGGATCAAAACAATGGCACTTTAAAAAAGGAGGAGCACAGACAAAGGCACTGACTACATGGGAAGTGATTCAAATGGAGAAAGAAACCTACTCTGCTCTCTGACACAGCAGTGAATCTGCACAGCTACTGCCTTTGCTCCAGAGGAAGTGGTGGAGGCTGGTATAGTTACACCATCTAAAAGGCATCTGGATGGGTATATGAATAGGAAGGGTTTAGAGGGTATGATGATTCTGCTCCTTTAACAAAGTTATGTTAACCTTGGCTTTTTTTTAAAGTGAGGTTGTATTAGACATAGACTCCGAAAAGTCGAAGTTTGAAGAGTTTTAGGGCCAATTTGATTGAAGCTAACAGATACTACCTCAGAAAAAAGGCTTTCAAGTTTCTTTTATAAAAAAACACACTTGTACAATGAAAGGGGAGTGGCCTGTTCTCCCAGCTCAGCTTTTCTCTACTTTGGTCTGGTATTGGCAGTCTGACTGTTCACTGAAATCAATCAGGCAGTTTGAGGCTGCTGATCTAAGAAATAGCTACATAGAAGAGGGTGTTCCACGTTGACCCTCTCTCTCTGACATCTCTCCTGTAAGACTCTGTGTTTGATTTTACCTTTTGTGCCAAGGGGCGTTGACAGGGATTGTTGCAAGCATTGGGAACAACATTAGTAAAATGGGATAATCTGTTGGGCTTTTAGATCGGTTACGTTATTCTATATTCTGTTCTCTTTTTGTTTGTGTTCATTCACTAATCTTGTAAATAAATTCTGTTTTGTTTAAAACTAAGTGGTTTGACCAGCTACATCTCTCCTGGAATATTTCTGTTACACTTGCTTAAAATGACTAGCAAAGTTAGGGTCTGGGCTACCTCCCTGAAATGATTTGAGGGTTCTGGTCCATAACAAGGGATATGGGCCAATTGCTGGCAAATGGGACGAGATTTATTTAGGATATTTGCTTGACATACGAGTTGGACCAAAGGGTCTGTTTCCATGCTGCATATCTCTATGATTCTACAACTGTATTTCTGGCAGAGACAAAACCATGATATAAGCTGGGATTTTCACCCTCGGATAGGAAGGTTGAAGATGGGTCAATTCCTGGCTGCACAAATCTGTCACCTTGAAAGATAAGATGCCTCAAGATCTGGGATTTTCAATCTGAGCTAACGAAACTCTGGGGGAGGAGGGGGTGTGGCGGTGGTCAGACAAACAACTCTGCACTATAATGAAGCCTCTGCTGCAAAGACAGAAGGCCTGCCTCAGCTCACACGCAGTATGCTGAAGATTTACAAAAAGAAATAACTCAAAGAAAATCCTGTCAGCCCCCACTCCTCACACCAGACGCATTCCTCACGGCCTATCCATGTCCCTGTCATCCGTCAGACTCTCCACTCAGAGACCTGTGACACTAGAATTAAACATGAGTGGTGACATTTGCTGACACATATGGCAGCGGATGGTTTAGCTCAGTTGGCTGGATGGTTGGTTTGCAAAGCAGTGTGATACCAACTGCATGGATTCAAGTCCAATCTCCGGCTGAGGTTACCACGAAGGCCTCTCCTTCTCAACCTCTCCCCTCACCAGAGGTATGGTGGCATTCAGCTTAAAGCACCGTGAGTTATTTCTCTCTAATGTGAGAGCAGTCCTGTGGTCTGGGTGCCTGCATCCTAAAGGCATACATGTGTGAATTGTGACCCCCCTCACAGAAATGTTAGGTCTTGTGTCAGGAATTCTGATTTTCAGGCTCATCCATCCATGATCACAAGAATGAGAGCCAATCCATCATTGCAATAGTCCATGCCTTCAATAAGCAAGTTATTGATGAGTGACTGTCACTTCATGGAATAGTTGGCATCTACTTTGTTGGTAATTGAAAGGAAGCCAATAGAACAGTAGTAATTGTAAGACAAGTAGAAGTTGTGCTGGAAAAACCCAACAGGTCTCACAGCATCTGTGGACAGAAATCAGAGTTAATGTTTTGGGTCCAGTGACCCTTCTTCAGAACTCTATCTCCCTTTTGATGGTCTGCATTACCCTTAACAGACTTTGCAAATAAATTAATCAGCTGGAAAACATGGTTGATTTTCTTGTGGTACTTAAAAGATTAAAAAAGCACCATGAATGATTTGGTGATGGGAAAAAAATGTTCAGTTGTATGTAAGATCACTTTAGATACAAAGTGAAAAAAAAACTACAGTCAATGTCCAATAAGATTAACAACATTTAGATTTTTAATGGTGCATCTTTTCATCGTTGCTAATTTGAGGTCAATGTTGTAGTTGTACCAAAACAGTGGCTAACTTTCATGCACAAGTCATCAATACTACCACTTGGATGTTGATAGGGTCCAATTCACTTTTCTGTGTGCAATATTCACAATGCTTCTCAAGGTGGGTGAATTAAATTGATATTGCAGAGACATTGGGATGTTGACATGGATCACTGAACCCTCCTCGAAGAGTGAAGGGAAAGGGCAACAGGGAACTTGGTTGTCAAGGGATATCAAGAGTTTGACAAAGATAAAGAAGGAAGTGTATGTCAGGTATAGCACATTAAAAACAAGGGAGGCCCTTCAAAAGTACAAAGGGTGTGGGAGTTTTTTTAAAAATTCATTAATTGGATGTGGGCATCACTGGCTAGGTCAGCATTTAATGCCCATTCCTAATTGCCCAGATTGGAGTTAAGAGTCAACTACATTGAAGTCACAAGTAAGCCAGACCAGGTAAGGATGGCAGTTCCCCTCTCTAAAGATCATTAGTGAACCAGATAGCTTTTCCTGCCAATTGATTCATGATCATCATCAGACTCTTAATTCCAGATTTTTAAAATTTAATTCAAATACCACCATGTGCTGTAGTGAGATTTGAAGCCAGATCCTCAGAACATTATTTAGGTCCCCCCCCGGTAAACAATCTAGTGATAATACCACTCGGCCATCACCTCCCCTAACAAAGGTGCTTTAAATAGAAATTAGGATGGCAAAGAGGGGTCACAAAATGTCTGACAGATGGGATCAAGGAAAACCTGAAGGCTTTCTATAAGTAGGTTACGAGTAAGAGAATTACCAGAGAAAGAGTGGGATCTACTAGAGGCAAAGGGGAATGTATGTGGAACCGGTGGACGTGGGTAAGGTCGTAAATGAATACTTCTATCATATTTACATTGTAGTCAGGGATTTCAATTGGGATGGTGTAGGTCTAGAATATGGTAAGATTAGTAACAACTACATTACTTCCAACACTGAGTTCCGCATCCAACCCCCACCCCCTTGAATGGCCTCCCGTGGTGCCGCAGTCAATCTGCCGAGCCACATTACAAGCTTGCTCTCATCCATACAAGCTGTCAGAAACTTAAGCCGATTGATGAATTGTAAGAGCTGAGGGCTCTCCATTCCTTATTCTTACCCACACTTTCTCAAGTGTAGCTTGGAATGGGCAATGAATACTGGCCTGGTAAAAACAATGACTGCAGATGCTGGAAACCAGATTCTGGATCAGTGGTGCTGGAAGAGCACAGCAATTCAGGCAGCATCTGAGGACAGGCAAAATCGACGTTTCGGGCAAAAGCCCTTCATCAGGAATAAAGGCAGAGAGCCTGAAGCGTGGAGAGATAAGCTAGAGGAGGGTGGGGGTGGGAGAGAGTGGCATAGAGTACAATAGGTCAGTGGGGAAGGAGATGAAGGTGATAGGTCAGGGAGGAGAGGGTGGAGTGGATAGGTGGAAAAGGAGCTGGGCAGGTCGGACAAGTCCGGACAGGTCAGGGGATCGAGTTTCTGGAGGTTAGAAGCTAGGATGAGGTGGGGGAAGGGGAAATGAGGAAACTGTTAAAATCCACATTGATGCCCTGGGGTTGAAGTGTTCCGAGGCGGAAGATGAGGCGTTCTTCCTCCAGGCGTCTGGTGGTGAGGGAGCGGCGGTGGAGGAGGCCCAGCACCTCCATATCCTCGGCAGAGTGGGAGGGGGAGTTGAAATGTTGAGCCACTGGGCGATGTAGTTGATTGGTGCGGGTGTCTCGGAGATGTTCCCTAAAGCGCTCTGCTAGGAGGCGTCCAGTCTCCCCAATGTAGAGGAGACCGCATCGGGAGCAACGGATACAATAGATGATATTAGTGGATGTGCAGGTAAAACTTTGATGGATGTGGAAAGCTCCTTTGGGGCCTTGGATGGAGGTGAGGGAGGAGGTGTGGGCGCAGGTTTTACAGTTCCTGCGGTGGCAGGGGAAAGTGCCAGGATGGGAGGGTGGGTCGTAGGGGGGCGTGGACCTGACCAGGTAGTCACAGAGGGAACGGTCTTTGCGGAAGGCGGAGAGGGGTGGGGAGGGAAATATATCCCTGGTGGTGGGGTCTGTTTGGAGGTGGCGGAAATGTCGGCGGATGATTTGGTTTATGCGAAGGTTGGTAGGGTGGAAGGTGAGCACCAGGGGCGTTCTGTCCTTGTTGCGGTTGGAGGGGTTGGGTCTGAGGGCGGAGGTGCGGGATGTGGATGAGATGCGTTGGAGGGCATCTTTAACCACGTGGGAAGGGAAATTGCGGTCTCTAAAGAAGGAGGCCATCTGGTGTGTTCTATGGTGGAACCGCTCCTCCTGGGAGCAGATACGGCGGAGGCGGAGGAATTGGGAATACGGGATGGCATTTTTGCAAGAGGTAGGGTGGGAAGAGGTGTAACCGCCTCAACCTGTCGACCCCCCTCCCCCACTCCAACCTCTCACCCTCACAACGCGCAGCCCTCCAATCCCTCTGCTCCAATCCTGACCTCACCATCAAGCCAGCGGACAAAGGGGGCGCAGTGGTAGTCTGGCGCACTGACCTCTACATCGCTGAAGCCAAACGCCAACTCGAGGACACCTCTTCCTACCGCCCCCTTGACCATGACCCCACCCCCCATCACCAAACCATCATCTCCCAGACCATACAGAACCTCATCACCTCAGGAGATCTCCCACCCACAGCTTCCAACCTCATAGTCCGGGAACCCCGCACTGCCCGGTTCTACCTCCTTCCCAAGATCCACAAGCCTGACCACCCTGGCCGACCCATTGTCTCAGCATGCTCCTGCCCCACTGAACTCATCTCTACCTACCTCGACACTGTCCTATCCCCCCTAGTCCAGGAACTCCCCACATACGTTCGAGACACCACCCACGCCCTCCACCTCCTCCAAGACTTCCGTTTCCCCGGCCCCCAACACCTCATCTTCACCATGGATATCCAATCCCTCTACACCTCCATCCGCCATGACCAGGGCCTCCAAGCCCTCCGTTTTTTCCTCTCCAGACGTTCCCAACAGTACCCCTCCACCGACACTCTCATTCGTTTGGCCGAACTGGTCCTCACCCTTAAAAATTTCTCCTTTGAATCCTCCCACTTCCTCCAGACCAAAGGGGTAGCCATGGGCACACGTATGGGCCCTAGCTATGCCTGTCTCTTTGTTGGCTACGTAGAGCAGTTGATCTTCCGTAATTACACCGGCACCACTCCCCACCTCTTCCTCCGCTACATTGATGACTGCATTGGCGCCACCTTGTGCTCCCGCGAGGAGGTTGAGCAATTCATCAACTTCACCAACACATTCCACCCTGACCTTAAATTTACCTGGACCATCTCTGACACCTCCCTCCCCTTCCTGGACCTCTCCATCTCCATCAGTGACGACCGACTTGACACTGACATCTTCTACAAACCCACCGACTCCCACAGCTACCTGGATTACACCTCTTCCCACCCTACCTCTTGCAAAAATGCCATCCCGTATTCCCAATTCCTCCGCCTCCGCCGTATCTGCTCCCAGGAGGAGCGGTTCCACCATAGAACACACCAGATGGCCTCCTTCTTTAGAGACCGCAATTTCCCTTCCCACGTGGTTAAAGATGCCCTCCAACGCATCTCATCCACATCCCGCACCTCCGCCCTCAGACCCAACCCCTCCAACCGCAACAAGGACAGAACGCCCCTGGTGCTCACCTTCTACCCTACCAACCTTCGCATAAACCAAATCATCCGCCGACATTTCCGCCACCTCCAAACAGACCCCACCACCAGGGATATATTTCCCTCCCCACCCCTCTCCGCCTTCCGCAAAGACCGTTCCCTCCGTGACTACCTGGTCAGGTCCACGCCCCCCTACGACCCACCCTCCCATCCTGGCACTTTCCCCTGCCACCGCAGGAACTGTAAAACCTGCGCCCACACCTCCTCCCTCACCTCCATCCAAGGCCCCAAAGGAGCTTTCCACATCCATCAAAGTTTTACCTGCACATCCACTAATATCATCTATTGTATCCGTTGCTCCCGATGCGGTCTCCTCTACATTGGGGAGACTGGACGCCTCCTAGCAGAGCGCTTTAGGGAACATCTCCGAGACACCCGCACCAATCAACTACATCGCCCAGTGGCTCAACATTTCAACTCCCCCTCCCACTCTGCCGAGGATATGGAGGTGCTGGGCCTCCTCCACCGCCGCTCCCTCACCACCAGACGCCTGGAGGAAGAACGCCTCATCTTCCGCCTCGGAACACTTCAACCCCAGGGCATCAATGTGGATTTTAACAGTTTCCTCATTTCCCCTTCCCCCACCTCATCCTAGCTTCTAACCTCCAGAAACTCGATCCCCTGACCTGTCCGGACTTGTCCGACCTGCCCAGCTCCTTTTCCACCTATCCACTCCACCCTCTCCTCCCTGACCTATCACCTTCATCTCCTTCCCCACTGACCTATTGTACTCTATGCCACTCTCTCCCACCCCCACCCTCCTCTAGCTTATCTCTCCACGCTTCAGGCTCTCTGCCTTTATTCCTGATGAAGGGCTTTTGCCCGAAACGTCGATTTTGCCTGTCCTCAGATGCTGCCTGAATTGCTGTGCTCTTCCAGCACCACTGATCAATGAATACTGGCCTGACCAATGACACCCCACATCCCATGAAAGAAAAAAAAACTCCACCTCCTCACCCTCTAACTCTAAGATTGCACAGCCTGCTTTATGCTATGTACAAATGTTTCAGTAATGACTGATACATTCTCTGAACACGTCATATGATTGTCATGTCCCTCAGTGTTGTAGAAGGTCATGCATTAGTTGCAAGTTGAAAAGATCCAGTATACTGCCCTTCTAAGAGGAGCATGCTGTCTGTAATGGGTAGGGAGGCAGTCATGGCTATACTGAGTAACAAGTTGAAACTTTATTGCTGGAACAGCACAGCAGGTCAGGCAGCATCCAGGGAACAGGAGATTCGACGTTTATACTGAGTAACAACACTGGAGGAGACATCCTTAACACTCTTTGACTTTATATCCACTTATCCTTTCATTTTTACCACATTTGACACACAAAGAGCTGATAATGAGAACCAGAACTGGGTGAAAGGAGTTCAATAATGGGATCATTACTGGGTGAAAATGGGTTTGATAATGAGGATTATTAGTTCAATAGTTTTAAGGCCTAAACACCTTCTTGCTTGTCCTTTACTCACCTTGTGCCCCAAGCTTTGTTGTCAAAAGAGCAGCTTCAAGTACAGCCAACTTATTCTCACCTTCTTATATCCCTATTAGAAGCATTTCTCCCTCCCTGGCTTACCATTATTTATCCCTCTCTTTGCTTGCCTTGCTCTCCCTCCGTGCTCCAACTCCACCTATCCTTTCACACTTTTATCATCATCCCCCAAACCCTCCCACTACCCCTTGTCTTCAAAACATAAATCACCTTTTCTAAGCCACTACTAATTCTGATGAAGGATCACTGAACCATTAATTCTGCTTTCTCTCCACAGATGCTGTCAGACTAGCTGGGTTTTCCCAGCAATTTTCATGTCTGCCTCAATCCTCTCATTTGTTTCAGTTCATGAAAATGTGGACACCACTCAAAAACTTCAAAAACAGGGAACCATATCCTTCTAAATATTGGGGCGGCACAGTGGCTCAGTAGTTAGCACTGTTGCCTCACAGCACCAGGGACCTGAGTTCGACTTCCACCTCGGGCAACTGTCTGTGTGGAGTTTGCACATTCACCCCATGTCTACGTGGGTGTGCTCCGGTTTCCTCCCACAATCCAAAAGATGAGCAGGTCAGGTGAATTGGCCATGTTAAATTGCCCATAGCATTAGATACATTAGTCAGGGGTAAATATAGGGTAGGGGAATGGGTCTGGGTGGGTTACTGTTTGGAGGGTCAGTGTGGACTTGTTGGGCTGACGGGCCTATTTCCTTACTGTAGGACGGGTTGGACTGAAGGGTCTGTTTCCATGCTGTACATCTCTATGACTCTATAAGTCTGACCTGCATTAGCCTCAACTCAGATACTAACACAATGTCCTTCCTTAGGAAGTATGATAGGAGACGGGTCCTTATGTGGTGAAGCACCAACCAATATGCACAACTGCAAGGGAAAAGGAGCTTTAAGGGTTAGTCAATGCTTGTGATTTCTGATAGCAAAAGAACATTGTTATAGACACCCTCCCCTTGTTCTTCATGCAGTGGTAAACAGTAAATTGAGCCAAGTTGCTGATGCCATTACTCACAGCTTGGAATTTAACATAAAGGTTAAGGATCATAGTGATCTTGCATATGAAGAGTCAGGCACCAGGAGAGCCTCTGTATCTACCACAGAGCACAATGTGTGTTCAATATCCTTCCAAAAGACAAGCTTGTGCATTTGGAAGGCGCTGTTGAAGAAGCCATGGTAAGAAGCAGCACTGCACACTGTGGTAAACAGAGTGCAGCCAGTTTCCAGCCTCTGACCTGATCTTGCAGCCACAGTATTTATATTGTTGGTCGAGTTCAGTTTCTAGTCAATGGTAACTACTAAAATATTGATGGTGGGAGATTCAGTAATGATAATGCCATTGAATATTGAGGAAGCCATCTAAATTTTCTCTTGAAGTGATGGTCATTGCCTGGCACTTAGATGGTGTAAAAGTTACTTGCCACTTATCAGCTCAAGGCTGGATGTTGTCCAGGTTTTGCTGCATATGGACACAGACTGCTTTAGTATCTGATCTTATGTTACTGGGAAGGTGATGGATAAAGTAGCTGAAGATGGTTACGCCTTGATCACCAGACGCCTGGAGGAAGAAAGCCTTTTTTTCTACCTCGGGACCCTTCAACCCCAGGGCATCAATGTGGACTTCGCCAGTTTCCTCAGTTCTCCTCCCCCCACCTTACCCCAGTTCCAATCTTCCAGCACAGCACCATCCCTTGACCTGTCCCACCTGTCAATCTTCCTTCCCACCTTTCCGTTCCACCTTCCACCTTCAACTCCTCTTCCATCCACCTATTGCATTCTCAGCTACCTTCCCCCCAGCTCCACCTCCCCCCTCCCATTTATCTCTCCACCCCTGAGGCTCCCAGCATCATTCCTGATGAAGGGCTCCTGCCCAAAATGTCGATTCTCCTGCTCCTCGGATGCTGCATGACCTGCTGTGCTTTTCCATCACTATACACTTTCAACTTGGACAGTAAAGCATAATGCAACCATTTTATACCATAAGAGATAAGAACAGAAGTAGGCTATTCAGTCCATTGGACCTGCTCTGCCTTTCAATGAGATCATGGTTAATCCAATAGTACACAACTTCACTATCCTAACTTTCCCCATTAGCCTTGATTCATTTACAGATGACAGCCTTGTATATAGTTAACTCGGCTCTCTGTGGTAAATCAATCTGCTGTTTCACCATCTCCTAAGAAAGAAAATTCCTCCTCATCTTTGTCTGAAATAGGCAACCCCTTTTTCTGAGATTAAATTCTGGTCCTAGACTGTCTCACAAAGGGAAACAAACTTTCTGCTCTACCCTGTCAAATCCACTAAGCATCCTATATATTTCAACAAGTTCACCTCTCATTCTTCTGGACTCCAATGCGTATAGGCCTGACCTACTGAACCTCTCCTCATAAGACTATAATAAGACCTTAAGAAATAGGGCCAGGGTTAGGCCATTCAACCCCTCAATCCTGCTGTGCCATTCAATAGGATCATGGCTGATCTGACATTCCTCATGTCCACTCTCCTTCCCTTTCTTCACAACCCTTGATTCCTCTACTGATCAAGAATCTATCTATCGCAGCTTTTAATAAACCCAAGAACTCTTCCCCGACAGCTCTCTGTGGCATTGAGTTCCACAGACTCTCAGCCCTCTGAGAAAAGAAATTCCTTCTCAGCTCAGTTTTAAATAAGATACCCCTTTACACTGAGACTATGCCATCTGGTCCTAAACTCCTCCGTGTGAGGAAACGTCCATATCAGCATTTACCCTGTCAAGCCCCTTGAGAATCCTATGTGTTTCAATGAGATCACCATCCCAATTTGTTTACCCTTTGCTCATAAGGCAGTGCCTCTACTTCAGGGATCATCTTAGTGAACCATTTCTGAACTGTCTCCAATGAAATGATGCCTTTCCTTAAATAAGGGGACTAAAACTGCTCACCGTGCTGCAGGTGTGGTCTCACCAGCACCTTGTACAATTGCAGTAAGACTTCCCTACTCTTATACTCCTCTTGAAATACTCCTCTGTAACATCCCATTAGCCTTCCTGATTATCTGCTATGGCTGTGTGATAGCTTTCTGAGCTCAAGGACCCCCAAATCCCCTTGTGTTGCAGCTTTTCTCTATTTAAATAATATTCCCTAAAGGACGTCTTCCTGCCACTAATTTAATTTTGGATCTAACTTGCCAAATTATCCTGGGTTCTATAGAATCTCAGCTTCTTAATCAGTCAGTGATGCAAGACCTTGTCAAAAGTCTTATTGAAACTGTGTAGGTGTAGGTTATATCGACTGCACTGCCTTTACCTTGGCACTTATCTTTCCACATATTTTTGTGTTATCTGCAAACTTGGTGATTGTTCATTTACTTCCTTCTTTCAAGTCATTAATATATTTTGTAAATAATTGTGACACCAATAATTGTTCCATTTATTGTGCCATTCCACTCGCTAGACGTTGCCATCCTGAAAATGTCTTCTTTATCCCAATTCTCTGTCTTCTATCAGTTCACCAATCTTGTGTCCATATTATTATATTACCCCCAATCCATTGACTCGTATTTTATTACATAGCCTCACGTGCAATAACATTTTGAACATCTTTTGAAAATCCAAATGTATTATGTCTTCTGGCCCACCTTTATCTATTCAGCTTGTTACCTCCTCAAAGAATTCTGATAAAGAAATTAGAATTTAGTTTTCAGGAACATGAAAGAAAGCAAGGCATGTGAATATTTTGAGAGAAGGGTTGCCGTGAGCAGAGAGTAGGTTTTTTACTTTGAAAAGCCTGTGGTGAGGTGATTGAACTTCTCTACTTTACGGTCTTAAACAGGGAGCTCCTGCTAATTATTTCTATTCCTACTGGAAACAAAGGCGTTGGTTGGTAGGTTTCATGCAATCTGCACCACGTATCCCACATTATCCCATATCCCTGCAGGAGAAGTCTATCCCTACCTTCCCCACTCCCTGGTCACTACCAGTGGAAATAGTAAGTGAATTGTAGTAATGTAGTCATTTGTTTCTTCACTTGTTTCCTTTCCTGGCTGCAGCCGGAGTGCACCTTGCCCCTTCACATAGGAAAGAAAGTAAGCCATTCTGTCTCTCAAGCCAGTTCCACCAACTTACTCAGTTGCCTGTTTGCCCCTTACCTCAAAAAGGCAACAGCCTACAGTGGTCCTGGTTGCAGACTGCTGTTAACTAGGCCATTGTTCTATCATTGTCGAAGAGTGTGGTCTTGGAAAAGCACAGCGGGTCAGGCAGCATCCGAGGAACAGGAGAGTGAACGTTTCGAGCATAAGCTGTTCATCAGGAATGAGGTTTGTGGCCCAAGGGGGTGGAGATATAAATGGGAGGAGGGATGGGACTGGGGGAAGGGAGCTAGAAATGTGATAGGTAAATGAAGCTGGGGCTGAAGATGATAAGTTGGAGAGGAGGGTGGAGCAGATAGTTGGGAAGGAAGATGAACAGGTTGGACAGTTCAAGATGATGGTGCCGAGTTGGAAGGTTGGATCTGGGATAAGCTGGGAGGAGGGCAAATGAGGAAACTGATGAAATCCACATTGATCCCATGTGATTGGAGGGTCCCAAGGTGGAAGATGAGGTGTTCTTCCTCCAGGTATCGGATGGTTAGGATTTGGCGATGGAGGAGGCCCAGGTCTTACAAGTCCTTGGCAGAGTGGGAGGGGGAGTTAAAGTGGGGCAATGGGGTTGTTTATCGGCCATAGGGCGATGGGGTTGTTGCATCATTCACAAGTTTGCACCAAATGATCTATTTTATTATTATACATGGAATTTAATTTAGATTGGATAAAGTATGGTGCTGGAAAAAGTACAGCAAGTCAGGCAGCATCTGAAAGCAAGAGAGTTGACATTTCAGGCCTAACCCTTCATCAGGACTGGGGAGGGGGAAGGGGGGCTGAGAAATAAATAGAGGGAGTGAGGGTGGGGCTGGGGGAAAGGTGGGTGGGATGGCAATAGGTGGGTGATAGGAGGTGATTGTGATAGGACTGTGGGAAGTGTAGAGCGGAGAGAACTGAAGGAAGATGGACAGGTAGGTCAGGTCAAGAGGGTGGAACCAAGCCAGAGGGTTAGATCTGGGATTGGATGGGGGCCGGGAAGATTTGGAAACTGGTGAATTCAAGGTTGAGGTTGTATGGTTGTAAGTTCCTGAGGCAGAAGATGAGGTATTTGTCCTCCAGTTTGCAGGTGGCCTTGTGTAGGTGGTGGAGGAGGTCCAGAATGGACATGTCATGTGGGGAGTGGGAGTTGAGCTGAAATGGATGGCCATAAAGATGGGGTTAGTTGGTGCATATGGACCAGAAATGAATGATTACGTAACTGTCCATGTCTGTGTATTACTCCATTTAAAATATGGGCATCTCATTAATGTCTTTCCAATCTACCTTTGCATTGCAGGTGTCGATTTTCCAATGATTGTCAGAACCTCATAGATCTTCCTGGATTTTCTCAACACTCTGTGAGGAATTTACCTGTGAGGAATTAAATCATTTCGAGGTCTCTTGGTTTGTCTCTTGACTCCATCCCATTTATAATAAAGTCAAATCTTACTTTGGTTCTCACTGTTTCAGGATCTTCACTTGAACAAAGGAGACATTCAGACAATGAGTCAAATCTTTGAGACAGGATGAGAGAAAACTGGAAGAAAAATTTTAATAAATTTTAAATAAAAATCTTAATAAAAATGTACTGCTTACTAAACAATGAGGTTTGGAGTGACTGCTATTTTTTGACCATCGTCTGCCCAGTGAAGAACTGAATAGCTGCATTGAAAACAATGGGATTGTTTTTGTTCATGTTGACCTTTGCCACGTAATTGCATGGAGTTTATAGTTAGTCTGTCAGATTTCAGAAGTTCAATAGAAAGCACAGTAATTACTGCATTAGACTTGCAGTCTGTTGTCTAGGATCCTATCAGATTAAATCTGTAGACAGTTCTGTGTTGCACAGTCCAGTAAACACTTTTAGGATTGTGGTTTATCCACTAAGTGGAAAGAACACAACAAAAGGCAGTTGACATCTGTTAGCATCTACTGCATTCAATCAAATTATTCTTTAACTGTTTCATATCTTTTATTAATGTTCTATTTTCACCCCTTCCTGTCTGACAGCACTGCAGATCCCTGGTGTCTAGAATCTCTGGTACCTTGCCCAACTGACCCTTGGTCTCTCTAATCTTTTCTGTTTCTTTTCTCTCTCTCTCTTCGCTACTATATTTCTTACTGGAATATGGCTTCTTAGATAGTATGTTACATTAGTTCATATTAGTGCTTATTATTTAGTTATGAGGCTTGACAGTGACAATCAGAAGGCAACATGATCACAGGAAGGGTATGCCTTACCCCAAAACTCACACTTTACTCTTCCAGCAGGATCAATAGATAGTGAACAGGAGCAGAAACCCACAGTTGCCAACTGTGATTAAATGAAATCCTGAAGGTTTCATCATATGACTAGCCCCTTGTTTCAGTTGAAGAAGGGCTTATGCCCGAAACATGGATTCTCTTGTTCCTTGGATGCTGCCTGACCTGCTGCGCTGTTCCAGCAACACATTTTCAGCTCAGTTGTTACCTGGTCAGCACATTCACCCTTGTACTGCTGTCCTACACTAGTTAAAAGACTCATTTACCAATTGGATGATGTCTCACTGTCAGCTGCACAGTCTTTCTTTCTCATTTGCAATATTTTTTGATCTGTTGATGTTCAAAGAAAATGATTGTCTGGTGCCCCTGCGATTTTTCTCCAGGATTACAAACTGCATTGCATTGGAATTTGATCTTCAATTCCTGGACTCTCCAGGCCAGTTCTGGAGAGTTGGCAATCCTCTGGTGTAACGTTCCGCTTCTGCTTCAAGTATGCTGTAGATTAATTATGTATGCATGGCATGGTTTGCTGTACATGTAGGTAAAGGTAAAATCATAAGTCCAGGACCACTTATTAGAGAGAGAGAGAGAGAGATAACTGGTGGTGGTTTAACCTGACAGTCACTATTCCTCAGGGCTAAGGGAGAGGTTAAGAAGAAGAGCCCTTCATGGTAACTTCATTACTTGTCATTAAAGCCAGCTGTCCAACCAGCTGAGCTAACCAATCCTCTTAAGCATTTTAATATATGTAAGCTTGAATGTGTATGGGTATGCCATGCGTTGAATCCAATTTCCACAATTGGTTTGAAGAAGGTTTTCAAATGATTCTGCAACCTTCTGATGATTGTTTGATATTGTTATGTTAACAAGGGGGGCCTCAGCTGCTGTAAGGGAATAGGGTTATCTAAAAAATGGGTAAGAGGAAAATAAAAATAAAAATGTTGCAAGCTGTGTAGATGCCAGAATGTTTGCAATCTTTAAATGCTGCCTCATTACTTTGTACTTCACTCCAGGAAGTAATGGGTAAAGTGGTTATAGTTGCTCTGTGGAGCTAATTGGAAATTCTGGCACATGTTAAAAGGTATTGATTTCTGGAGATTAGGATTTTGATAGCTTTCAAACACCCCACAGGTAGGTCCGGAAAAGGTCAATGTGACCCGATTTTATTTGCATAGTGAAGATGCTTGCCTCATTGGGAGATGCCCATATCTGATTTGAACAGCTTCCAGAGGTAAAATTGCTTTCAGAAAGAGAGAGGGAACACTGTAAACATATTAAGTCACTCAGCCAAATTGCAGGAAACAGTACCCAACACAGATGCTTCAAAGCAGCCCGCAAGGCTGCGTTTTCTTAATTGTTTAGTCCACTTGTTAAGGTGTACTGCTCCCTCAATGGATTATCTGGTAAAAGACTTATATAATTTGGCATTAGGCTGTACAGAAAGTACCGGAAATGCAACTCTGTTCTGAGTTAGCTGGGCTGCAGAAAGTCAGATCGGCTAAAGCACCTTTGAATTAGAGAGAGGCAAATCATTCAGGATTCCCATTCCTACTCACCACACGAGGGAACATGAGGTAAAATGCTGCCTGAACTGCTGTGCTCTTCCAGCACCACTAATCCAGAACACGAGGGAACATGGTCATTGTCAGCTCTGATTTTACCTCCTTCCCTATAACTGACAATGCTGAAGCATACACTATGTGCAGTGGACAAATGTATGAGATTCTGGAGGGTT
Source organism: Chiloscyllium plagiosum (assembly GCF_037043375.1). Classification (NCBI taxonomy): domain Eukaryota; kingdom Metazoa; phylum Chordata; class Chondrichthyes; order Orectolobiformes; family Hemiscylliidae; genus Chiloscyllium; species Chiloscyllium plagiosum. The sequence goes on from NW_028270139.1 coordinate 132,310,074, forward strand.
GTAGAATCATAGGCAGGATTCAAAGACTTCAGGAGATGTGGTAGGGGAAAATAACTTAAAATATTTTTAAAAAGAAGATTTAAAATTAAATGGAGTAACTCACTTTCTGGTAGCAATGCTACAAGTAAATAATGTGATGGCATTACTATGCTGCATGTCAGGTTGTTCCAAAACATGACTCACAATCACATTTATAAACAGCATCAGAAGCCTCCTTCATAATTTTTCAGGATGAATGACATTTTGAACACCACTGTATATAGGATGTGTTGGTGGAAGATTCCGTGCGGGTTCAGTATTTAAACACCGTGGGCCAAATCCACATTGAAAGCTCCAGATTTGATCCTGGTCTGTGATAAGTTAACTGATCTTAGTTGAACTTGGTGAACTAGAAAGCTGCCGACAACTGTGACAACTCCAACATCAGGCATTCTCTTTAGAAGAAAAGGGTTAAGACTGAAGGAGAACGAAAACTATTAAAGCTTTGATTTGTTGACAAGCCTCGAGGCAATGCTTATCTACATGCCTGACTTCCATCTTGGAACACAGCCAGTGCAAGGGGAACTGGCAATGTGTTCTCCAACCCCTCCCCCATTGGTTGACTCAGTTTCTTTGGTAACACATAACAAAGAGAGACGCACCATTGCTTTCGGAGTTATTCAGTCCCTGGACAGCATGGAAGGATTTAGATTAGGATGCATTACCGTAAAAAATATGAGAATCCAATGTGAGATGAGTTGGGGAGGAGCTGGTGTGTTGGTTTATCCTGGACTAGTAATCCTGAGACATAGATAGTGTTCAAATCCCATGAAGGCAAATGGTGGAATTTGAATTCAATAAAAATCTGGAATGATGATCATGAATCCATTACTACTTTTCAGGAAAAACCTACCTTGTTCACTAATGTCCTTTAGGAAAGAAACTGTCATCCCTAGCCTGTTTGGCTGACAAGTGACTCCAGACCCACAGTGCTGAGAGTGACTCTTAATTGCCCTCTGAAATGGCATAGCAAACCGTAAAAAAGAATTGAATACTAAGCCATCAACTGAGGCACTAGAGTGACAACAGTAAATCCAACCCCGTTGACTGCAAAGTCCTTTTTACTAACATCTAGGGGGCTAGTGCCAAAATTGGGACCGCTGTCTCACAGACCAGTCAAACAATAATATGAAGCAATAATACTCATGGAATCATGAGTACAGTTAATGTTCTAGATGACACAAGCACCATCCCATCATCCTGTCCCACTGGTAAGACAAAAGGTGGTTACATGATGGTAAACAATTGGAAGGGAATTGCCTGAAAGTTCACATCATTAAATCAGACTCCATGAAGTCTCATGGCACAAGGCCAAACATGAACAAGGAAACTTCCTGCTGATTACCACTTATGATTCTCCCTCTGCTGATAAATCAGTATTCCTCCATGTTAAACAACACTTGGAGGAGACACTGAGGATGGTAAGGGTATAAAATGTATTCTGGGTGGGGGATTTCAATGTCCACTAACAAGAGGGATTGAGCTTTGGAGCCAAAAGGTCATGCTGCAACTGTACAAAACTCTGTTGTGGCTGCATTTGGAGTATTGTGTATATTCTGGTCACCACATTATAAGAAGGATGTGGAAGCTTTGGAAAGGGTTCAGAGGAAATTTACTAGGATGTTGCCTGGTATGGACGGAAGGTCTTATGAGGAAAGGCTGAAGGACTTGAGGTTGTTTTCATTAGAGAAAAGAAGGTTGAGAGGTGACTTAATAGAGGCATACAAGATAATCAGAGGGTTAGATAGGGTGGACAGGGAGAGCCTTTTTCCTCAGCTGGTGATGGTTAGCACAAGGGAACATAGCTTTAAATTGAGGGGGGGGTGGTAGATATACGTTAGATGTCAGAGGTAGTTTCTTTACTCAGTGAGTAGTAGCGGCGTGGAATGCACTGCCTGTAACAGTAGCAGACTCGCCAACTTTAAGGGCGTTTAAAGGGATAAGCATATGGATGAAAATAAAATAGTGTAGGATAGATAGGCTTTAGATTGGTTCCACAGGTCAGCACAACATCAAGGGCTGAAGGGCCTGTACTGCACTTCTATGTCTATGTTCTAGTGACTCAGCAGCAGCACGACTGATTGAGCTGATCAAGTTGTAAAGGACATTGCTGATTGACTGGAGGGAACCAGCAAGAGGGAAAAACATATTTGAGCATGTCCTTACCAATCTGCCAACTGCAGATGTATCTGTTCATGACAATCCTTATGGAGATGTTGTCCCGTCTTCACATTGAGAATAACCTCCATCGTGTTGTGTTGTACTATCACCGTGTCAAATGAGACAGACTTTGAATAGATCTAGCAACTCAAGACTGGGCATTCATGAGGCACTCTGGGCCATTGTTTTAAAAAATTCTCAAGGTCAGGTTCGTAGGAGAGTAGTCTGACACAGAACAAACGACCAAGAGGCGAGTCTGCTAGAATATGAGCATTTTATTCCCCGCAGCGTCGCCACAACCAGGTCTCATACTTACAACGGGTCTGGCTTATACTCACTCTACATGTTACCGGAACTGGGAGCCGTCAGTTCTCGTAGAGCGGTTGCCAACAACCCACGCTCGGCGGTTAAACGTAACCCCGGAGCAGACTCCCGGGTCTGGCTTATACTCACTCTACATGTTACCGGAACTGGGAGCCATCAGTTCTCGTAGAGCGGTTGCCAACAACCCACGCTCGGCAGTTAAACGTAACCCCGGAGCAGACTCACCGAACTGGAGACTTTTCCAGCTGATATACTCTTTTCCAGATATAAACATTCATGTGAACAGCAGAGCAAGGCTAAAAAACACATTCCATTCTGGTTACATACAGATAAGAAGATTCACACGGGGAGGTGTGTAATAAGATTCACACGGGACTAAGCAACACCTCCATTCCGGTTAGATTCACACATGTATTGGGACATAATTTTTAACCGTTTCACCACATTCCACTGCTTGGCCCAATACATGTGTTACATTATGCTTAATTCAGTTCAATTCGTTTCAGTTAATTTCAGTTCAGTCAATTCAGTGTAGTTCAATTCAGCTCAGTTCAGGTCTGTTCAGTTCAATTCAATTGTGTTCAATTCAGTTCCGTCCATTTCAATTCAATTTAGCTCAGTTCCATTTTGTTCCGTTCAATTTGATTCACTTCAGTTCAATTCAGTTCAGTTCCACTCAGTTCAGTTCAGTTCAATCCCATTCAATTCTGTTAACTCCGCTTCAGCTTTTTGGACATGCCCACATCCTCCGCTGTACCCCAGGCAAGGGGTTCTTCGGCAGGACTGGGATCCTCTCAAGGGTGGACAGCAGCGACCCTGGGGTTCCTCCGGTCGCCCCCCACCATTTCTCAAACAAACTGCCACGTCATGCCACGGTCCATGCCATCCCGGGACGGTCGGGACCTCCACAGTTTGTTCTTCTGGTTTCTTAGTCTTTTTCCAAAACATTGTTCTGTATCAAAATCTCTCCTCAATTGCGATTGACCCTGCTCGCAGCGCCAAAATGTTTTAAAAAATTCTCAAGGTCAGGTTCGTAGGAGAGTAGTCTGACACAGAACAAACGACCAAGAGGCGAGTCTGCTAGAATATGAGCATTTTATTCCCCGCAGCGTCGCCACAACCAGGTCTCATACTTACAACGGGTCTGGCTTATACTCACTCTACATGTTACCGGAACTGGGAGCCGTCAGTTCTCGTAGAGCGGTTGCCAACAACCCACGCTCGGCGGTTAAACGTAACCCCGGAGCAAACTCCCGGGTCTGGCTTATACTCACTCTACATGTTACCGGAACTGGGAGCCGTCAGTTCTCGTAGAGCGGTTGCCAACAACCCACGCTCGGCGGTTAAACGTAACCCCGGAGCAGACTCACCGAACTGGAGACTTTTCCAGCTGATATACTCTTTTCCAGATATAAACATTCATGTGAACAGCAGAGCAAGGCTAAAAAACACATTCCATTCTGGTTACATACAGATAAGAAGATTCACACGGGGAGGTGTGTAATAAGATTCACACGGGACTAAGCAACACCTCCATTCCGGTTAGATTCACACATGTATTGGGGCATAATTTTTAACCGTTTCACCACAGCCATCAACAGAATTGTACCCCAACACAATCTGCAAACTCACGGCTTGGCATATACTCCACTTAACCATTACCATCAAGCCAGGGAATCAACCCAGGTTCAATGGAGAGTGCAGGAGGGCATGCCAGGAGCGGCACCAGACATACCTAAATATGAAGTATTAAATAGTTGAAGCTGCAAAACAGGACTAGCAAAACTAAATTAATCCACAACCAATGGGCCAGATCTATGCTCTGCAGTCCTACAACATCCAGTCACGAATGGTGGTGGACAATTAAACAATTCATTGGAGGAGGAGGCTCCATGAATGTCCCCATCCTCAATAATTGAGGTGCCCAGCACTTCAGTGCAAAAGGTAAGGCAGAAGTATTCATAGCAATCTTCAGAAGGGCTGAGTGAATGATCCATCTTGGCCTTCTTTAGCATCACAGATACTAGTCTTCAGCCAATTTGATTCACTCTACATTATATCAATAAATGGTTGGATGCACTGAATATTGCAAAGGCTTTGGGCTCTGACAACTTTCTGCCAATGGTACTGAAGACTTGTGCTCCAGAACTTGCCACTCCTGATAGCCAAACTGTTCCAGTACAACAACAGCACTGGCATCTACCCGACAATATGGAAAATTGTCCAAGTACATCCTCTGCACAAAAAACAGGACAAATCCAACTCAGTCATCAGTCTACTCTTGATCATCGTGATCATTATTGCTAACAGAAAGCATTTGCTTAGCTATAACCTGCTCAGTGATGCCCAAGTTGAGTGTTGCTCTTGACCTCATTTTGGGCGGCACGGTGGCACAGTGGTTAGCACTGCTGCCTCACAGCGCCTGAGACCCGGGTTCAATTCCCGCCTCAGGCGACTGACTGTGTGGAGTTTGCACGTTCTCCCCGTGTCTGCGTGGGTTTCCTCCGGGTGCTCCGGTTTCCTCCCACATCCAAAGATGTGCAGGGTCAGGTGAATTGGCCATGCTAAATTGCCCGTAGTGTTAGGTAAGGGGTAAATGTAGGGGTATGGGTGGGTTTCGCTTCGGCGGGTCGGTGTGGACTTGTTGGGCCGAAGGGCCTGTTTCCACATGTAATGTAATGTAATCTAATCTAATGTAATCTAATCTAATCATTATAACCTTGGTTGAAACATGGAAAAAAGAGCTGAATTCCAGAGATGAGGTGAGAATGAGAGCCCTTGACATCAAGGGTGATTGAGGGTGGCATTAAGTAGTCCTAAAAAATCTGGAGTCAATGAAAATTGGGGGTAAATCTGTCTGCTGGTTGGCGTTATTAACTGTCACATAGGAAGATGGTTATAGTTATTGGAGGTCAATCATCTCAGCTTCAGGACATCTCTTCAGGGCTTCCTCAGGGGAGTGCCCTAGGCTCAACCATCTTCATCTGTTTCATCAATGACCTTCCCACCAACACAAAGTCGGAAGTGAGGTTGTTTGTTGATGATTATACAATGTTCAGCACCATTCACGACTCCACAAATATTGAAAGAATTTATGTCTGAATACAGCAGAACCTGGACAATATCCAGATTTGGCCTGTAGATAGGTAAATAGTATTAACACCATGCAAATATCAGACAATGACCATCTCCACTTCCTAACCACCATCCCTTAACATTTAATGGCATCACTACCACTGAATCCCCTACTATCAACATCCATTGACCAGAAATTGAACTGGTCTAGACATATAAATACACTGCCGCTCCCTCACCACCAGACGCATGGAAGAAGAACGCCTCATCTTCCGCCTCGGAACACTTCAACCCCAGGGCATCAATGTGGACTTCAACAGCTTCCTCATTTCCCCTTCCCCCACCTCATCCTAGTTTCTAACCTCCAGCTCAACACTGTCCCCTTGACTTGTCCGGACTTGTCCGACCTGCCCAGCTCCTTTTCCACCTATCCACTCCACCCTCTCCTCCCTGACCTACCACCTTCATCTCCTCCCCCACTGACCTATTGTACTCTATGCTACTCTATCCCCACCCCCACCCTCCTCTAGCTTATCTCTCCACGCTTCAGGCTCTCTGCCTTTATTCCTAATGAAGGGCTTTTGCCCGAAACGTCGATTTTGCCTGTCCTCGGATGCTGCCTGAATTGCTGTGCTCTTCCAGCACCACTGATCCAGAGTCTGGTTTCCAGCATCTGCAGTCATTGTTTTTACCATATAAATACAATGGCTATAACAACAGGTTGGAGGCTAGAAAACCAGCAGCAGCAAGTAATTCACCTCCTGAATCCCCTTGGCCTATCCACCATCTGCAAGGCAAAAGACAGATGTGTGTTGGAATACTTCCCACTTGGCTGATAGGTGTAGCTCCAACAACACACGAGAAGCTTGATACCAGATCCACCAATGGACATGCGAGTGCTCGTGGAATGATCAGTGGACAATTACTTCAACAAACCAGGTAATGTCTTGGTGACCCAGATTCAAATCCTGCCACAGTGAATAGTTGATTTGAATCTTTTTTAAATCAGGAATTAAGAGTCTAATGATGACCATGTACTATTGTTGATTGTTTATAAAACCCATCTGCTTTACTAATGTCCTTTAAGGAAGAAAACTCCCATCCTTACCTGGTCTGGATTACATGTGACTCTGGACCCACAGCAATGTGGTTGATTCTTAACTGTCCTCTGGGCAATTAGCGATGGGTAATAAATAAAACTGACCCCTCCGCTACATTGATGACTGCATTGGCGCCACCTCGTGCTCCTGCAAGGAGGTTGAGCAATTCATCAACTTCACCAACACATTCCACCCTGACCTTAAGTTTACCTGGACCATCTCTGACACCTCCCTCCCCTTCCTGGACCTCTCCATCTCCATTAGTGATGACCGACTTGACACTGACATTTTTTACAAACCCACCGACTCCCACAGCTACCTGGATTACACCTCTTCCCATCCTATATGCCATCCCATATTCCCAATTCCTTCGCCTCCACCGTATCTGCTCCCAGGAGGAGCAGTTCCACCATAGAACACACCAGATGGCCTCCTTCTTTAGAGACCGCAATTTCCCTTCCCACATGGTTAAAGTTGCCCTCCAACGCATCTCGTCCACATCCCGCACCTCCGCCCTCAGACCCCACCCCTCCAACCGTAACAAGGACAGAACACCCCGTGGTGCTCACCTTCCACCCTACAAACCTCTGCATAAACCAAATCATCCGCCGACATTTCCGCCACCTCCAAAAAGACCCCACCACCAGGGATATATTTCCCTCCCCACCCCTTTCTGCCTTCTGCAAAGACCGTTCCCTCCATGACTACCTGGTCAGTTCCATGCTGCCCTACAACCCACCCTCCCATCCTGGCACCTTCCCCTGCCACCGCAGGAATCAAAACCTGCGCCCACACCTCCTCCCTCACCTCCATCCAAGGCCCCAAAGGAGCCTTCCACATCCATCAAAGTTTTACCTGCACATCCACTAATATCATTTATTGTATCCGTTGCTCCCGAGGCGGTCTCCTCTACATTGGGGAGACTGGATGCCTCCTAGCAGAGCGCTTTAGGGAACATCTCCGGGACACCCGCACCAATCAACCACACCGCCCTGTGGCCCAACATTTCAACTCCCCCTCCCACTCTGCCGAGGACATGGAGGTCCTGGGCCTCCTTCACCGCCGTTCCCTCACCACCAGACGCCTGGAGGAAGAACGCCTCATCTTCCGCCTCGGAACACTTCAACCCCAGGGCATCAATGTGGACTTCAACAGCTTCCTCATTTCCCCTTCCCCCACCTCATCCTAGTTTCAAACTTCCAGCTCCGCACTGTCCCCTTGACTTGTCCGACCTGCCTATCTCCTTTTCCACCTATCCACTCCACCCTCTCCTCCCTGACCTATCACCTTCATCCCCTCCCCCACTCATCCATTGTTTTCTATGCTACTTTCTCCCCACCCCCACCCTCCTCTAGCTTATCTCTCCACACTTCAGGCTCACTGCCTTTATTCCTGATGAAGGGCTTTTGCCCGAAACGTTGATTTCGAAGCTCCTTGGATGCTGTCTGAACTGCTGTACTCTTCCAGCACCACTAATCCAGAATCTGGTTTCCAGCATCTGCAGTCATTGTTTTTACCTCGTTGATTTTAACCCTACTGCGAATCCTCTTGCAAGGATGCCTGCCTTGAAGAAGTTTTCCTCCTCTCTCTACAAGAATCTCAGGGAGTCCCTCTCCCACTGCAACTCCCTAGTCAGTAATGTCCACATTCTGCGAATAAACATTTAAAAAATTCATTCCCTCCTGCTCAGTAGACACCAGCGACCAGCAGCCAGAGGGGAGACACCAGTGACCAGTGACCCGGAGTGGAGACACCAGTGACGGAGTGGGTACACTAGTGATCAGTGACCCGGAGTGGGGACACCAGTGACCAGTGACCCAGAGTGAGTACACCAGTGATCAGTGACCCGGAGTGGGGACACCAGTGACCAGTGACCCAGAGTGAGTACACCAGTGACCAGTGCCCCGGAGTGGGTACACCAGTGACCCGGAGCGGGGACACCAGTGACCAGTGACCCAGAGCAGGGACACCACTGACCCAGAGTGAGTACACCAGTGACCAGTGCCCCGAGCGGGGACACCAGTGACCAGTGACCCAAAGCAGGGCCACCACTGACCTAGAGTGGGTACACCAGTGACCAGTGCCCCAGAGTGGGTACACCAGTGCCCCGGAGCGGGTACACCAGTGACCAGTGACCCGGAGCAGGGACAACAGCGACCCAGAGTGGGTACACCAGTGACCAGTGACCCAGAGTGGGGACACCAGTGACCAGTGCCCCGGAGTGGGTACACCAGTGCCCCGGAGCGGGGACACCAGTGCCCCAGAGTGGGTGCACCAGTGATCAGTGCCCTGGAGTAGAGACACCAGTGACCCGGAGTGGGGACACCAGTGACCAGTGATCCTGAGTAGAGACACCAGTGCCCCAGAGTGAGTACACCATTGACCAGTGCCCCAGAGTGGAGACACCAGTGACCCAGAGCAGGGACACCAGTGACCAGTGACCTGGAGCGGGGACACAAGTGACCAGTGACCCGGAGCGGGGATACCAGTGACCTTGGGCAGGGACACCAGTGACCAGTGCCCCGGAGCGGGTACACCAGTGACCAGTGACCCAGAGTGGGGACACCAGCGACCCGGAATGGGTACACCAGTGTCCAGTGACCCAGAGCAGGGACACCAGTGACCCAGAGCGGAGACACCAGCGACCCGGAGTGGGTACACCAGTGCTGAAAATGTGTTGCTGGAAAAGTGCAGCAGGTCAGGCAGCATCCAAGGAGCAGGAGAATCAACGTTTCGGGCATGAGCCCTCAGTGAGCGGGAGTGGGTACGCCAGTGACCAGTGACTCAGAGTGGGGACACCAGTGACCAGTGACTCAGAGTGGGGACACCAGTGACCAGTGACCTGGAGCTGGGACACCAGTGACCAGTGACCTGGAGCTGGGACACCAGTGCCCCAGAGTAGGTACACCAGTGACCAGTGACCCGGAGCGGGGACACCAGTGACCTGGAGCGGGTACACCAATGACCAGTGACCTGGAGCGGGGACACCAGCGACCTGGAGTGGGTACACCAGTGATCAGTGCCCCGGAGTAGAGACAGCAGTGACCTGGAGTGGGGACACCAGTGACCAGTGACCCAAAGTGGATACACCAGTGACCAGTGATCCTGAGCGGGGACACCAGTGACCCAGAGTGGGTACACCAGTGACCAGTGACCCGGAGCGGGGACACCAGTGCCCCAGAGTGGGTACACCAGTGATCAGTGCCCCGGAGTAGAGACAGCAGTGACCCGGAGTGGGGACACCAGTGACCAGTGACCCAAAGTGGATACACCAGTGACCAGTGATCCTGAGCGGGGACACCAGTGACCCAGAGTGGGTACACCAGTGATCAGTGCCCCGGAGTAGAGACAGCAGTGACCTGGAGTGGGGACACCAGTGACCAGTGACCCAAAGTGGATACACCAGTGACCAGTGATCCTGAGCGGGGACACCAGTGACCCAGAGTGGGTACACCAGTGACCAGTGACCCGGAGCGGGGACACCAGTGCCCCAGAGTGAGTACACCATTGACCAGTGCCCCAGAGTGGAGACACCAGTGACCCAGAGCGGGGACACCAGTGACCAGTGACCTGGAGCGGGGACACAAGTGACCAGTGACCCGGAGCGGGGACACCAGTGCCCCAGAGTGGGTACACCAGTGATCAGTGCCCCGGAGTAGAGACAGCAGTGACCTGGAGTGGGGACACCAGTGACCAGTGACCCAAAGTGGATACACCAGTGACCAGTGATCCTGAGCGGAGACACCAGTGACCCAGAGTGGGTACACCAGTGACCAGTGACCCGGAGCGGGGACACCAGTGCCCCAGAGTGAGTACACCATTGACCAGTGCCCCAGAGTGGAGACACCAGTGACCCAGAGCGGGGACACCAGTGACCAGTGACCTGGAGCGGGGACACAAGTGACCAGTGACCCGGAGCGGGGATACCAGTGACCTTGGGCAGGGACACCAGTGACCAGTGACCCGGAGTGGGTACACCAGTGACCAGTGACCCGGAGTGGGTACACCAGTGACCTGAAGCAGGGACACCAGTGCCCCAGAGTGGGTACACCAGTGACCAGCGACCCAGAGCAGGGACACCAGTGACCCGGAGCGGGGACACCAGTGACCTGGAGTGGGGACACCAGTGACCTGGGGCAGGGACACCAGTGACCAGTGACCCGGAGTGGGTACACCAGTGACCAGTGACCCGGAGCGGGGACACCAGTGACCAGTGACCTGGAGGGGGACACCAGTGTCCCGGAGTGGGGACACCAGTGACAAGTGACCCGGAGTGGGTACACCAGTGACCCGGAGGGGGACACCAGTGACCCGGAGTGGGACACCAGTGACCCGGAGTGGGTACACCAGTGACCAGTGACCCGGAGCAGGTACACTAGTGACCAGTGACCCAGACTGAGTACATCAGTGACCAGTGACTCGGAGCGGGGACACCAGTGACCCGTGACCTGGAGCGGGGACACCAGTGCCCCAGAGTGGGTGCACCAGTGACCAGTGACCCGGAGTGGGTACACCAGTGACTCGGAGTGGGGACACCAGTGACCAGTGACCCGGAGTGAGTACACCAGTGACCAGTGACCCGGAGCGGGGACACCAGTGACCCGTGACCTGGAGCGGGGACACCAGTGCCCCAGAGTGGGTGCACCAGTGACCAGTGCACCGGAGCAGAGTCATCAGTGACCCGGAGTGAGGACACCAGTGACCAGTGACCCGGAGCGGGGACACCAGTGACCTGGAGCGGGGACACCAGTGACCCAGAGTGGGGACACCAGTGACCCGGAGCGGGGACACCAGTGACCCAGAGTGGGGACACCAGTGACCCGGAGCGGGGACACCAGTGACCTGGAGTGGGGACACCAGTGACCAGTGACCCAGAGTGGGGACACCAGTGACCAGTGCCCTGGAGCTGGGACACCAGTGACGCGTGACCCGGAGTGGGGACACCAGTGACCAGTGCCCTGGAGCTGGGACACCAGTGACCCAGAATGGGTACACTAGTGACCAGTGCCCTGGAGTGGAGACACTAGTGACCCGGAGTGGGGACACCAGTGACCAGTGACCTGGAGTGGGGACACCAGTGACCAGTGACCTGGAGCGGGGACACCAGTGCCCCAGAGTGGGTGCACCAGTGACCAGTGCACCGGAGCAGAGACACCAGTGACCCAGAGTGGGGACACCAGTGACCAGTGACCCGGAGTGGGTACACCAGTGACTCGGAGTGGGGACACCAGTGACCAGTGACCTGGAGCGAGGACACCAGTGAACAGTGACCTGGAGCGGGGACACCAGTGACCAGTGACCTGGAGCGGGGACACCAGTGACCTGGAGCGGGGACACCAGTGACCCAGAGTGAGTACACCAGTGACCCGGAGAAGAGACACCAGTGACCCGGAGTGGGGACACCAGTGACCCGGAGTGGGTACACCAGTGACCTGGAGTGTGGCCACCAGTGACCCGGAGCGGGGACACCAGTGACCCGGAGTGGGTACACCAGTGACCCAGAGTGGGGACACCAGTGACCCGTGACCTGGAGCGGGGACACCAGTGCCCCAGAGTGGGTGCACCAGTGACCAGTGACCCGGAGTGGGTACACCAGTGACTCGGAGTGGGGACACCAGTGACCAGTGACCCGGAGTGAGTACACCAGTGACCAGTGACCCGGAGTGGGTACACCAGTGACTCGGAGTGGGGACACCAGTGACCAGTGACCCGGAGTGAGTACACCAGTGACCAGTGACCCGGAGCGGGGACACCAGTGACCCGTGACCTGGAGCGGGGACACCAGTGCCCCAGAGTGGGTGCACCAGTGACCAGTGACCCGGAGCAGAGTCATCAGTGACCCGGAGTGAGGACACCAGTGACCAGTGACCCGGAGCGGGGACACCAGTGACCCAGAGTGGGGACACCAGTGACCCGGAGCGGGGACACCAGTGACCCTGAGTGGGGACACCAGTGACCAGTGACCTGGAGCGGGGACACCAGTGACCTGGAGTGGGGACACCAGTGACCAGTGACCCAGAGTGGGGACACCAGTGACCAGTGCCCTGGAGCTGGGACACCAGTGACCCGGAGCGGGGACACCAGTGACCCTGAGTGGGGACACCAGTGACCAGTGACCCGGAGCGGGGACACCAGTGACCTGGAGTGGGGACACCAGTGACCAGTGACCCAGAGTGGGGACACCAGTGACCAGTGCCCTGGAGCTGGGACACCAGTGACCCAGAATGGGTACACTAGTGACTAGTGCCCTGGAGTGGAGACACTAGTGACCCGGAGTGGGGACACCAGTGACCAGTGACCTGGAGTGGGGACACCAGTGACCAGTGACCTGGAGCGGGGACACCAGTGCCCCAGAGTGGGTGCACCAGTGACCAGTGCACCGGAGCAGAGACACCAGTGACCCAGAGTGGGGACACCAGTGACCAGTGACCCGGAGTGGGTACACCAGTGACTCGGAGTGGGGACACCAGTGACCAGTGACCTGGAGCGGGGACACCAGTGAACAGTGACCTGGAGCGGGGACACCAGTGACCAGTGACCTGGAGCGGGGACACCAGTGACCTGGAGCGGGGACACCAGTGACCCAGAGTGAGTACACCAGTGACCCGGAGAAGAGACACCAGTGACCCGGAGTGGGGACACCAGTGACCCGGAGTGGGTACACCAGTGACCTGGAGTGTGGCCACCAGTGACCCGGAGCGGGGACACCAGTGACCCGGAGCGGGGACACCCAGTGACCCAGAGTGGGTACACCAGTGACCAGTGACCTGGAGCAGGGACACCAGTGACCAGTGGCCCAGAGCGGGGACACCAGTGACCTGGAGTGGGGACACCAGTGACCCAGAGTGGGGACTCCAGTGACCAGTGACCCAGAGTGGGGACACCAGTGACCAGTGACCTGGAGCGGGGACACCAGTGACCCGGAGTGGGTACACCAGTGACCAGTGACCCGGAGCGGGGACACCAGTGACCCAGAGTGGGGACTCCAGTGACCAGTGACCCAGAGTGGGGACACCAGTGACCAGTGACCTGGAGCGGGGACACCAGTGACCCGGAGTGGGTACACCAGTGACCAGTGACCCAGAGTGGGGACACCAGTGACCAGTGACCTGGAGCGGGGACACCAGTGACGCATGACCCGGAGTGGGGACACCAGTGACCCGGAGTGGGGACACCAGTTACCCAGAGTGGGTACACCAGTGGCTAGTGACCTGGAGCAGGCACACCAGTGACCAGTGCCCCGGAGTGGAGACACCAGTGACCCGGAGTGGGGACACCAGTGACCAGTGACCTAGAGTGGGGACACCAGTGACCAGTGCCCCGGAGTGGAGACACCAGTGACCCAGAGTGGGGACACCAGTGACCAGTGACCTAGAGTGGGGACACTAGTGACCAGAGCCCCGGAGTGGAGACACCAGTGACCCGGAACGGGGACACCAGTGACCAGTGACCCAGAGTGTGTACACCAGTGACCAGTGCCCCAGAGTGGAGACACCAGTGACCCGGAACGGTGACACCAGTGACCAGTGACATGGAGCGGGGACACCAGTGACCCAGAGTGTGTACACCAGTGACCAGTGCCCCGGAGTGGAAACACCAGTGACCCGGAGTGGGGACACAAGTGACCAATGACCCAGAGCAGGGGCACCAGCGACCTGTGCCCTGAGTGGGGGCACCAGTGACCAGTGCCCTGGAGTGGGGACACCTGTGACCAATGACCCAGAGCAGGGACACCAGCGACCAGTGACCCTGAGTGGGGACACCAGTGACCAGTGACCCGGAGTGGGGACACCAGTGACCAGTGCCCTGGAGTGGGGACACCTGTGACCAATGACCTAGAGCAGGGACACCAGTGACCAGTGACCCTGAGTGGGGACACCAATGACCAGTGACCCGGAGTGGGGACACCAGTGACCAGTGACCCTGAGTGGGGACACCAGTGACCAGTGACCCGGAGTGGGGACACCAGTGACCAGTGACCCTGAGTGGGGACACCAGTGACCAGTGACCCGGAGTGGGGACACCAGTGACCAGTGACCCGGAGTGGGGACACCAGTGACCAGTGACCCGGAGTGGGGACACCAGTGACCAGTAAATACTGGAGAAATTCAACAGGTCTGGCAATACATGTGAAGAGACAAACAGAGTTAACATTTTGAGTCTTGTGCTGCTCTCTTTCAGAACATGGCTGAAGAGTCATACTGGATTCAGTAACTCTGTTTCTGTCTCCATGTTTTGCTCTCAGACCTGCTGAGATCCTCAAGCGTTTTTATGTTCGTTTTGGATGTTATGATTCCTAGATTGGTAACAAATCATTCTTAACTGCATGCACTCTTAGGTTTGTCTTAGATATTGTGTTGCATTTCATTTCAAAAAATGAACATCTATATTTTCTAGAATGTTTCTAATCATTCTTTAGCTTTCCCTTTACAGAATTATATACAGCTGGTTAAACATAGCTTACCACATAGAATTTGATGATAGTTTGCTCTGATTAGTTCAGCTTGCTCTAAGTGAATAGTAGCATGTCCCATATTATAAATTCTAGCAGTTTACCAACAATTGCGATAAGTTTGTAACTTATATCTTCATCCTGTTCTTTCTTTTTTGAAGTCGTGTGTCTGTACTCCAATTGTTTTTTGGCAAAAAATGCTATCTTATTCAATTCTGGAAACATTTCTGTGATTTCTTCTCTAACTTCCCAAAGGACTAAATAGTCAGATCCCAATTCTCCATTCAATTCAAGTTTGATAAAATTCTTTAGTGGCGTTTCTCTTCTTTCACTATCTGTTCTTTTTATCTCTGATGATTTTACAAACCTATGTGAAAACTGAAGTATCCAAGTTATTTATTGCCTTTGCCATTTCCCTAACTCCTGTTATCATTTTGCTTCTTTTATGTGTTGGTGGCTCTATTCTATCTTGACTACCTCAAATGTGTCTACAAAAATCCTTCTGTTATCCTTCATGCATTTTGTATCTTTTATCTCATTCTCCCTGATCATTTTTTCCATGTTTTTGTAGTTTTTGTATTGTACTGTTTTTTTGTCTCCTCTGTAAGTACTATGTGGTTCTTTTATAGTTGTAATTTTTCCCTCATCTCTTCAATCATTCCTATAACATTAGTCTTTGAGACCAGTCCTTTTTTCCCTTACAGTAATATATTTCATTTATAGCCTTTCATCTCTTGCCTAAATGTTCTCCAATGCTTGTCAACTCTGTTCCATTAAATCTGAAGAGGATTTTCTTTTACTACACAATAATTTGCTTGTTTCAATTAAACACTGTTGCCTTTAATTATTACATGGTCACTGTTTCTATACATTTAGGTAATTCTTTCCATTAGGATTAGAAACCCTCCAGTGTGGAAACAGGCCATTTGGCCTAACAAGTCAACACCGACACTCCGAAGATTAACCCACTCAGACCCATTCTCCTCCATCGACTACTCTAGACTTCCCCTAACTAATGTACGCAGCCTACATATCCCAGAACATTATAGGTAATTTAGCACGGCCAATTCATCTAACCTGCACATCTTTGGACTGTGGGAGGAAACCAGAGCACCCAGAGGAAACCCACACAGACACAGGGGGGATGTGCAAACTCCACAGAGACAGTTGCCTGAGGTTGGGATCAAACCCAGGACCCTGGCACTGTGAGGCAGCAGTGCTAACCACTGAGCCACCATGCCACTTCTGTTCTGCTTCATTAGTCCGAACCAGATCATCTTTCTTGCTACCTTGCTTGTCAGAGTAGCAACGTATTTAAAAGAAATTGTCCTATTATGGCAAAAATCTTTTTCATTGTCCCAATGGAAAGTCTTTCTTTCACAGTTTAGTTTTAGATAGTTAAAAAGCTACAGTTATAATTCTGTTATAAATACTTGCCTCACTAACTTGACTATAAATTTCATTCTCGACTTTTATTCGACAGTACCAGTTAACTGTTGCATGACTGAACCTATAGTTGTTCTGAGGGAGTCTGGAAATAGTGAGAGTTATCAAAAAACAAATCTGCAGGGTATTAAGAGATATGCAAAGTGGTAATATAGGATGGTCACTCTGGGAACTTTAATGAACCAAGTATCAATTGGGATATTGGTAGAGAGAAGGAGAATTTTGTAAACTGTGTTCAGGAGAACTGCCTTGATTAGTATAGCCCTGACACAATCCGAAAGGAGCCAGTGCTAGAGCTCAAGCTGGGAAATGAGATAGATCAAGTATCGGTCTGGGAACATTTGTATCATCATCACATCATAAGTTTTAATTTAGTAATGCAGAAGAATAACAACACGGGTAAACCCTCCTGCTGAATTTAAACCTGCAACACAGAAAAGATTTAGCCCGTGCAGTAATCTGTGAAAATTTGAGAGGTCAACAGCTAGTTAAGGTAAGAATTAACAACTTTATTTCTTGAAGTATAACAGAGAATAATTAACTAACAACTATTTACAACTCTTTCCTCTAACCTATCTTTTACCTTCCCTTCTATAATGCTAGTCCAATAAAACTCCCGAGTAAGATTCACCAAAAATTTAAATTTCAAAACCAGGTTGCTGTCGAATCTTCCCTTTGTATCTGCCTCTGTAGATTTTCTTCTTCTTAGGGATTTCTGTTTCACAGGTCATTGATAGATAAAGGTATCTTTAAGAGAGCTATTTCTTGGGCAGTCTGTACATGCTGTTGCCTTTAATTATTATATAATCACTGTTTCTATACATTTGGGTCATTCTTTCCATTAGAATTAGAATCCCTACAGTGTAGAAACAGGCCATTTGGCCCAACAAGTCCACACCGACACTCCGGAGGTTAACCCACTCAGATCCATTCCCCTACACCGATTACTCTAGACTTCCCCTAATTAATGTACCCAACCCACATATCCCAGAACCTGCAGTTCCCCACTTCAAATGTTCAATTTTTCCTGGTCTTATACTCCAAAGCATTGGATTGTTTCATTGGTTTTTAATATTGTCAATATACTAAATTCAAACTTGATTGAAGGTTGGTATTTTTGGGGTATAATTTAAACTGATTGACCAAATTCAAATTTGTTTTTGTCTCATAGCATCTCATCCAGTGCTAGTTGCTGGACCAAATGTTACATTGTAAAGTCTCCAGCGCTCTGTGTGCTTGTGAAGTCCTTCACTGTCTTAAAGGTACAGTACACCTCTACACCTTCATAACAATTGGAAGAGGCATAATTCAAAGCCAAGAGAATGTTAGATAGTAAAATACAACCAGAGATTGATGGGAAAAACTGCAATGGCACAATGCATGATATTTAAGAAAGAGATGCTTCAGGTACAAATTAGTTATATTCTAACAGGGGAAATAGAGTTACCAAATTTCCAGGATTGACCTTGGGACTCAGGAAGTATGAAGGAATTATGGTTGTGGTTATTGGAGATCAATCATCTCAACCCCAAAAACACCTCTGCAGGAGTTCCTAAATGCAGGTCCTTGACCCAACCATGTTCAGCTGCTTCATCAACACTGCCCTTTCATCATAAGGTCAGGTGGGGGATGTTCGCAGATGACTACACAATACTCAGCACCATTTTCAATAGCTCAGATACTGAAGCAGTCCACTTTCATATGCAGTAAGATCTGGCAAAATCTAGGCTTGGGCTGATAAGTGGATGTTGCAGGCTCCAGGAATTAGATTTTTCATTAAGAACAGGCAAGGCAGTAAAAGAAGTGGAGGTGTGGCCTTGTTAGTCATGGACAGTATAACAGTGACTGAAAGAAATTTTGACGAGGACTCATCTACTGAGGTGGTACGGGCTGAGATTAGAAACAGGAGAGGTGAGGTCACACTGCCTGGAATTTTTTTATAGGCCTCCGCAAAGTTTCTGGTTTGTGGAGGAGAGGATCGACAAAACAATTCTGGGGAGGAATGAAAGGAACAGGGTGGCCATTATAGGGGACATTAACTTCCCCAATATTGACTGGAATTGCTATAACTCTAATACGTCGGATGGATCAGTTTTTGTCCAATGTGTGCAGGAAGGGTTTCCTGACACAGTATGTTTAAGGGCCGACAAGAGGGGAGGCCACACTGGATCTGGTGCTTGGTAATGAACCAGGTCAGGTATTTGACTTAGTGGTAGGTGAGCACTTTGGAGAGAGTGACCATAATTAGTTAGGTTTAGTTTAGCGATGGAAAGGGATAGGTACATGCCACAGGTCAAGAGTTATAGATGGGGGAAGGGCAATTGTAATGTGATTAGGCAAGAATTAGGATGCATAGAATGGGGTAGCAAAATGCAGGGAATGCAGACAATCAAAACGTGCAGCTGGTTTAAGGAATAGATATCGCATGACCTTGGTAGGTATGTCCCTGTGAGGCAGGGAGGAAATGGTAAGGTAAGGGAACCATGGTTTATTAAAGAATTTGCATCACTTGTTAAGTGGAAGAAGGAGGCTTATGTGAAGTTGAGACGAGATGGTTCAGATGAGGAGATGGAGAGTTACAGATAAGATAGGAAGGATTTAAAGAGAGGGTTAAGAAGAACAAGGAGAGGACACGAGCAGATCAGAGAGGTGCTAAACGAACATTTCTCATCGGTTTTCACTCAGGAAAAGGAGAATATTGGAGAGAAGAAGACTGAGCTTTGGGATATTAGACTAGAAAGGATCGAGATTAGTTACAAAGGGGTGTTATCAATTCTGGAAGGAGTGAAAGTAGATAAGTCCCCTGGGCTGAATGGGATTTATCTGAGGATCCTCTGGGAAGCTAGGGAGATGGTGGAACCTTTGGCCTTGATCTTTGAGTCGTCATTGGCTACAGGTTTAGTACCAGAGGATTGGAGGATTGCAAATGTTGTGTCCTTGTTCAAGAAGGGCAGTAGAGATGACTCAGGTAATTATAGACGAGTGAGCCTTACATCAATTGTATGAAAAGTTTTGGAAAGGATTACAAGCAATAGGATTCATAATCTAGCAAGCAACAATTTGATTGCAGATAGTCAACATGGTTTCATCAAGGGCAGGTCATGCCTCACAAACATCATTGAGTTCTTTGAGAAGGTGACCAAGCATGTAGATGAGGGTAGGGCAGTTGATGTGGTCTACATGGACTTCAGTAAAGCCTTTGACAAGGCTCCACATGGTAGGCTGTTGGAGAAGATGCAGAGGCATGGAACTGAGGGTGATTTAGTAGTTTGGATTAGAAACTGGCTTTCTGTAAGAAGGCAGCGAGTGGTGGTTGATGGAAAATATTCAGCCTGGAGTCCGGTTACTAGTGGTGTGCCACAGGATCTGTTTTGGGACCACTGCTGTTTGTCATTTTTATAAATGATTTAAATGCAGACATAGGTGGATGGGTTAGTAAGTTTGCAGATGACACTAAAGTCAGTGGAGTAGTGGACAGCATGGAAGAATGTTACAGGTTGCATGGGGACTTGGATAAACTGCAGAATTGGGCTGAGAGGTGGCAAGTGGAGTTCAATGCAGATAAATGTGAGGTGATGCACTTTGGGAAGAATAACAGGAAGGCAGAGTACTGGGTTAATGGAAAGATTCTTGGTAGTGTGAATGTGCAGAGGGAACTTGGAGTCTTTGTACATAGATCCCTGAAAGTTGCCACCCCGGTTGCTAGTGTGTTAGGTTTCATTGGTAGAGGGATTGCGTTCCGGAGCCATAATATCATGCTGCAACTGTACAAAACGTTACTGTGGCCACACTTGGAATATTGTGTACAGATCTGGTCGCCCCATTACAGGAAGTATGTGGAAGCATTAGAAAAGGTGCAGAGGAGATTTACCAGGATGTTGCCTGGTCTGGGGGAAAGGCTGAGAGACTTGGGTCTGTTCTCATTTGAAAGAAGAAGGCTAAGCAGGGATTTGACAGAGACATACAAGACGATCAGAGGATGAGATAGGGTAGACAGTGAAAGTCTTTTTCCCAAGATGGTGACATCGGCTTGTACGAGGGGGCATAGCTACAAATTGAGGAGTGATAGATTTAAGACAGATGTCAGAGGCAGGGACTTTACTCAGATAGTGGTAAGGGTGTGGAATGCCCTGCCTAACAATGTAGTTAACTCAGCCACATTAGGAGCATTTAAACAATTCTTGGATAAGCATATGGATAATGATGGGATAGTATGGAGGGATGGGCTTAGATTAGTTCATAGGTTGGCGCAACTTCAAGGGCCAAAGGGTCTGTTCTGCACTATATTGTTCTATGTTCTAATTCTGCAGCGAGTAACTTACCTCCTGTTTTCCCAAACCCTGTCCGCAATCTACAAAGCATAAGCCAGAAAGTCTCATCACTTCCCTGAATGAGAGTAGTTCCAACAGCTTCATGCTCTTCAGGGCGAAGCAGTCTGCTTGATTTTATACTACACCCAGCCCCTTCAATTTTACTCCATTGATGGACAATAAAGTCAGTGTGTATCACCTTGAAGTTACATTGCAGCAACTCACCAAGACTCCTTTAGCAGCACGATGCAAACCCATGACCACTAACATTTAGCGGATAATGGCAGCAGACATATAGAAACACACCAACTGCATGTTTCATCCAATCCACAGACCATCCTGACTTGGAACTATACTCCATCACTGTCACTGCATCAAAATTTTGGGACTTCCTTCCTAACAGGACTGTAGATTTTGCAACACCCCAAAGACTGCAATAATTCAAGATGGCAACTCACTACTACTTTCTCTGGGCATTTAAGGATGGGCAATAGATGCTGGACAGACAATAATACTGATGTTCCATGAACAAAGATAAATAAAAAGGAATTGCAGGTCAACCTCTAGCACACAGTTGTGTACAATCCTCGAGAAAATTTGCAGGGAAATTAAAAAGTATCTTTCTGCTGTAATTCCCTTTGAACATTTCTCTTTACCAGATATAAAGAAAGCTGAAAATTGGTGAAAAAGGCTGTTTGGCAGACTGCCAAGTATCATCCAAATAGGAAATGATTCTTTTTGCTTTCCAATTGATGTAGAAAGGCAGTGCATTGCGGGGATGTACTAATTGACAGACTAATGAAGCCTAGGGAAAGATAAGTGATTAAATCTCCAAAAAACATTTAATCACAATTGGCAATCTTAGTGAAAGATAAAGGCTAAAACAGCGCACTGTGAAAGATGAGGGAGTTAACAAAAATGATTAAACAAAATAGGATGGGGCATGATAAATATCAGATGAGTTCTTCATGTCTAAACCAAGTTAATGCATTACTCTGAGATGGGATATGAAGAGGAGAGAAAATAAGACTGAAAAAAAGCATGAGAATAGAATAACAAATAACATCTACTGAGCCCAAAAGCCTTCTACAGCTTGTATAAAGTAAACAGGTAGCAAGAAGTGGACTGGGTCCTCATTAAGACAAGTGGGGTTATATACTTCAAGGCAGGCTGGAATGCTTAATGAATTATTTCTATTTGTATTTACTGAGGAAAAAGAATCTGAAAAGATACAGGTAAGCAGAGAGATTGGAGACATTGAATAGTGTGAAAATTGAAAGGAGAGTGCTTCTGGAAATGCTGGCTATGCCTCAGGTCAATAAATCACTTGGTCTGGATGGCTTTCTTTTCTAAAGGAACTGGGTGTGAAGAAAGAGTCATAGAGAGGTACAGCATGGAAATAGACCCTTCAGTCCAACTCGTCCATGCTGACCAGATATCCCAACCCAATCTAGTCCCACTTGCCAGCACCTTGCCCATATCCCTCCAAATTCTTCCTATTCATATATCCATCCAGATGCCTTTTAAATGCTGTAATTGTACCACTTCCTCTGGCAGCTCATTCGACACACACACCACCCTCTGCGAGAAAAAGTTGCCCCTTAGGTCTCTTTTATATCTTTCCCCTCTCACTCTAAACCTATGTCCTCGGGTTTTGGACTCCCTCACCCCAGGGAAAAGACTTTGTTTATTTATCCTATCCATGCCCCTCATGATTTTATAAACCTCCATACGATCACCCCTCAGCCTCTGAAACTCCAGGTAAAACAGCATCCAGCCTATTCAACCTCTCTCTATAACTCAAGTCCTCCAACACTGACAACATCCTTGTAAATCTTTTTTGATCTCATTCAAGTTTCACAACATTCTTCCAATAGGAAGGAGACCAGAATTGCACACAATATTCCAACAGTGGCCTAACCAATATCGTGTACAGCCACAACATGACCTCTCAACTCCTCTACTCAAAACGTTAACCAGTAAAGGAAAACATACCAAACACCTTCTTCACTATCCTATAAACTGCGACTCCACTTTCAAGGAGCTATGGACCTGCACTCCAAGGTCTCTTTGCTCAGCAACACTCCCTAGGACCTTACCATTAAGCATATAGGTCCTGCTAAGATTTGCTTTCCCAAAATGCAGCACCTTACATTTATCTAGATTAAACTCCATCTGCCTCTTCTCAGCCCATTGGCCCATCTGATCAAGATCCCATATTAATCTGAGGTAACCTTCGTCGCTGTCCACTACACCTCCAATTTTGGTGTCATCTGCAAACCTACTAACTATACCTCTTATGTTGACATCCAAATAATTTAGATAAATGATGAAAAGTAGTGGACCCAGCACCGATCCTTGTGGCATTCCACTGGTCACAGGCCTCCAGTCTGAAAAACAACCTTCCACCACCACCCTCTGTTTTCTCCCTTTGAGCTAGTTCTGTATCCAAATGGCAAGTTCTCCCTGTATTCCATGAGATATAACCTTGCTGACCAGTCTCCCCTGGGGAACTTTGTTGAACGCCTTACTGAAGTCCATATATATCACATCTACCGCTCTGCCCACATCAATCCAGAGCTTGGGAGGGGAGGGGGGGGGGGGGGGAACAGTAACTGCCTTCACTTGGGTCTGTGCCAGAGACGGGGAAGGTTATCGGAATGGGAGTGGAGAATGTTACAAACTGCTGATGCATTAAAACAAAACTTTCTGGGAAAAGTTGTCTCACTCCTTGAAGAGCTCAGAACTAGCTGTTTTATTTATGGTTATTTTGACCGAACAACAAATATTGAAGATTTATTTTTAGGAAGAGGCGTTTATTTCTGTGTGTTAGTTTGTGAAAAAAAAAAGTGGGTGGCACTGCTGCCTCACAGCGCCAGAGACCTGGGTTCAATTCCTGCCTCAGGCGACTCTCTGTGTGGAGTTTGCACATTCTCACTGTGTCTGCGTGGGTTTCCTCCGGGTGCTCCGGTTTCCTCCCACAATCCAAAAATGTGCAGGTTAGGTGAATTGGTCATGCTAAATTGCCCGTAGTGTTAGGTTAAGTGGTAAATGTAGGGGAATGGGTCTGGGTGGGTTGCGCTTCGGCGGGTCGGTGTGGACTTGTTGGGCTGAAGGGCCTGTTTCCAAATTGTAAGTAATCTAATCTAATCTTCTTTGTTAGTTCTTCAAAAACCTCAATCAAGTTTGTGAGGCATGATTTCCCACACACAAAGCCATGTTGGTTTTGTCAGTCCTTGCCTTTCCAAACACATGTACATCCTGTCCCTCAGGATTCCCTCCAATAACTTGCCCACCACCGATGTCAGGCTCACCGGTCTATAGTTCCCTGGCTTGTCCTTACCACCTTTCTTAAACAGTGGCACCACGTTAGCCAATCTCCAGTCTTCTGGCACATCACCTGTGACTATCGATGATACAAATATCTCAGTAGGCGGTCCAGCAATCACTTCCCTAGCTTCCCACAGACTTCTAGGGTACATTTGATCAGGTCCTGGGGATTTATCCATTTTTATGTGTTTCAAGATATCCAGCACTTCCTCCTCTGTAATATGGACATTTTTCAAGATGTCACCATCTATTTCCCTACATTCCATATCTTACATGTCTTTTCCAAAGTAAATACTGATGCAAAATTTGCCCCATCTCCTGCAGCTCCAAAGATCAGCAGCCTTGCTGATCTTTGAGAGGCCCTATTCTCTCCCTGGTTACCCTTCTGTCCTTAACGTATTTGTAAAAATCCTTTGGATTCTCATTAACACTATTTTCCAAACCTATCTCATGCCCCCTTTTTGCCGTCCTGATTTCTCTTTAAGTGTACTCCTACTGTCTTTATTCTCTTCTTAGGATTCACTCGATCTATCCTGTCTATACCTGGCATATGCTTCCTTCTTTTTCTTAGCCAAACCCTCAATTTCTCTAGTCATCCAGCATTCCCATGCCTACCAGCCTTTCCTTTCACCCTAAAATGAATATACTTTCTCTGGACTCTCATTATCTCTTTTAGATTACTGACAGTGTGGAACAGGCCCTTCGGCCCAACAAGTCCATGCCGACCCTCTGAAGGGCAACCCACCCAGACCCATTCCCCTACACCTAACACTACGGGCAATTTAGCATGGCCAATTCACCTAACTTGCATGTTTTCGGACTGTGGGAGAAAACCGGAGCACCCGGAGGAAACCCACGCAGGCACAGGAAGAATGTGCAAACTCCACACAGACATCTGCCTAAGGCAGGAATTGAACCCGGGTCTCTGGCGCTATGAGGCAGTAGTGCTAACCATTGTGCCACCATGCCGCCGACCTTCTGAAAGCTTCTCATTTTCCAGCTGCCTCTTTACCTCCAAACATCTGTGCCCAATCAGCTTTTGAAAGTTCTTGCCTAATACCATCAAAATCACTATTTTAAAACTAATAGAATTATGGTCGCTGGCCCTAAAGTGCTCCCTCACTGACACCTCAGTCACCTGACCTGCCTTATTTCCCAAGAGTAAGTCAAGTTTTGCACCTTCTCTAGTAGGTACATCCACACACTGAATCAGAAAATTTTCTTGTACACACTTAACAAATTCCTCTCCTTCTAAACCCTTAACACTATGGCAATCCCAGTCTAGTGGAATTGTTTGCCATGATTTGGAGATGTCTTAGGTTTCAAGCTTCCCTTGATATGGGAATTGGGAGAGGAGAGGAGAGATGAGGTGCCTTAGGATTGGAGAGTGTGACACCCCTGTTAAAGAAAGAGTGCCAGAACAGTACTTACATTTACAGGCTGCTTAGTCAAAATCAGTGGTGAGAAAGGTTTTGGGAATGTTAAACAAGAAAATAATCGACAGGCACTTGGAGAGTTATTTCAAATACTTTCAAGAGAAGAGCATAGGTTTATAGAAAGCACATTATAGGTGACTATTGTAATTAAGTCTTTTGAGAAGTAACACTAAAATTTAATGAAGAGAATGCTCTTTAAAGATGTCAGAACGTAATGAGAGTGGTTAGAAAGCAAATCCGTTCAGGGTGTTCATAAATAAAGGCATGGAGTACAAAAGTAACAAGTTATGCTGAGCCTTCATAAAACTCTGGTTCAGGCACAACTAGAGTATTGTGCGCAGTCCTGGACACTGAGCTTCAGGAAGTTTCAGAGGGTCTTTGAGAAGTGATTTACCAGAATGGCAAGAGAGTGGTTTTGTTACAAAGTTAAGTTGGAAAAGCCGGGTTTGTTTTCCCGGGGACAGAGGACATTGAAGGGAGATTTGAAAGGAGTGTAAAAGACTATGACAGACTTAAGATAATGTAGACAAGGAAAAGACACTTCCGCTCAACTGATTGCACAAGGACTAAGGGATACAGATCAAAGAGTTTGGGCTCAAGATGCAGTGGGGGATAAGAAAGATCATTTTTACATGGCAAGTTATAGGGGGAGGCAATGGCTTAGTGGTATTGTTGATGGACTGTTGATCCAGAGACCCAGGTAATGTTCTAGCAACCAAGGTTTGAAATCAGCCACAGCAGATAGTGGAATTTGAATTCAACAAAAGTCTGGAATTAAGAGTCTAATGAGGAACATGAATTTATTGCCAATTGTTGATTATCAGGAACCCCATTGGTTCACTAATGTCCTTTAGGGCAGGAAGCTGCCATCCTTACCTGGTTTGGCCTACATGTGACTCCAGATCTACAGACTCTGGGCAATTAGGGATGGGTAATGAATGCACTCATCCCATGAACGAATTTAAAAAGGAGTTGTCATCTCCAAAATGGTGGTACATACAGAAACAATCGATGATCCCAAAATGGAACCAGATTGGCACTTGAAGGAAATAGACTTGCTCGGTTAGAGGCAGAACCGAGTGGGATGGTGGGAACAATTGCATGCCTAGCACCCTCCAAATTTCACTGGCATGGCATAAGGGTGCAAGGCTAAGATCACATGTTGTACTGCCAGCCTAACCAGTTCTATTTGCAGGGGTGGACATCTCTTAGCTACTGAGGAGATGTGGAATATAGCCAGTCTGTGGTAGTTTGTAGTTTATAACTCATCTGAAGAGCCATGAACAATAATCTGGTTTCGGGTATTTTTGAAAAGTGAAGTCAGAAGGTCTTACACTTGCTTATTCGTGTCCCTTCCACCTCCCTCCCCACCCCCGCTAACTCCTACCAACTCATGCTATGATGAAGTACCCATGTCCCCTCAAAACCTTGTGTCAACACATGCCAATTTAACCAAGCCTTATCATGCATGCCCAACTGAGAGCTCATACTCCCACAAAAGTATTTTGCTTTGCTGATACAGCTAGGAGAAAGGGAGACATTTATTGATTGAAGTCATCATTTTAAAATAAACTATATTTTCTGTGATATTGTTTTGAAATGGCTCACAAGATAAAGAATTTTCAAGTGCTCATTGCTTTTGTCATTGATGCTTTAGATGGGATTGGGTGATTATATAAGATTGTAGCAACTGCAGTTATTGCTTCCAGACAATTGAAAATGGGCATTTTTCCATAGTTTCAGTCATGCCATTGGTACTGCAGGGTTCATTTATTTTGATGGAAAGCATGTTGATGAATAGGCATAGAATTGCCACGAGTTAACACAAAGGGTATGAGGGGCCATTGGTGCTAGTATTGGCACATAAGATGGCATGGAGAGTGGGTGATAATGTGAGGGAGTGTAAACAGTGAGTGTTAAAGGGCCTTAATTATAAGAAACTAAATGGGGCAATATTCCAGAGAACTGAAGTGGGCTGTTTAACCAGCACTTGGTTTATGCTTTAGGCTGCCTCCAATTTGAGTCTGGACCTGGCAGGTCTAATTCCATCATATATCTACTCATTCCACACGCCAGAATGAAGGTTGGTTCTAACAGGGAACTTTCTATCGAGGGGGGACTGCAGAGTACTAAATGTCTTGACTCAAGTGACTTTTCTTGAAGACAAAAGTCCAACTCTATAAATATATGACTTTTCAATTTGAACTTTGTCGTTATATGAATTTTTTCTGGTTTGCCTTCCCATTACACAATCTGTTTTTTAAAACAGTTTTGTCCTTTTTAAAATCTTCTACTTTCTTATAACTATAACGTTTAATTTTCCTTCTAAATTGCCAAATTTCTTGTTATTTTTGATGCTCCATCAGCCCCAGGCATATTCACAGAATCACAGAACAAGTAAATGGTTACAGTATGGAAGAAGGCTGATCAGCCCATCATGTCTTCACCAGCTCCCTGGAGAAGCAAAGTACCTAGTGCCACATACCTCACCTTCTCCCTGCAACTCTATTCTCATTCTTCATTTTCAGATGGTAATGCAATTTTCTCTTGATTATCTTGATGAAACCTGTCTTTACCACACTTTCAGTCAGTATGTCCCAGATCCTAATTGTCCACTGCACAAAAAAGCTTATACTCATGTTGACATTGTTTCCTTTGCCAATTACCTTAAATTTGTGCCCCCTTGCTCTCAATCCTTTTATAAGTGCAGAAAGGTCTACAAAACAGGTCTATTGAGGTCTACAAAACCATGAAGGGTATAGGCAGGGTAGATAGAGATAAGCTTTTTCTCAGGATGAGGGTTTCAAGGTTGACTCAATTAAGGTGCATCTGGACAGATGCATGAGTAGGTAGGGAGCTGAGGGATACAGATGCTTAGGAATTGGGCGATAGGTTTAGACAGCAGATTTGGATTGGCTCAGGCTTGGAGGGCCGAAAGGTCTGTTCCTGGGCTGTAAATTTTCTTTGTTTTTTGTTCTTTTAAGTGGGAACAGTATTTAAAATAAAAACGACAGAGACCTGAGATCTGAAGCACAAACAGAAATTGCTGCAGAAACTCAGCTGGTCTGGCAGCATCTGTGGGAAGAAAACAGCTAATATTTCAAATCTGGTGACTTTTCATTAGAACTGATAGCAGCTAGAAAAAGGCGGTATTTATGGTTTCTCCGCACATGACGTCAGACCTGCTGAGTGTTGCCAGCAATGTTTGTTTTTATTTGGGATCAATATTTCCAATGTACTCACCTGTGGGCGGCACGGTGGCACAGTGGTTAGCACTGCTGCCTCACAGCGCCAGAGACCCGGGTTCAATTCCCGCCTCAGGTGACTCTCTGTGTGGAGTTTGCACGTTCTCCCCGTGTCTGCGTGGGTTTCCTCCGGGTGCTCCGGCTTCCTCCCACAGTCACAAAGATGTGCAGGTTAGGTGAATTGACCATACTAAATTGCCCGTAGTATTAGGTTAGGGGTAAATGTCGGGGTATGGGTATGGGTGGGTTGCGCTTCGGCGGGTCGGTGTGGACTTGGGCTGAAGGGCCTGTTTCCACACTGTAATGTAATCTAATCTAATGTAATCTAATCTAATCTAATCTGTGTCTCATGATTGTTGTGAATTGTTCTCCCTCTTTAAGGTCTTCACTTCTTTCCTAAAGTGTGGTGCTCAGAACTGCACATATTACTTCAGTTGAGGCCAAACCAGTGTCCCATATAAGCTTAACATAGCCTCATTGCACTTAATCATAGAGTCATAAAGATGTATAGCACGTAAACAGACCCTTCGATCCAACTTGTCCATGCTGACCAGATATCCTAACCTAATCTAGTCCCATTTGCCAGCACTTGGCCCATATCCCTCCAAACCCTTCCTATTCATATACCCATCCAGATGCCTTTTAAATGATGTAATTGTATCAGCCTCCACCACTTCCTCTGGCAGCTCATTCCATACACGTACCACCCTCTGCATGAAAAACCCTTAGGTTCCTTTTTTATCTTTCCCCTCTCACCCTAAACCTATGCCCTCTAGTTTCGTATTTCCTGGCCAACAGAAGAGATTATAACCAGGGTGGAAGGGGTCTTTGATGTAGTCTGCCTTTCTGAGGCATAAAAAAGTGTAGATGGAGTCAACGGGTGGAAGGTTGGTTTGCGTGATGATCTGGTCTGTGTTCACAACTCTCTATAGTTTCTTATGATCCTGGGCAGAGCACTTGCTGTACCAAACCATGATGCATTCCAGATAGAATGCTTTTTATGGTGCATCTATAAAAATTGGTAAGAGTCTTTATGGACATGCTGAATTTCCTTCACCTCCTGAGGAAGTAGAGGAATTGTTGTGCTTCCTTAACCATCGCATCAAATGTGGGTGATTGTCACTGCTAAGAATTTGAGGCTATCAAAAATCTCTACCTCAGCTCCATTGATGTAGATAGGGATGTGCCCTCCACGATGATTCCTGAAGTCAATGACCAACTTTTTCGTTTTGCTGATGTTGAGGGAGAGATTGTTATCTATACACCATGCCACCAAGCACTCTTATCTCTTTCCTGTTTTCTGTCTCTGTTTGAGATCCTGTCAACGGTGGTGTCATCAATAAACTTGTAGATGGAGTTAAGATTTAATTTGCCAAACAGTAATGAGTGTACAGGGAGTACAATAAGGGGCTGAGTATGCAGCCTTGAAGGGTGCTGGTATTGAGGATTGCCATGGAGGACAATGAGAAAGCAAATAGGGAGGCACTAATAGGATCTCTCCCACAGAAGCTGGAGAGTTGGAACAGCAGTTCACTGGCCAGTGACAGAGTGATAATGTGGGAGATATCCAAGGTAAGGGGACCACATTTTCAATATTGGACCTATTGGGGTCATTAGGCCACTAAAGGTAAGATATTCAGTTCCATCATGCATTGACTAACTGAGATTGTGGGAAAACTTGAATAGTTCCTGGGGCCTCTGCAAATCCTGGTGAGTTAATCTCCAAAGGCTCAATTAATTGAAATAAAAAGGGGAAAAGGTGGATAAATTCAGCAGGTCTAGCTAAATCTATAGAGCAAGAAACAGTGGTAATGTTTTGACTCTTGATATTGACTTTTTCAGAACTCTGTTTCTTTGGACTCAAAATATTGTCTGTCTCTCTCCATTGATGCTGCCAGACATGCTGAGGTTCTTCAATATTTTCCAGCATCCACAGTATTTATTGAAGTTATGGAGTTTTTTCTACATTACCATGAATATTGTTAGGGGTGGGATTACTGATTGTGGGCATTGGGGGCCAATAGTCAAGACAAACTGATACAGCACTGAGCTGATTTGCATAGAACACAGACGACAAAGAGAGATGGCAATTTCATGTTATCATTCCAGACTGGAATTAACCTCAATCCCCAAAAGTAAATTATAACTTTCTGACTGACTGCAGCATTCAGGCTTCCTATTTTAGCTTTATGTTTAATATTTAATAAACTACTAGAATTGGTTGAAAATTGGATCAGTGTCATCAGCTACATCTTGTTATCCTGTAATTTTATTTGTAGATAGCATTGCAATGTGCAACTAGACATAAACATTGTTTTGTTCATGCGGGCCAGCCTGAAAATCCTGCTTTTGTACTTGAAGGTCAGAGCGTACTACCCTACTGGAAATGATGAGACTAAATAAATCAATCAGATTAAGTCAATAGCTTTTATTTTCAATTAATGGTGCAGTGATCCAGTTGTGTGACAAGTTGGCAAGACACTTAACCGTTTCTGGCCTCCTCTTAATTAGCAGTTGTCTCTGTGGTAATATCTCACCTTGTTTAGTCTACAATTCAGTTGGGTAGTGATTAAAAAAACATCTTTCAAAAACAATTACTGTAGGTGCTCTGTTCAGGGGGTTAAGTTCAATGGCCTGTCCTCAATCCTCACTTTTCTTATACTCTTCTGGGTTATTGTATGAGGAAGACAAGGGGTTTCTGCTGGCTCAGTACTCAGGGAATACTGTATTGCTGGACGTTGAGTCCACTGCCTTTTAGATGAGTCATTAATTTCAGGCCCCATCTGTTCTCTCAGGTGGATGGAAATGATCCCATGATATTCATTAAAGAAGAGCAGGCGATTTTTCCCTGTTTCCCTGAACTGTTTCTATCTTTCAACATTGTCAAAACCCGAGTTATCTGGCTGCTATTTTATTGCTGTCTGTGTGCTGTGTGCCCTTTGGGTTCTACATATTTCTACATTATAATAGTGATGACACTCAATAAGGACTTCAAAGACTATTATATACTTTGAGGTCATGAACAGAAGCAGAAAGTGAAAATGATTTATTTTAGTGATTCTATTCGGTTTTCGAGCTGAATCATGAGCATAATGAAAACTCAAAAGTCAATTCTTGACTCTATGTTGCATTAATTAAGCTGGAACAATTCAACAGTGAAGGAGTTCTAACTAGCTGTGTCTATCTTTGAGAACTCCTGTGACTGCCACTAATCAGCGACTCCTGCTGGAAATGGATGTTTTAACTGGGTTGAGCTTCTTCACTGGGACTGAACTACCAGAAAGGAAGGGTAATGGGAAGGAAAGTGTCTGAAAATGGAAAGGGGTCTTGTGGAGCTAATGGACAGAAACCAAAAATCTGGTGAGACCACCCTGTTTCCATAAAGGAGACATTTTCCAGTTGGGGAGAGGCATGTGAATCGTAACAAGGAACACAGAGACTGGAGGAAGCCATTCAGTCCCTGGAGTTTGTTTTCCAATCAATTAGATCATGCCTGGTCCATATTTTTAATTCAACTAATTATCTTGATGATATTATATATAAAGTGCATCAATTGTTATTTTGAAATATTCAAAGGATATCTATATCTATTTTTTGGCAGAGACTATCTGATTTTAACAAATCTTTGTGTGAAGAATTGCTTTCTGGTATCATAACTGAACAGCTTTGTTTGAATTATAAGGTTACTCCTCCTTCTTTTGGTCTGCTCCACTAGAGGAAATCATTTTCCTCTATCTAACTCCTTTAATCATCTTAAACACCTCAATTAGATCAACCTTCCTTACCCCTGGGAATGCAAGGCTAGTCTATGTAATCTGTCCTTGTAATTAACCCTTTTAGCCCAAGTATCATCTGAATGAATTTGCACAGCTCCCCTTCTAAGGCTACTATATCCTCCCTGACTTGTTATGCTCAGAACTGAACATGGTATTCTAAATGGGATCTAACCAGAGCTTTATGTTACTATAACATAACATTTCCACTGTATTCCAGTCCCTGCATTTTTAATCATTTTCAGATTAATCCAGTAACTTTTGGTGATTTCTGTACTTGGATCTCTAAGTCTATCAGCTATTCACAGTTGTTAACTCCTCATTTCTTAGCTCCAAGCTGGACAACCTCAGATGTTCTGCACTGACTTCCATCTTTGATGCTTTGCCAACTCATTAATCTATTAATGTCCTGTTGCAATTTCTGCTCCCACAAACACTATTTTCTGTAATAAAAATGGAAAAATTTGGAGCTACTCAGCAGGCTAGCAAGCGCCTGTAGAGAAAGCTTCAGAATGAACATGTCAGGTTGATGGCCTTTGGTCTGAATTATTTTCTGCGCTACCTCAGTGAATGCTGTCATGCGAGATTACATTTCTGCTCAGGTCAAAGGTGCTTGGGCTGTTGCTGAGATATGCACCATCTATCTCAAAAAGGTATCAATCTTGAAATGGTATGAGTCCAGATGAGACTGCAGGAAATGCCCTGAAACTTTGCAATCTGAGGCAATTGATGCCCAAGCAGTACTATCTCACCTTTCACGCCCCATGTTGCTTTAGGAACAATGTTAAAAATCTGTGCCTTTTTCAGTCCAGCCTGTTCCATCACATGTGCAATATTAGAGAGCATGTTCTTGCTGTAAGGTCTTCTCCAGGACTTTGTGGGATAGTCACCATGAGTATAACCTTAGGGGCGTGGTCTGCCTGCCATACGTTTATGTTGTAAATGGAACTTGTCATAATCTTTAAGACACAAACATAAGATTATAAGCCTTAGGAACAGAAGTAGGTTATTTACCCATGGAGTTCGCTCCACCATTTAATAAGATCACGACTGATAATCTTCAACTCCACTTTCCTGCCCTGAATCCCCTTACTGATTAAAAATCTATCTGTCTCAGCCTTAAGCACACTTAATAACTTGGCCTCTGCAGCCCTCTGCAGTAAAGATTGCACAGATTCACTACTCTCTGATATATAAAAAAACACTCCTCCCCATCTGGACGACCCCTTACTCTGAGATGTTGCCCAATGGTCTGTCTCTCCTAGAAAGGGAAACACCCACTCAAAATCTACCCTGTCACGTCCCCTTGTTTCAATTAGTATATTTAATTATTGAAAATTGTATGTTTCAGTTAAGACTCTTTTCATTCTTTTAAACTCCAAATATGTACAAGCCATACTCAACCTCTCCTCATAAGAATATCCTGATGAAGGGTTTCTTGCCCGAAACAGTTATTCTCCTGCTTCTCAGATGCTGCCTGACTTGCTGTGCTTTTCCAGCACCATACTCTCGACTCTGATCTCCAGCATCTGCAGTCCTCACTTTCTCCTCATAAGAATATCATGCCAGAGAGCCGTCTGTGGACTGTCTCCAAATCCAATATGTCTTTCCTTGGATAATGGAACCAAACTTGTTCACGGTATTCCAGCTGTTGTCTGACTACTGCTTTGAATAGTTTTATAATCCATTTCCTTTGAAATAAAGGCCAACAGTCCATTTGTCTTCCCTATTACCTGCTGATCTTGGATTCCAGCTTTTTGTGATTCATAGACGAGAACTCTCAAATCCCCGTGGCTCCAGATTTCTGTAGGTTTTCCATTTACATAATATTCAACTCTTCTATTTTTCCTGCCAAATCCATCCCCTCCATCTGCTACATTTTGCACACTCACTTAACCTGTCTATATCTCTGTAGATTCTTTGTGCCATCCTCGCTGCTTGATTACCCACTTATTTTGGTGTCATCCAAAAACTTGGCATTCTTAGCAAACTTACATTCTCTTGTCATTGAAGACATTAATATATATTGTAAATGATTGCAGCTCCAGCACTGATTCCTGTAACACACTGCTTGTTACAAATTGCTATCCTGGATATGCCTCCTCTTATCTATGAATTCTCCTCTATCTATCCTGCTTCTTACCTTCACAAAGAGCTCTAATAGACTTTTCAGACATGATTTCCCTTTTCTTGAAGCCATATTGACTCTGCTTAATCAGTGTAGTTGTCATGTCTCTACATGAACAACCCAGAACCACAGGCTAATGCTCTGGAGACATGGTTCAAATCCTAACCTCAAAGATGGTAAAAACTAAATTCAATAAAAAACAGTAATTAAGAAAAGCTAGTATAATGGTGACCAAGAAACCACTGTTGTTTGCTGCACAACTCTTTCTTGTTCACTAAGCCTTTTTGGGAAGGAAACTGCTATCCTATAGGTCAGGCTTGCATGTGACCCCAGACCTACAGCAATGTGGTTGACTCTTAAGCTGCCCTCTGGGGATGGACAATAAATGCTGGATTAGTGGTGCTGAAAGAGCACAGCAGTTCAGGCAGCATCCAAGGGGCTTTGAAATCGATGTTTCGGGCAAAAGCCCTTCATCAGGAATAAAGGCAGTGAGCCTGAAGCGTGGAGAGATAAGCTAGGGGAGGGTGGGGGTGGGGGTGGGGAGAAAGTAGCATAGAGTACAATGGGTGAGTGGGGGAGGGGATGAAGGTGATAGGTCAGGGAGGAGAGGGTAGAGAGGATAGGTGGAAAAGGTGATAGGCAGGTAGAACAAGTCCGGACAAGTCATGGGGACAGTGCTGAGCTGGAAGTTTAGAACTAGGGTGAGGTGGGGGAAGGGGAAATGAGGAAACTGTTGAAGTCCACATTGATGCCCTGGGGTTGAAGTATTCCAAGGCGGAAGATGAGGCGTTCTTCCTCCAGGCGTCTGGTGGTGAGGGAGCGGCGGTGAAGGAGGCTCAGGACCTCCATGTCCTCGGCAGAGTGGGAGGGGGAGTTGAAATGTTGGGCCACGGGGCGGTGTGGTTGATTGGTGCGGGTGTCCCGGAGATGTTCCTTAGAGCGCTCTGCTAGGAGGCGCCCAGTCTCCCCAATGTACAGGAGATTGCAGCGGGAGCAACGGATACAATAAATGGTCTA
This sequence comes from Chiloscyllium plagiosum, assembly GCF_037043375.1. Classification (NCBI taxonomy): domain Eukaryota; kingdom Metazoa; phylum Chordata; class Chondrichthyes; order Orectolobiformes; family Hemiscylliidae; genus Chiloscyllium; species Chiloscyllium plagiosum. Next base: position 132,345,909 of record NW_028270139.1, read on the forward strand.
GCCAGCAATGCTCACATCCATAAATGAATTTAAAAATATCAGAATCATTTCTAAATATTCTGCCATTATATCCTTTATAGTAGATTTGAACATTTTCTCTACAACAGTTAATTAAACTGACCTATAGCTAGCTGTTTTTTGGCTCCAGGTGCTTTTTCAATTAAGGTTACACTGACAGTTTTCCAATCATCTGGAACTTTTTCAAAATCTAAAGCTTCCTGGAAGATAACTACCAGTTTATCTACTATCTCCATAGCTGCTTCTATTAAAATCCGAGAATGCAATCCATCATGTCCAGGGCACTTATCAACCTTTGACTCCATTAGTTTCTCTACTACTTTTCTCGAGTGTTAGTTTTTGTGTTTATTTCCTAACCCACTTTCATATCTAAATTACTTGGTGTCCTAGTGATTCAGACATGATTAGCATCATTGGTTCTTAGATAGATAGATAGGGCCCTTCAAGCCTGCTCCACCATTCATCACAGTCTTGGCTGATTGTCCAAGTCAATACTCCAATCCTCCTTTCTCTTCATAACCTTTGATCCCATTCACCCCAGTGCTATATCTAGCCGCCTCTTGAACACATTCAATGTTTTGACATCAACTACTCGCTGTGATAATGAATTCCACACACTCACACTCTTTGGGTAAAGAAATGTCTCCTCATCTCCATCCTAAATGGTCTCGCCCAAATCCTCAGACTGTGGTCCCTGGTTCTGGACACACCCACCATCGGTAACATCTCCCCTGCATCTACCCTGTCTAGTCCTGTTCGAATTTTAGAAGTCTCTATGAGACCCCCTAATTCGTCTGAACTCCAGTGAAAACAATCTGAGGTGAAAGTGAGGACTGCAGATGCCGGAGATTAGACTCAAGATTAGAGTGGTGCTGGAAAAGCACAGCAGGTCAGGCAGCATCTGAGGAGCAAGAAAATCAATGTTTTGGGTAAAAGCCCTTCCTGATGAACCTTGTAAATCTTCGCGGCGCTCCCTCAAGAGCAAGAGCATCCTTCCTCAGAAAAGGAGACCAAAACTGCACATAATATTCCAGGTGTAGCCTCACCAAGGCCCTGTATAGCTGCAACAACACATCCCTGCTCCTGTACTCGAAACCTCTCACAATGAAGGCCACCATACCATTTGCCTTCTTTACTGCTTGCTGCACTTGCATATCCACCTTCAGCAACTGGTGCCAATGCACACTCCCCTCTCCCAACTTACAGCTACTTCAGGTAGTAATCTGTTGCCTTGTTTTTGCTTCCAAAGTGAATAATCTTACATTTATCATCGTGGTTTGCCCACTCACCCAACCTGTCCAGATCATACTGAAGGATCTCTGCATCCTCGTTACAGTTCACCCTCCCACCCAACTTGGTATTATCTGCAAACTTTGAGATCTTATATTTTGTTCCTTCGTCCAAATCATTAATATATGTTATGAATAGCACTGACCCCTATGGCACCCCACTAGTTACTACCTGCCAATTGGAAAAGGACCCATTAATTCCTACTCTTCGTTTTCTCTGTGGCAACCAGTTTTCTATCCATCTCAATGCTCTTTAATCTTGTACAATGATCTCTTATTCAGGACTTTGTCAAATGCTTTCTGAAAGTCCAAATATACCACATTGACTGGCTCCCCCTTGTCAACTCTAGTAATTACATCTTCATAGAATTCCAATAGATTTGTCAAGCATGATTTCCCCATCATAAATCCATGATGTCATCCCCTTCAATTTACCTGTAAATCTCAAAGAGGTTTCTTTAAAAGACAACTATTGATTTAAAGTTACAAAACAGTTACAAACACATTCTTAGTTTCGCATGCTGCTGCTTCATGGCTGCTGGTCATGCAGTGCCATTCTGGAGCTTGGCTCATCAACATACTCAGCTTTTCAAGCAGTAACACAGCATCCTTTTTTTTCCAGTGATAACATTACATGCAAAAAGTGTTAAAATATCCTCACATGAAGTAGGTACAAAATTATTTACACAGAAAAATGTTTGTAAACTCACATGTTTAAGAGTCTGACATTATGCATTACATAACATCCTTGCAGATTTTGTGCTGTCCAACTTTCTGGTTATATAGACTGTACACTGAAGTTTTCCCAATTTGTATATGTGTTGACTTGTCATACATTGTTTGGATTATTGGTTGTTGTCATGCTACTCTTCCACAATCTTCATTACCCAGCATAGATTCAGGGTCTATTCTGTGCACAGTTGTCAGGGTCTATTCTGTGCACAGTTGTCATCCTGTATTGCCTCCTCTTTCTCCACAATGTTGCTCCATTTGGTAAAGGCAAAACACTGTGGATTCTGGAGATCTGAAACAAACACTGAAAATGCTGGAGAAACTCACTAGGTTTGGTAGTATTTGTGTTTGATTTGAGTTTGATTTGATTTGAGAAATTGAGTTTGATTTGATTTGATCTATTGTAGTGAAGTGTACCTAAGTACAGTGAAAAGCAGTGCATGCAGATCATAACAAACAAGGACATATAGATCATAAGATGCTGAGACAGAGTGAGGCATTCAGGTTACACTGTGTAAAGCAAGATCAACATTAACAAGATCAATATTATTTGAAGTTAGAGAGATCCATTCAGCAGTCTAATAACAGCCAGGAAGAAACTGTTCCTGAACCTGTTGGTGTGTGTGTGTGTGTTCAAGCTTCTGTATCCTCTGCCTGACTGAAACAGTTGTAGGAGAGCATTACCAGGATGGGAGAGACTTTTGATAATGCTGGCAGCCTTTCGCAGCAACGAGATGTGTAAATAGAGTTGGCTTCCGTGATGATTTGGGCTGTGTACACAACTTTCTGTAGTTTTGTATGGTCCTGGGCAGAGCAGTTGCTGTACCAGGCTGTTATGCACCTCGATAGAATGTTTTCTCTGGTGGGTGAGGGTCCTTATGGACATGCCAAATTTCTGAAGGCGTTTGAGGAGAAGAGGTGTTGTTATGCCTTCTTGACCATTATATATACGTGGGTGGTCCAGAACAGCTTGTCAATTATCATCACTCCTAGGAAGTTGATGCTCTCAACCGTCTCAACCATAGTTCGGTTGATTTAGATCCTGAAGTCAATGATCAATTCTTTGTTTTGCTACCTTTGAGATAGAGGTTGTTACAACACCAAGCCCTCTATCTTTTAGTTTTCTGATTCATGGTTAACGCTTCGAGTCCGAAGACAGTGTTCTCTCTTTTTATTTGCTCCATCAGTTGTTGTGACATCCTAAGTTTGAGGCTTATTATATACTTCAGACACCTTTGTGGGTGACCCAGGTTTCCTGAGTAAAATATGTGACTCTGACCTTTGGACCTGTGTGGAAATTTGGTAGTTCCATTCTATGTATTGGATAGGTATCATCGTCTTCTCCCTTATTTCCCAAGACATTTGCCCAGTATTTCTGAGGAGTTGGGCAGGTGATGGCTTGACAGAATTGTCCTAGCTTGTGTTTCAAACATGATCTCTGTGTGATGCCAATGATAGTACGTCAACATCCAGAGATGCAGCTCTATAATGGTGCATAGCAACATGAACATCGTGTTTTGTGAGACCAATTGCTCTCGGAAAATGTGGTGAGGCTGTCACATGGTTCATGACCCATTTGGTATTTATGTCCCTAAACCACGTGGGGGAGGTTAGTGGGTAGCAGAGTGAAAGTCAGGCATAGGGAGAGGGAGAAGAGTGATAACTGGACTGTCAGGTGAGTGAGAGAACTGGAATAAAAGTTGGACTATTGGCAGATTGGAGTTGTTGTGGAATTCAAGTCGGACCATCAGTGTCATCGAATCATAAAGGTTTATAGCATGGAAACAGGCCCTTTGGCCCAACTTGTCCATACCGTCCAGTTTTCACAATTAAATTAGTATCATTTGCCTCCATTTGATCCATATCCTTCTATACCTATCTCATCCATGTACCTGTCCAAATATTTCTTAAATTACGAAATTGTATTCGCTTCCACCACTACCTCTGGCAGCCTGCTCTAGACACTCACCACCCTCTGTGTGAAACAATTGCCCCTCCAAACTCTTTTGTATCTCTCCCCTTTTACCTTAAACCTATGCCCTCTAGTTTTACACTCCCCTACCATGGGGAAAGCTGTTATCTATCTACCTTAATGACACCTTTCATGATTTTATAGACCTCTACAAGGTCACCCTTCAGTCTCCTATTCTCCAAGGGAAAAAAGTCCCACCCTATCCAGCCTCTCCTTATAACTCAAACCTTCCAGTCCAAGTAGCATCCTCGTAAATGTTTTTGGCACTCTTTCCAGTTTAATAATAAGTAGGGTGATCAGAACTGAAAGCAGTACTCCACATGTGTGGCCTTACCAATATCTTATACAGCTACAACAAAGCATCCCAACTCCTATACACAATACTCTGACCAATGAAAGCAAGCATGCCAGAAGCCTTCTTCACCACCCTGTCTACCTGTGACTCCATTTTCAAGGAGCCATAAACCTGTACCCTTATATCTCTTTGCTCTGTAACACTCCTCAGGGCCCTATTTGCTGTGTAAGTCCTGCTTTGGGCTGACCTACCAAAATGCAACATCTTGCATTTATCTAAATTAAACTCGATCTGCCATTGCTCAGCTCACTGGCCCAGTTGATCAAGATTCCCAGATAACCTTCTTCAATGTCTACTATACCACCAAACTAGGTGTTATCTGCAAACTTACTAACCATATCTCCTAAATTCCCATCAAAATCATTTATATAAATGATGAATAACAGTGGACCCAGTATTGATCCCTGTGAGATACCGCTGGTCACAGGCCTCCAGTTTAAGAAACAGTTCTCTACCACCACCATATTTCTTCTACCTTCAAACCAATTTTGCATCCAATTGGCTAGCTTTCCCTGGATCCCATGAGATTTAACCTTACTCAACAACCTAGTGTGGTACCTTGTCACAAGACAAGTCCATGTAGCCAACGTCTACCACACTGTCCTCATCTACTTTCTTGGTCACCACTCCAGAAAAATCAAAATCATGAGACACGATTTCTCAGTACAAAGTGGGGCAACAGGGCAAGATTTGGACCATAGGTCATTCTTCTTTTCCAAAGCCCTTTAGCATTAAGCAGCTATTCATTACATTGCTTGTAGAGAAAATTCACTGGGTTGATCCTGCCAGGATTTTCTTAAATGGAAATGTAGAGTAGATTGGGCCTGGACTCATTAGAGTTTAGAAGAATTTGAGGTGACCTCATTGAAACATTCAAGATGCTTAAAGGACTTGACAGAGTAGATACAGAAAGATTGTTTTTTCTTGTGGAAGAGTCTAGGACCAGGAACAAAATCTAAGCTGAGAGGGGAAAGATTTAAAAGAGACCTAAGGGGCAACCTTTTCATGCAGAGGATAGTGCATATATGGAATGAGCTGCCAGAGGAAGTGGTGGAGGCTGGTACAATTACACCATTTTAAAGGCATCTGGATGAGTATATGAATAGGAAGGGTTTAGACTCCCCGTTTTGGTTGAACTGGACCTGCAGGATTAAATGTGTCCCAGTCCCTGGACTGTAGCAGTACAGACCCCTTGACCTGATCAACCCAACTGGCCAAGCCTCTGGACTGATAGCATATGATGTCTTTGACTTCCTGTGCTGGAGCATCCTGCCGTCCTTGTCCAGTCTGAGGAGTACTCCTTGTGAACATTGAGTACTGGCCATTTGGTTGATGGACATGTAGTATTTTTGACACATATGTTGCTGGCACATGCTACAGGTGTGAGACTGATGTAGCACTGTGCTATACAACAACATGTCCACTCTCTTGATGATCACTGCTGACAATCATAGCAAACTGTGTGACTTTGTGCCTGCACTTAGCAAGGCAAGACAGAGGTGCTATGAGTGCTGAAGTAAGCACAAAATGAGAGGGCTCCGTGGGGTCAAGCGAGGAATCCCGAGGTACATCCTGGTCTAATCCATGAACTGAGGGTGCTGCTAGCAGCATTACAATGAAAGGTGCTGGTGAGCTTTAAATGCAGTGTTGAGGTGCAGACATATATTTTAAATTAATTGGAGATATGCCCTGAGATTGCAGTGAGACTGGTATTTGCCCAAAGCTAACATCATGGAGGAGTGGTGCGGGTAGTCTCTGCCCTTTGAGTGGGTCCTGAGATTGTGGTGATGGCTGTACAAGATGGAGGCTGAGAGGAGTCGCCAGGTACCCACTCTGAGCTTTGTGTTGGCAATTGTTAATGTCCAGTTTCCAACTGGTGGTTGATTAAAGGGTAAACTGCATGGAAATAAGGCAGCAATAAGTCACAGTGAAATGTTAATACATGAAATGGATGCAAATAAGTGTCTCAATTTTCACAAGCAAGTTGTTTGCCTCACCATTGAACACCAGGTTGGAGAATCTGACTTCTTGCTCTCGATATCAAGAGTCTCATTACTGCTAACCTTATCCTAGTTTCCCAACTTTCTCACCAATGTCCATATCATTCAGGGACTGGGAAAATTCCACTCATTAATCATATTACATCAAGTTGTAGAGTCATACAGCATGGAAACAGACTCTTCAGTTCAACCCGAACTAATCCCAAACTAACCTAATCCCAACTACCTGCTTGTGTCCTATATCCCTGCAAACCTTTCCTATTCATGTACATATCCAAATGTCTTTTCAACATGGTAATTGAGCTCAAATCCATCACATTCTCAGGAAATTCATTCCACATATGAACCACCTTCTGTGTAAAGATTTTGCTCCTCGTGTCTTTTATAAATTTCTCTCCTCTCACTCTAAAAATGTGCCCCTTAGTCTTGAAGTCCCCCATCCTAGGGAAAAGGCACCTACCATTAACCCTATCTATATCTCTCATGATTTGATAAACTTCTCCAAGGTTGCCTCTCAACCTCCTATGCTCCAATGGAAAAAGTCCCGGCCTATCCCGCCATTACTGCAGCAGCAAAGGAGTGGTGAGAGCGAGGACCTGGGGGCTACCTGGAAGGTATATCAATCCTTTAATAACTTAACTAGTGAATAGGCAGAGTGCACACTGAGCAGAAGTGGACACAGGAAGGCTGAGTAAGTGAGGTAATATATTGGGTGATTGCTTTACCCGAAACACTACTTAGGTAGTGTCTCCCAACTATCCTCCTCCTCGAACCAAGACAAAAAAGATTCTGTCCGCCGATTCATTAAGGTTACTAGTTTTTATTTTCAATAGTCTCTTTGGGGATTCAGAACAGTGGGAATGGATGTTAGGGCAGTTGCATGCTCCTCCTGTAAGATGTGGGATGTAAGGGTCACCACTAGTGTCCCCAGTGACTTCATCTGCGGGAAGTGCACCCAACTCCAGCTCCTTGGAAACCATGTTAGGGAAGCGGAGCTGGTGGTGGATGAACTTCGGATCATTCAGGAGATGGAAGGGGTTACAGGGAGGTAGTCACACCTCAGGAGAAAGGTAGATGGGTTACAGTTAGCGGATGGAAAGGGAACAGGCAGACAGTGCAGGGATCCCCTGTGGCCATTCCCCTCAGTAATAAGTATACTGTTTTGGATACTGTTGAAGGGGGGAACGGCCTACCAGGGAAAGCCATAGTGGTCAGGTCGCTGGCACTAAGCCATGTTCTGTGGCTCAGAAGCGAAAGGGAGAATAGAAAAACACTAATGGTAGGAGACTCAATAGAGGAACAGACAGGAGATTCTGTGACCGTGAATGGGACTCCTGGAAGGTATGTTGTCTCCTAGGTGCCAGGGTCTAGGATGTCTATGATCGGGTCTACAAGATTCTGAAGGGGGAGGGTGAGCAGCCAGAAGTCATGGTGCACAATGGCACCAATGACATAGCCAGGAAAAGGAATGAGGATCTAAAAAATGATTTTAGGGAGTTAGGTTAGAAGCTAAAAAGCAGGACGAGCAGAGTAGTAATCTCAGGATTACTACCGGTGCCACGTGCTAGTGAGGTGAGGAACAGAAAGTGAGTGCAGTTAAATACGTGGCTACAGGGTTGGTGCGGGAGGGATGGCTTCAGATACACAGCTCATTGAGGTACCTTCTGGAGAAGGTGGGACCTGTACGTAAAGGACTGGTTGCACTTAAACTGGAGGGGCACCAATGTCCTGATTTGCTTGAGCACTTCAGGAGGGTTCAAACTAGTTTGGCAGGGGAATGGGAACCAGAACTACAGATCAGAGGAGAGGGTAGTTGTTGAACGGGCAGAAATAGAATGCAGAGAGTCTGTCAGGAAGGATAGACAGATAGGTGTTGTTTCAATGCAAGGAGTGTCAGGAATAAGAGTGATGAACATAGAGCATAGATCAGTACTTGGAACTGCGTTGTGGCCATAATGGAGATATGGATTTCACTGGGGCAGGGTGGTTGCTGGATGTTCCAGGGTTTAGATATTTTAAAAAGAACAGGGAGAGGGGTAAAAGAGGAGAGGGAGTGGTATTGTTAATTAGACAGTGCATCACAGCTGCAAAAAAGAAGGTTATTGAGGAGGGTTTGTCTACTGAGTCAGTATGGGAGGAAGTCAGTAACAGGAAAGGAGCAGTCTGGGGGGAGGCCATATTGGATTTGGTGCTAGGCAATGAGCCAGGCCAGGTGTCAGATCGCTCAGTGGGAGAGCATTTCAGTGACAATGACCACAACTGCCTCACCTTTACCATAGCAATGGAGAGTCAAGAGTGTGGTGCTAGAAAAATACAGCAGGTCAGGCAGCATCCGAGGAGCAGGAGAATTAACGTTGCGGGCATTAGTCCTTCATCAGGAATGAGGCTTGTGGGTCAGGGCTGAGAGATAAATGGGAGTGGGGTGTGGGGTTTGGGGGAGGTAGCTGGGAAAGTAATAGGTGGATGAAAGTGAGGGAGAAGGTGATAGGTCAGAGGGGGCAGGGATGGACGGGTCCACAGGGTGGTGCTGAGTTGGAGGCTTGGGACTGGGATAATGTGGGTGGAGGGAAATGAGGAAGCTGTTGAAATCCACATTTATCCCGTGTGATTGCAGGGTCCCAAGGCTGAATATGAGGCGTTCCTCCACCAGGCATCAGGTGGTAATGGTTTGGCGGTGGAGAAGGTCCAGGACCTGCATGTCCTTGAAGAAGTGGGAGGGAGACTTGAAGTGTTCAGCCACAAGTGGGTGGGATTGGTGGGTGCGGGTCTCCCAGAGATGTTCTCTGAAACAATCCATAAGAAAGCGTCTAGTCTCCCTGATGTAGAGCAGACCGCAACAGATGCAGTAGATGAACACTACAACTCCCCCTCCCACTCGGAGGGATCTGTTCTTAGGCCTCTGCTCTTCGCAATTTTTATAAATGCCCTTGATGAAGAAGTGGAAGGATGGGTTAGTAAGTTTGTCAATGACACAAAAGTTGGTACTATTGTAGATAGTGTTGAAGCTGTTGCAGGCTACAACATGATGTTGGCAGGATGCAGAGCTGGGCTGAGAAGTGGCAGATGGTGTTCAACCTGGATAAATGTGAAGAGATTCATTTTGGAAAGTCAAATTTGAATGCTGAATACAAGGTTAAAGACAGGATTCTTGGCTATGTGAAGGAGCCGAGGATCTGCGAGTCCATGTACATAGATCCCTCAAAGCTGCCACCTAAATTGATAGCATTGTTAAGAAGGTGCATTGAGTTTTGGTTTTCATTAACAGGGGGATTGAGTTTAAGAGCTGCAAGGTTTTGCTGCAGCTCTATAAAACCCTCGTTAGACCACACTTGGAATACTCTGTCCAGATCTAATTGCCTCATTATAGGAAGGATGTAGATGCTTTAGAAAAGGTGCAGAGGAGATTTATCATGATGCTGCCTGGATTGTAGGGCTTGTCTTTTTTTTAATTTCTTTTTATTAGAAAAGGTTTTTATTATTTTACAAAATTATAAAAATACAAAAAAGAAAAACAATATAACAATTTTATATTACAAAAACTTTAACAGTAAACTATCTACTAGAGGGCTTGTTGTTTGAAGAGAGATTGAGTGAGCTCGGGTATTACACACTGGAGAGAAGAAGGAAGAGAGGTGACTTGATAGAGGTGTACAAGGTAATGAGATGCATAGATAGAGTAGATAGTCAGAGACTTTTCCCCAGGGCAGAAATGGCTATCATGAGGGGTAATAATTTTAAGGTGCTTGGAGGAAGGTGCATGGGAGATGTCAGAGGTAGGTTCTTTACACAGAGAGTGGGGGATGCATGGAAGGTAGTGGTAGTAGAGTCAGAGACATTAGGGCCATTTAAGTGACTGCTGGACAAGCACATGGACGGCAGTAAATTGAGGGGTGTATAGGTTAGGTTGATCTTAGATTAAGATAAATGCTCAGCACAACATCATGAGCCAAAGGGCCTATACTGTGCTGAACTGTTCTATATTCTATGTTCTATCCAGCCTTCCCTTATAACTCAAATCTTCCATACCTGGAAACATTGTGGTAAATCTCTTCTGAATCCTTTCCAGTGTAATAATATCCTTCCTACACCTGGGTGACCAGACCTGGACACAATATTCCAGAATAGATCTCACCAATGTCCTGTACAACCTCAACATGACTTCCCAACTGCAATGAAAACGTGCTAAATGTCTGTCTATCCTCTGCTTCCTTTTGGCAATTTTCACTACTACTTTCATTGCTTTTAACAAATCAATACCTGTCCTTACAATCTCCATTTTCTGTAAACTGAAGAAATTTTTATTCAACCTGTTCAGATATGATATAACATACCTCTGGAGCCAATGGGACTTGAAACCAGTGTTTCTGGCCCAAAGGTAGGGACACTACCACTGCACCACAAGACACCTAAAAAAACTGAAATTGAATCATTCAACATATTCTACCAATTTCCAGGATTGAACCAGCAACCTTAGATCTAATTATATGGAAGATCTAATGTTCTCCCAACTGAGCTATTTTGGTTGACCATTAACATAGGATTCTGGATTACTAACCCACTGATGTTACCTTGATTCCATTGCCACTCTTACAAGATCCCTTATCAACTGCATCAAGATCCCTGCTAAGGTCTGATTTGACTTTTGGCATGACCTGATAGGCAACTTAGCTTTAATCAAGGTATGCACAATTTAACCTAAGGATTACTCTGAAGGTACAGCAATTGCCAGAGAAACTCAACAGGTCTGGCAGCATCTGTGGGAAGAAAACAGAGTTAATATTTTGATTCTAGTGACTCTACATCACAACAGTTCTGGTAAAGAATTAACGAACTCAAAACATTAACTCTGCCTTCTTCCCATAAATACTGTCAGAACTGCTTAGTTTCTCCAGCAATTTCTGCTTTGGTCCTTTGCTTCTTTGTGGCTCAGGTTTGAATTACTGGTTTAAGCCATTTGACATCTTTGTATGCTTAGCCTTCTTGAAATCTAATACTAATATTACATTTGCAGTAGCTTTGGTTTAGCTGATCAAATTCAATCTAATATTGTGGTTGCAAAAAACACACAATGATAAAACAACCAATAAAACAACAATTGCATTCACATTGATGCACATACTGTTCTTGGTGAAATTGTTTTGATGACATGGTTTGAGTGAAAGCCTTGTGCACTGAAATGCACAAACACAGCTGGAGATAAGACCATAGAATGACTGGAGAGGAAAATTGGGGCTGGACGTTAAAGTATCTGTCAAGCGACAACCACCATTTCGCACTACTGCCCAAGACAAATTTCATTAGCAAACTTTGGAACAGAAAGGAGTAAGATTCAGACAGGACATTGTGTCATGGTCAGATGTTGTGGTTAAGAAGTGTATGAGATTAGCATGAATCTGCATTGGATATTTTCTACATTTGTCTGCAGCTCCTTTGACAGAGTCAGAAAGAGCTAGCAAACACAAGAAATTAAGATTTGGAGATGCCGGTGTTGGACTGGGGTGTACAAAGTTAAAAATCACACAACACCAGGTTATAGTCCAACAGGTTTAATTGGAAGCACTAGTTTTTGGAGCGCCGCTCCTTCATCAGGTGGTGATGAAGGAACGTCGCTCCAAAAGCTAGTGCTTTCAATTAAACATGTTGGACTATAACCTGGTGTTGTATAATTTTTAACAATATATTACGAATGGCACAAAATTCGAAGAAAACAGTAGGAGACAAGTAGTCACTGTTACAGCGAGTGACTTCCCTTTAAAGTTTACTTCTATTAGCAATGCTACAGGATTTGAACCAAAATTAGTGCAAATGATTTGTTGCTGTAAAAATGATCTATAATCTCACAGCAGTTTTGAAAGAGTCTTTTCTTTATTTGTTGCTGACTTTTCCCCAATCACCCCTTTGCACTTTAATTTTATACAGCAATATGCTTCAAATGCTTGTTTTCAGCCTTCCAATCTGCAATGAACACTGAAGGAAGTTTCCAGCTGGTTACAATAAAAGCTTGCCATGCAGCTGGTAAGTGCTCGCTGCACTGGCAGCGTTTAAAATTAGTATAAATGAAATTGCCAGCAAGCAGAATGCACAATGGCTGCACAAGGAGCTGTTACAGCAACCAGCTGGAAACCTTTGTCACTCTTAGGCTCAGAATGCTGATTAAAACTAAAGACAGGAAAGTTTAGCTTGAGGGTAAAAATCACACCATTTGTCAGAGAAGAAGAAAATTACTTTTCTTAACTATAATATATTCCGCATTGCGTGGCATACAACTCCTGACATTTATATAACAGCACAGTTTCTGACTCAATATAAACAGTGTTACAGATCTACCAGCCTGTAGGAATAATCTTACATTGCAGAGGAAGGTACATAAATCAACATTCCTCCTCTTCCTTTACCTCTGTTGCTGGGGTGACCAATACTGGCATTTACTACTATCTTGACTTGTTCCCTCCTAAAACGTTCTGTAGTGGGAAATATTAAATAAAACAAAATACTGCAGATGCTGGAGATCTGAAATAAAACAGAATGTGCTAGAGAAACTCAACAGGTCTGTCAGCACTGGAACCAAAGAAATTATGTTGGACTTGAAATGTTAACACAGTTTCTTGCTCCACAGGAGCTACCAGACCTGCTTAGTCTCTCTAGCCTTTTCTATTTTTACCCCAGCACAAATGCTTATCCTAGCCATTAGAGTTAGATACAATTCCATTCAAATAAGCAAAATTGACCACTGTCAGGCAGAGGCTCAGGAGGAAAAATCCAAGCCTCCAGCTGCCCCTCCTTGTGAAAAGGTCATGTGAAAAATACAGGGAGGAACCAGTTAATGCAGCCTCATTCCTGGTGACAGGAGAAAGATCTTGTGGTACCAAGTGCCTCAAATGCAGCTTCCAATTGTTTGGCTACAGATCAAATCTGCCCATACATCACAGTGCTGCATATCAGACAGCTCTCTTCTGGTGACAAATGTGGGAAATTTCATAACTGAACTCAATCTCCCGGACCTTCAAATCAAGAATCTGAAAATAAGAGTCAAAGTCCTTTTAGATGTTCTGTGACTTTAGATGATAGGGTTTGCAGTCTTTTGTAGCAATGCACAGGCTGAGGTCAGTTCACAGAGCAAGGACAGGCATTGGGAGCCAGCTCCGAGTTATGGGTGAGTGTCACACTGGATAATCCATTTAACAACTGAGCAATCCTCACTTTTTGAAAATATCTCAGGCAGGAGGTGAGGTATGAGAAAATCGTGAAAATGTAGCTAACAGAATTCATTTGCAAAGGTGGTCGGTCATTTTGAGAACCTGTCGGAGTTTGGTGTTGGGGGTGGGGAGGGGCTGGAAGGTGCCTAATTCATTTCTTCATTTTGTTTATTATAGACAGACTGCGTGGTTCAGGGCAAATTTCTATAATCTCATCCCAAATATAGACTGAGGTGTGATAATTCAGCTTGCTACCTGGCATCAATATAATTGTCACAAGCCTACCATTTGTGGATTTTTCACCAAACTGAAGGTGTCAACTTTTAAAATTTAATTCGTTCATGGGATGTGGGCATTGCTGGCTGTCTGGCATTTCAGATTACAACAGGATCTGGACCAGATGGGCCAATGGGCTGAAAAGTGGCAGATGGAGTTTAATTGAAATAAATGTGAGGTGCTGCATTTTGGGAAAGCAAATCTTAGCAGCACTTATACACTTAAGGTCCTAGGGAGTGTTCTTGAATAAAGAGACCTTGGAGTGCAGGTTCATAGCTCCTTGAAAGTGGATTCGCATGTAGATAGGATAGGTAGAAGGCATTTGGTATGCTTTCCTTTATGGGCCAGAGTATTGAGTACAGGAGTTGGGAGGTCATGTTGTGGCTGTACAGGACATTGGTTAGGCCACTGTTGGAATATTGTGTGCAATTCTGGTCTCCTTCCTATCGGAAAGATGTTGTGAAACTTGAAAGGGTTCAGAAAAGATTTACAAGGATGTTGCCAGGGTTGGAGGATTTGAGCTATAGGGAGAGGCTGAACAGACTGGGGCTGTTTTCCCTGGAGCGTCGGAGACTGAGGGGTGACCTTATAGAGGTTTACAAAATTATGAGGGGCATGGATAGAGTAAATAAGCAAAGTCTTTTCCCTGGGGTTGGGGAGTACAGAACTAGAGGGCATAGGTTTAGGGTGAGAGGGGAAAGATATAAAAGAGACCTACGGGGCAACTTTTTCACGCAGAGGGTGGTATGTGTATAGAATGAGCTGCTAGAGGATGTGGTGGAGGCTGGTACAATTGCAACATTTAAGAGACATTTGGATGGGTATATGAATAGGAAGGGTTTGGAGGGATATAGACCGGGTGCTGGCAGGTGGGGCTAGATTGGATTGGGATATCTGGTCGGCATGGACGGGTTGGACCGAAGGGTCTGTTTCCATGCTGTACATCTCTATGACTCTATGACTCTAGTTGCCCCTTGAGAAGGTGGTGGTGAGCTGCCTTCTTGAATCGCTGCAGTCCACCTGCTGTGGGTTGACCCACAATGCCCTTAGGGAGGGATTTTGACACAGTGAAAGAATGGATATATTTGCAAGTCAGGATGCTGAGTGTCTTGGAGAGGAACTTGAAGGTGGTGGTGTTCTCATATATCTGCCGCCCTTGTCCATCCAGATGGAAGTGGTCATGGGTTTGGAAGGTGCAGCCTGAGCTCCTTTGGTGAATTTCTGCAGTGCATCTTGTAGATAGTACACAGTGTCAGTGGTGGAGGGAGTGGATGCTTGTGAATGTGGTGCCAAGCAAACAAGTGTCTTGAGTGTTGTTGGAGCTGCACCCATCCAGGTAGGTGGGGAGTATTCCATCACACTCCTTGTAGATGGTGGACAGGCTTTAGAGAGTCAGGAAGTGAGTTACATACCACAGTATTCCTCGCCTCTCACCTACTCTTGTAATCACTGTGTTTATGTGGTGAGTCCAGTTGAGTCCACTGATAAAGCTTGAGATTTGGCAGGGAAGGTGTTCCTAATGTTAGGCATACCAGCACATGCTGAAATACCCATGACCTGGTGCCTGTCTTAATGGCTTCTCCAAGAGGCATCTGGTAATTGTTGAAGTTCTGGAGTTCTAGCTGATTGAAGCATCATTTGTTTATGATTTGGAGAGTTTAGAAATGGTACATGCTCATGGTGTGATCAGAAGGGGGAATGGCAATAGCTCAAAGTGTTGTTTAACATTTCACATAGGAAGAGTTCCTTGCAATCACACAGCAAAAGTTCAAATCCATGCTATGCTATTGAGTGAATAGCTGAGAGAGGTAAATGGAATATCTTTGAACTCCATTTGGCTTTGAGGGGTCAAAAGCAGGGTTACAAAATTGGAACTGACGGAAAATTCAGTGCTGAACTTTGTTGTCTATCTGAGCTTGGTTTACTGTGCTGATTGCCCATCTAGTGGTATATGATATAACCTGTGGATTGGTTGCTACCATTGTCCGCTGAGAGTTCAAGGTAATCTTAAGAATACACACTGTAACCCAGAACAAGCAAATCAAAACTGTGTACTGCCATTTTAGGACAGTATCGTAGTTCAGTGGTTTGTACTGCTGCCTCACAGCGCCA
Source organism: Chiloscyllium plagiosum (assembly GCF_037043375.1). Lineage (NCBI taxonomy): Eukaryota > Metazoa > Chordata > Chondrichthyes > Orectolobiformes > Hemiscylliidae > Chiloscyllium > Chiloscyllium plagiosum. The sequence continues at coordinate 132,361,859 of NW_028270139.1, forward strand.
GGGAATGGGTTCAATTCCAGCCTTGGGCGCTATCTATGTGGAGGTTGCCTGTTCACCCTATGTCTGAATTGGTTTCCTTCGGGTGCTCCGGTTTTCTCCAACAGTTCAGAGATGTATAGACTAGATAGCTTGGCCATGCTAAATTGCCTATATGTCCAAGGATGTGCAGGCTAGGTGGATTAGCCATAGAAAATGCAGGGTTACAAGGATGGGGTGGGGGTGGGGGGGGAGGTGGGTCTGAGTGGGATGCTCTTTGGAAGTTTGGTGTGGACTTGATGGGCTGAATGGCCTGCTTCCACACTGTAGTGATTCTATGATTCTATGATCCTATTTAATGGTCAATTGACAATTTACAAGCATGGACTTGAGCCTTCACTTGGCAGACAATTGGGAACACATTCTACCAACAATACCAAGCAATACCAAATAACATATAACATAGAACTATTCCCAGGTCCTGAACAGCATGGGCTATGGTGGGAAATTTGGGAGAATTGGGTGAAAAGTCAAACAAGACCTTTCTTGCCTTTGGGAGCACCAATTCAAATTTTTCATCTAAATTCTGAAGTTGAACTTACCTAGTGGGTGGCAAAAGGCCTATTAATGGAGATTATTGTTCATTCTCCCCATTACTTAATCTCACCTCATTAAAATGTACTCTCCCATTCTCCATCCATTGACAGAAACTCGACACTACAAATTCATGATGTGAACATCAGAGTGGGTACCTGGTGACTCCAGCTTGTTGCTTACTCCTTGGACCTCCATCGTGTACACTGAGCACCAACAACTCTGGGCATGGTCTATGGATAGTGGCCACACGTACCCAATGTATCCAATGTGCTCCCCCAGCTTCTCTGCAACATTATGGAACATGCCTGATCCACTTACAGCATGCTTCTGCACTCCCATGTGGCATTTTGAGCTGCACTGGTAACTATCACTGTTATGCTGCAGTGAGGACACTTTGCCCAGAGGGACAGACACCTAGCTCACAGATTGGATCATGCTGCATCTCAGGGTTAGGACAAAGTGAGGACTGCAGATGCTAGAGATCAGAGTCGAGACTGTGATGCTGGGAAAGCACGACAGATCAAGCAGCATCCAAGGAGCAGAGGAATTGACGTTTCGGGCATAAGCCCTTCACTGGGGCATCTCAGGGCTGCTTACTTGCTCTGTTAATGCACCTACCTGAATGCTCAGAGAATACCGAATTGGACTCGCATTATTTTACCACTTTGACCCCTCAGCCACATTTTAAATGCTTACACTTTTCCTGGCTTGCCTTGCAGTTAGTGCAGAAACAAGGCCAGGCAGTTCGTCTTATTGGGCAGCAGTCAGTCAAGGAGGGGACACATGCTACACCAAGTGACAGCCGTGTAAATAGAATATACTGCAAGCAAATTGCCACATCCCAAAGTCTAAGGGAGTCTAAGTCCTTAGATAAATCCAGAGAGACAGTCTTCAGGCAGGGTGTGCCAACACAGGGCACATTCCAAGATCAGTCCAGGAACTTGGACATGACTTACTGGCTGGTTGGGGAAACCACAGTCAGGTGTTTGTATGCCTATAGCCCGGGAACTCTCTGCTTGCTGACACCTTGAGGTTCTCCTGCCTGAAGTGCGCGGTCTCCGGCAGCCCTCTGAGTGCCAACAAACTGGGCATTTCTTCCTTGACCAACTGCAGAGATGTGGCAGCGAAGTGCTCATCAATACATGTTCCTGACCTTATAGAAAATACCCTCGAGATGTCTGTATCTGAACTGGGGGGTGTGGGGCAGAAGGCATCCTTGCTTGAGTTTCCTCTGAGGGATCTGTGAAGGACAGCGTGCCTTGTGGGATTGATGGCAGACACTGTGGACATTTTGCTGCTGCTTGTGGAAGACAAGAGAGAAAAGATCATGAGCAAGGATTAGAAACTGTGGCATGTTAACGATAAATACATGGGGAGAGCGGGAGTAACACAACATGACAATGCTTCTTACATGGGTTCTGGATCCCTAAAGGAGAAACCCTGGTCCTCACTGCCCAGGGACAACACTGTGTGAGAAGATGGACCATCCAAACTGACTCTTTTGATCTTGTAACGGGCTGTTTTTCTTCTGGAATGAAAGAAAGGAGGGATTGGTTGAGGTAGAAGTGGGTAGCACAGCTGTGGGTGGTGGTGCAGATGAGGGAGTGAGTGAGTGAGTGAGTGAGTGAGACCCAGGCATCACAGAGGCCAAGCAGGGTTGGTGGTGAGGAAGGGGAGCAAGACTGTGTGAGGAAACATTATGCATGCAATAGCGAGAGTGGAAGAACATGAGCCTTAATGGGAAGTGGGTGCTGCAGCAGAGATAGCAAGTGTGAGGGAGCAGAGATAGAGGGAGGGTGACGGAGCAAAGACAGAGTAAATGTGAGGGAGAAGAGATAGCTCGAGCATGAGGCAGAAGAGATAGAATGAGTGCAAGAGGGTAGATGATAGCACTTACCCTGGCAGAATGGAGAAGGTAGCTCACCTTCATGCCCTGCTGGGTGCTTCTTCAGACCATGGAGACTGCACTAGCAATCTCAGACCAGACTGGCAAGGTGCTGTGGCCTGGCCTCCACTGGTGAACCTCTGGAAGAGGATGGCCCTCCTCTCTATCACCCCATCCACCAAGTGCTCTCAGTCTACAAAGCAGGGCACTCGTTTCCCCTTCACAGCCACGCCCAGGTCAAATGCCCGTAAGTGTTGAGGGGGCAGCTCCAGACCAGACTTGAGTGGGAATGGCATGGCCTTTTAAGTATGGTTGAAATCATTGAGGAGTAAGTGAGGACTGCAGATGTTGGAGATTAGAGTCAATAGTGTGGTGCTGGAAACGCACAGCAGGTCTGGCAGCATCTGAGGAGCAGGAGAGTCAACATTTTGTAAAAAGCCCTTCCTGATGAAGGGCTTTTGCCTGAAACATCGACTCTCCTGCTCTTTGGATGCTGCCTGACCTGCTGTGCCTTTCCAGCACCACACTCTTGACCTTTAAGTACGATCTCAGCAGTAGGGCTGTTGGTCCATCCTGGCAGTGCTGAATACTTTTGCCTTTCCTGGGTGGGAGAATCAGGCGAGCATCAGATAACAGGGACACCGTAGGGGCAGTTAATAAGATGAGTTTGTGATGAAAGCATAAAAAAGCTGAGCAGGCCTCATGGGGAGAAACCCTCCATGAAACTGAATGGAAATGGCACTTTGCCAAAACAGGGTAAGAATCAGCCCCTAGTTTAATAAAAGCAAAATGCTGCGGATGCTGGAAATCTGAAATCAAAGACAGAAAGTGCTGGAGAAACTCAGCAGGTCTGGTAGGATCGGCAGAGAGAGAGAAACAGAGTTAGCATTTTGAATCTGACATGACTCTTCTTCGGAACATGTTGTAGTTGTACTCTGAGGTTCATAAAACTGGCTTTGACCAAACTGCATATGATTTCTCTCTCGGTTAAGTTGTGTTCATATGTTCCTAAGGGAGATTGTGCCCAATGTTTTTTCCCAATTTCTCCTGGAGGTGCTGACACATGGAGAATGGATATTTGGATGAGCTGCTTGAGGCCTGTCAGTATACATGGAACTAACATGAGTCATCTTGAGGAATGGAAGGGAACAGAAGGAAAAAGAAACTTTGGAAAAAATTGTCACAAAATGAGTTATGTAACTGGATAATAGATTGTCAGTATATTTTCCCCTGGGGTGGTAACTGGGCAATAAAATGACTGATGCTGTGTATTTGGCCCACAACATCTAAAATTATATTCACAGTGTTGCTGCAGAGAACCAAGTGCTCTCAAGTCACCTCTTCTGCACAAACACATGATCTAAATGACACATTATTGTACAACTAACTGAACACAATGAAACATTAGAAAAGTATACACTCAGTAAGAAGAAATAGGTTAATGCCAGATTCTTTTATGTTATTTTTCAACATGGAGTTGGTCTTGTGTCACCCAGTGTTATGGTTATACAGTACATTACAGTTACATGGTATGACAATAGCAGAGCACAGGAATAAACAGGTTTTGGGGAATCATTCATATACAACAGTGTACATAGAGGCATGCAAGAAACAGAATCATAGGCTCGTAATTCATATAAATAAAATTACTTTAAAAATACCATAGATTGATACACACATACACACACACACACACAAGTTAATTGGAAGTGTAGGGGATTGGTGCAGAAAGAGGAAGAGAGATGGCATCAAAATATTTACTCGTGCTAATGGAAGTGATTCTTTTGAATTTAAAGGTAATTGGTTGCTATGGTATAGTGGGTAGTTTATTAAATGTTACTAACTCACAAATTTACAGTAAACAATGTGGTCTTCAAGTGTCATAGCAAGAAATACATACTTGGTTCAGTATTTTAAAGTAATTTCTCTAAACTGTATTAGGCTTCCTTAAACTAGCAATACAATACAATGTCGTCATCATTTGTCACTGCTTCAGGGAGGAGCCATGCATCATTTCAACATTACCCCAAATTAGAAAGAGGATTCTTTCCCTTAATCACTTCCACCTACCCTCAATTATTTACTTGTCATCTTCTGGGACTGCTTCCAAGTGGCTATTTTTATGTGACCCGAGACTGTGCTAACAGACTTTTTAATGATATCCCAGTTAAGCTGATTCTGTCTTCACGTGTGTCACCAGGCATGCACTTTCCTGTAGGTCACAGGATTTTATACTGGGAATGGGAACCCAGAGTGATTCTGCTCTGTCCTGGTCAAGTGACAACTGCAGCACAAGTATCACTACACAGCCTGTAATCAACAAACTCAAGCAAAATAACCATTTGAACTCTTGACTTTCTTGTTCATGTATTTAGCACACATGTGGTGCGTTTATACAACAGCATATTCCTATATTTGCAAAATAACACACCAGCTTATTTACATAAAACAAATCACTTGAGAAACCTTTGGAAATGTTCTTGTAAAAATTCATTTTGAAGTAAGAGTCATGGTAACACCATGAGTAAATGACCCAATATTACATTTCTTTTTCCCCTCAGTTTGGTCCTGTCCTTTCCTCTCCTAGAGTCATGCTAGATTCTGACTCATGCTAGATTGGAAACCTAGTGGTGTTGACAGTTTTCTGGTCCCTCACCTCACCCAAGTGGTCATTTATTATGTGTGACATTAGGCAGTGATCATTGGCAAGCTAGTCGATTGTGTGTAGCAGAAAACATTGTCATCAGTCCAACTTTGTCCTCACTCGTTATTGATCAGGAATAGGAACATTACTTAGTTTTTCCGCTTTCTAGCACCGAAACACTGAAACAAATACAGTACTGACAATATTACACTTATGCACACAGAAAAGCATAGAAGTTACAACAGGGAAATTATTCAGACTGACCAGTTTGTCTAGCACATATATTCTAGTCAAGCAGACAGCTCTAATCAAATGTGTTAATCCTGTTCCTACATCTCTTAACCCTTTTTCTCCAAACCTAACCTTGACTATTGATATGGTCACTGCCTCAAGGATTATCACAGAAAGTGCACTCTACATCCTCATTCTCTGTGTAGACAAGTTTCTCCTCTTTATTCAAGCTCTCATTCTAAGTCTATACCTCCACCTTTCAACTTGAAATAGCCCATTTCTACACGCCACTTCCACTCCATCTTTTCATATCTTATATTTTTCAATGTTTCTATCACAGTGCCCTACAATTTGCATTGTCATCAATAAAGAAATCTTCAACTTTTCAGGTCTTTCCTTACATTTGTATTTTGCCATTTCTCACAAGAATAAACATTTCTAAAAGGAAATTATACAGGTGAGAGGTGGAAATGGGAAATAAAAGAATTTCAATTAGATTCCAGCATTCAGTTCACCACAATCTTCTCAAAAACAACTAGGAATGAGCTATAACAGTAAGCTTTAGATTAGAGTGGTGCTGGAAAAGCACAGCAGGTCAGGCAGCATCCGAGGAGCAGGTAAATCAACGTTTCGGGCAAAAGCCCTTCATCAGGAATAACAGCCAGGCACAATTCATATGAAGGAATAAAAAGAAAGCAAAGGAAGCTTTAGAGACAGGAAGTAAACATCTTTCAGACTTCAGGAAGGCAGAGCCATCGTGAGTGAAAGTCCAAAACTGTGGGAGAGGGAGTGGGTAGAAAACATATCCAGTGTCAGAGAAGCAGAACTCACAAGAATCCATAGCCGCAAAAAATGGTCAGGTAGAGTTGACCAGGAAAACTTTGAGGATGAAAATGAAATTTGGAGGCCAGAACAGTCAGAAAGTGATGCTGAAGAGGACAAAGTTATGCTGGTGAAGTCATGGTGTAAGTAGGCAATGTTTCAGAGGTAAAACAATTCACTTTGACAAAAGATCGGATTTGAATTTTAAAGTGCTGAAGTGCTGAAGAGATAAGATTCTCTGTTGTTGACACAAATGTGGAATTGACAGCTTACTAGAAGTTGGTGCCCCCAAGGAATGATGGTTACAGGACAATAAGAAGGTGAGGATCAAGAACAAAGTTAAATTCAGGTAATTTAGCATAGCACAGTCAGAATGGCTTTGTATTACACTGGGAAGATCAACTCATGAGATTATTGATCATGTTCTTCCTAGCTCCACAGACAACAATCGAAAACAATCCATGGATCACCTCTAATTTAAGGTTTTCATGCCCAAGAAGAGTTGAACCAACTGTGCAGGGACAAAGGAACTGCAGATGCTGAAGATCTTAAACAAGAACAAATTGCTGCAAAAACTCAGCCCATCCAGCTTGAGAGCCATTCTGAAGAAGGGTCACTTGATCTGAAACCTTAACTCTGCTTTTTCTCTACGGATGCTGCCAGACCTGCCGTTCTTGTGCTCAGTCTAGATTTGTTTTGTCATAGATGGCAATGATAGTTTATTTTTGTGATCCCACAATCGTTCAGAATGAATCGTGGTTGTATACACTATTTTCAGGGCATGGAGATAGTAGAGGATAAACTGGATAACTCCCAAAACAGGCATGGAGATTAACTACAAACCTTCTGCTCAATGCTGTCTCCCACCAGTGTTAACCTTGCTAAAGGCTTGCTGCTTATATCAGCAGGGGGCCCAATGTCATAATTTGCAAATTTCAGTGAAAGGAAGTCAAAGCATCTCTTAAAGGGGTCATGTCCTTTGACTGGAACAAATGCTGGCAGCTAGCTAGCAATCTGAGCTGGCAAACAGTGAAGAATGGCATGGCAGAAGAGAAAGAGTGAGGCTGAGGGTGCTGTATGCTGCACTGTCGGTTGGACTTGTAAAGTAAAGAGAGCACCAAATTCTCAAAAGACATGGGGAGTAGAAGGAAGACCATGAAAGTTGATGTCAGGAATGAAGCTCCGAGGACCTGGGTACAGTCCTGCAGGAAGCTTAGAGGCACAAACATTCATGTGAACAAATTAATTAGGAGTAGGAGGAAGCCATTTGGCCCTTCTAAGCTGTTCCTCCATTCAATAAGATCATGGCTGTTTGCACAGGGTGATGAAGACTACCACTATTTGCTCAGTAACTTCAGCCACTGCCCTCATCACCACAAACATCTACCAACAAAAAGCCTGGAACTGCCTTCCTAACAACATTTTGAGTGTCTCTACACCCCAATGACTGTTGTGATTCAAGAAGGGATCTCAGCATTTCCTTTTTCTGGACAGTTTGTAATGGTTAATAAATGCTGACCCAGTCAGTAATGCCCATATTCTGTGAATGAATAAAAGGTGTTATCAATCAGGACTCTTTCTTAACATTTGTAGCTTTATCTCACCCTCAAATACTTCTCCAAGCCTCACATCCACATCCCACAACTTGGACACATTTCCAGCTATTCTACTATGTCAGCCATATTATCCAAACCTGTTAAAGTGTCATAGAGTCATAGAGATGTACAGCATCGAAACAGACTCTTCGGTCCAACCCGTCCATGCTGACCAGATATCCCAACCCAATCTAGTCCCACCTGCCAGCACCCAGCCCATTCCCTTCCAATCCTTCCTATTCATATACCCATCCAAATGCCTTTTAAATGTTATGTTGTATGACACTCACTCATATATATTCAAATGGATTGCCCCATGGGCCTATCTTAACCCCAGCTCTATTAAATTTGTACAATAAAGACCTATCCCCAACCTACTCCTACAAATTTACATATTCAGATGACATCTACTATGCATACAAGCTCATACTTACCTTGAGGTGGAAGACAATTAATTGAAGACATTTTAAAGCTGGCCATCTATTGTTAGGCATGGTAGCTACAATTAAGCACCACTACACCAGCTATCGCATCCCACCTTCCCAATGTTAAAAGTCACACAACACCAGGTTATAGTTCAACAGGTCAATTTGGAAGTACAAGCTAGTCCTTCGTCAGGTATAACCTGGTGGTGTGTGATTTTTAACTTTAACCACTCCAGTCCAACACTGACACCTCCACATCACACTTTCCCAATGCCAGCAGTATTAAGAGGAAACTTTAGATCATACTGGATGGCCAGAGACTGAGGCACAATGTCACTCCATTCAGCTACATCATCCTTAATGAAACCCTCATGTACACACTGCACCTCATCAAGAGTGCAGAAAAATATTAAAACTTGTAACAACCCCTTTTCAAACTGATCAAAGCTTCATGGTCACAATCTGCATACATAAAAGTTATTGATGTGTAACTCAATAATGTGCATCAGCATAGATATTCTTCAGCCAACTCACCTCTCATGGCTCTCAGGCCTGAGCAACATTGCACCCCATCACATCAGGAAGGCAATAGCCAAAGGCATGTTATTGCACAGGGCTTTCTCCAATCCAAACTTGCTCATATTCAATAATTTCGTCAAGCAGCGCACCTTCCTTCACTCCATGTCATATGGATAAATCCACCATGCCAGGAACTAACAGCTGAGGACAAACATCAGAAGAAAACATTCACCAGAGACCACTCTCACTTCAATCGACTTCAGGAGGTGGAGTGGAGGACATGCCCCTGTCTATATCCATGGTGCCGGGATGGAGGTGGCTGAGAGCTCCAAGTTCCTGGGAGGAAATATCAACAACAATCTGTCCTGGTCCAACCATGTCAATGATACAGTCAAGAAAGCACACCAATGCCTCTATTTCCTTAGAAGGCGAAGGAAATTTGGCAAATCCATAATGACTCTGGTCAATTTTTATAGATTCACCATAGAAAGCATCCTATCTGGATGCATCACAGTTTGGTACGGCAACTGTTCTACCCAAGACCATAAGAAACCACGGAGAGTTGTGAACACAGCCCAGTCCATCACATAAACCAGCCTTTCATCCATTGACTCCATCTTTACTTCCTATTGCCTCAGGAAAGCAGCCAATATAATCAAAGAGCCCTCCCACCCCTGTTACACTCTCTTCCATCCTCTTCCATCAGGCAGAAGATATAACAGTTTGAAAACACATACCAACAGATTCACGAACACCTTCTTCCCTGCTGATATCACACTTACGAAAAGACTATGCATATGTTAGTGTGATCTTTCTCTGGGCCTTCTCTGTAGTTGTAGCTCTATATTCTGCATTCTGTTCTATTACTCTGATATTGTTATGTCAGGGATGATTTGTCTGGATAACACACAATACAATACTTTTTACTGTATCTCAGTGCATCTGAAAATAATAAATCAAACCAAATGTCTCATTGCAGTCTCTACTGCTCATTTATCTGGCTGTAGGTACGTACATAGGAGAAGGAGCAGGGACCATCAGCAACATGCCCTCCCCCACACCAAAGCCTGTTCTGCCATTTAATAAGATCATAGCTGATTTGATTGTAAGCTCAAATGTGTAAGTGTGCCGACAGTAATTATTATTCAAGCCCTTGCCTAACAAGAATCTATCATCTTTTCAAGAGAAGGCCAAATATTCATGGCCCTCAGAGACAGAGAAAGAAATGCTTCATTCTTTAAAATGGATTAGCCCTGATTTTTAACCAGTGACCCCTAACTCTCGACTCTCCCTCGACAGGAAACATTCTGTCTATATTCACTCTGTCAAGACCCCTCAGGATTGAATACATTTAGTCAATTCACCTCTTACTCTTTGAAGCAGGAACAAGCATAGCCTGTCCAATCTTTTGTCAAAAGACAACCTGCCCATTTCAGGTAAACCTTCCCTGAACTGTTCCGATTTCCCATAGTAATAATGGCCCTATCAAAGCTTTTCTGGACTGGCCAAAGTCTTTGTTCAGACACCCAACATAGTCAGTGAGGTTGTCACTACAGCTGTGATGAAGTTTAAAGATTGACTCACATTTATTGAATGAGTCTCTGTTGATGAAACCTGAAGACAGGCTTAACGAATACCATCTAACCAATAACAATGCTATTGCTTGGCTCTGTGATTATGCTTTTTTAAAATCTATTCATGGAAGTGGGCATCGCTGACTAGGCCAACATTTATAGCCTGACTAATTGCACAAAGAGCAGTTAACAGTCAACCAGATTACTGTACGTCTGGAGTCACGTATAGGCCAGGCCAAGTAAAGATGCTAGTTTCCTTCCCTAAAGGACATTAGTGAACCAGATGGGTATTTCCAACAATTGACAATGGATTCACGGTCATCATTAGAGACTTAATTCGAGGTTTTTTTTTACTGAATTCAAATTCCACCATCTGTTGTGCCGGGTTCGAACCCAGCCCCCCCGAACGTTACCTGGGTCTCTGAATTAACAGTTGTTGTCGTCGAAAAGTGTGGTGCTGGAAAAGCACAGCCGGTCAGACAGCATCCGAGGAGCAGGAGAGTCAACATTTTGAGCATAAGCTCTTCAGAAGCTTACGCTTGAAATGTTGATTCTCCTGCTCTTCGAATGCTGCCTGACCTGCTGTGCTTTTCCAGCACCACACTCTTCAACTCTGATCTCTAGCATCTTCAGTCCTCACTTTCTCCTCCCTGGATTAACAGTTTAGCGATAATATCACTAGATCATTGTCTCCCCAGCTGCATACATGAAACAAAATAAACTGACTTAATTGCTTCAATCTTTAGGAGGAGATGACACCCAACCTGAGCAGCAGGAACTAATTAGAAAGGAATAAACAAAACTGCATGTCATAACTCCATGAAAACATCACCAAATGCAAGTTGGCCTCCTGGTCACACATCATCCTGACTTTGAACTACATTGTCATGCTTTCAGTATTGCAGGATCAGCAGGCTGAAGCTCAATCTCTCACAGCACTATGGGTGCACCTGCACTACATGGTCTGCAGCAGTTCAAGAAATGGTTTGCTATGTCTCCCTGAAGACTAATTACGAATAGGCAAATATTGTTGCTCTGGCCAGCAACAGCAATAAATGAACAGAAAAAAGAACAAAAGCAAGAGAAACAAAACTTGTTTAAATGTTACAAACAGGTGTAGCTTCCCTGATGATTGAATGTGTGAATGTAGTTTGTGTGGAACTGAGATACACAAATTAGCAAGGTTTCATGTTCATTATGTAGTTTGCATCAGGATAGCTGATTGAGGCGATTGATCTCTGTGTCTCTAGGCAAGGAAATGAAAAATAAGCAAGGATTCACGCTCCTGCTCATTAACCAGTTACTCCTGCCGGAAAATGTGTGTGTATGACCATCTGGTTATCATTGGATCAGAAGCTGCCATGATTTCCCAGAAGCCTGTCAACACTTATCATTGAGGTTCACACATTAAGAACGGTCAGTTAAGTGAGTGCAGTGAGCATCTACGCAGCTGCTTCCCAGCAAGAGTCACTGGCTAGAAAACAGGCTTTCCACCACACAACTGGCAAAATTATGGTGTAGAATGGGAGCAATTCCAAACGAATTCCAGGGGTCACTATCTTCTAGTTGTTGTGACACAAAGTTCTCTAAGCCTGCATGTGTTTCTTTTTCCAGACAGCTACTCACCCCTTCCTATCTTTCATTCTCCCAGTACCTCTGTCCACAACTGTCAAAGGAATATACTTGAAAAAGCCACTTGTTCCAATGCTCAGTGCAATAGATGGTCAGCATGATTCCAGACTGTACAGTAAGAACTAGCTACGCCAAACCGTTTAACAATAAAACAAGTGCTGCTGACTAATTAGGTTCTATTGCAGTGCAAGGGTTTTTTTTTTGCTTTTACTTTGTTACTGTGTTGAAAGAAAATATATTTCTATGGCTTTAATGGTTAGGGTTAGACTTAAGGAAGATCACAACAAATATCTCCTGAAATAATAATACAAGAATATTTTGTTGGAAGGAAGACATATTGACAAAGATTTTCAGCTTTCGCTCATCAGGACAAGTACAAGAATGTCAAACACTCACAGCAATATATAGTACAGGGGGAAAGGCTGCTGAATGCTTAACAAGGTGAATCTGATTGGCCAAGCATTCCAAAAGAGAAAGTAATAAAATCCATAGGCTCTCCATTCTCCCTGTTAACTCAAAAAAAGGCACAAAGCTTAAACACATTTCTTTTGTAAGCAGACAATGGGTATGTAGTTTCCAGCAAATATAAATCAACCACATTATAATTATGTTTTTTAACTTTTTGATTTTGATTTGATTCTCCCATGTACTCAAATACAGAAGTACAGGAGTACAGTGAGAAGTGTATAATGTTGCCACACAAGGTGCCATCTTAGGTACGAAGACCTAGGAACAGAATCCGAAGAACAAGATAGAAATAAAAAAACAAAGTTGAAAGTTAAACATTGCAGTAGTTATTGTATAGTATAAAACATACAAAATATGGTTAAACGTTACATATTTCAGACATTCCTAGTTTTAAGTAGAGTTTAAAGAAATAAAACTGAAAGTTCAAACCTTACAGTCTTAAGTGCTTAGCCACGGTGGGACCACTCTTTGAGGAGTCACCTTGAGATCAGAAGTCCATAATGAAGCCATGCCGGGGGAGAGACCGCGACAAACAGCCAAAAAACCACCACACCAGGCCGAGAGACCGTCACACTGGGCCGAGAGACCACCACGCAAAGGCTGATTATATTCTGACTGTTCTATCACCCTGTGATCTTTGCATGTAATGACCTGCCTGTACTGCACACAAAACAAAACTTTTCACTACTTATGTACATGTGACAATAATAAATCAAATCAAATCAAACCAATCTATTATGAACAACGAAAGGAAAATGCTGCTGGATTCAGTGAGTCAATTACTGGGATGTACTGACAATGTTATTGCTCAGTGAGAGGGTAGGCAGGACATCTCTGGGACTGATGGCAGCATTCGTTTGGTTTAAAATAAAGGAAAGCTTGTTTGAATGTTTCAGTAAGTGCAGCCACCTTGTTAGAAACATAGGGAAATAGAAACCAGGACCAGGAGTAGGCCTTTCGGCCCTTTGAGCCAGCTCCACCATTTAATATGATTATGGCTGATCTTGCAGCTCGATGCCATATTCTTATGTTTCCCCCAGATCCCTTGATGCATTTAAAAGTATCTAAACAATTATCTATCTTTTTGTTGAATATATTCAGTGACTTGGCCACCACAGCCTTCTGTGATGGAGAATTTCACAAGTTCGCTCCTCTTCGAATAAAGAATTGTTTCCTTCACTCAGCGCTGAGAGTGTGTCCACTGGTTCCTAAGCAATGAAAACATCCTCCTTGCATCTAGTCTATGCAGTCCTACTTGAAATATATTGTATTCAGTCACATCCCCTCTCATTCCTCTAAACTCATGTGATTAAAGGCCCAGCTGACCAATCTCTCTCCCATGCCAGTCCAATCATACATGGAATGAGCCGAGGGAACCATTAATGTACATCCCCTACAACTAATATATCCTTTTTAAAGTAGGGGGTCCAAAATTGCATGCAATACTGCAGGGGCGATCTCACCAAGGCCCTGTATTACTACAACAAGACATCCTCATTTCTGAATTCAAACATCTTCCAATTAAGACCAATAAACACTTGCAAATTGCTTGCTGCACCTGCCTGTCTACTTTTAAGGACTGATACACTTGGAAAGTATTTTACACAGAGAGTGATAGGTTGCCAGCAGAGGTGGTAGAGGCAGACACGGTAGATTCATTTAAGGTGCATCTGGACAGATGCATGAGTAGGTGGGAGCAGAGGGATACAGATCCTTAGGAATTGGGCGATAGGTTTAGACAGTGGATTTGGATCAGCTCAGGTTGGAGGGCCAAAGGGCCTGTTCCTGGGCTGTAAATTTTCTTTGTTCTTTGATGCATAAGGATACCCCAATCCCTTTGTACTTAAATAATATTTTGCCTTTCTGCTTTTCACACCAAGGTGTAAAACTTCACATTTAGCTACGCCGTACTGCACCTTCCATGTGTTGGCCCACTCACTGAACTTGCTTAAACCAGCTTGAAACCTCCTTGCATCCCCTTCACAGCTCACAATCCTGCCAATTTTGTGTCATCAGCATACCTGGAGACCAAGCACTGATCCTCGCAGTACCGCATTATTCATTTCCTGCCACACAGGAAAAGATCCACTTATTCCCAGTCTCTATTTCTGGTCTGTCAACCAATTCTCAAAACATGCTAATATATTATCTCCTATTCCATGTGCTTTAGGTTTACCCACTAAACTCTTATGTGGGGCTTATCAAAGGTGTTCTGAAAATCCGAAACCACCTAACCCACAGGTTGTCCTTTATCTTATCTACTAGTTATGTCCTCAAAAAACCTCCAGTAGATTTATTAAGTATGATGTATCTTCATAGACCTGTGATGACTTTGTCCAATCCTGTTAATGCTTTCATGTGTTCTGTTGTCACGTCTGTAATAATCAAATCAAGCATATTCCCCAGTACTGGTGCTCGGCTAACTGTTTGTTCTCTTCCTCCTTTTTTTAAAATAGTGGGCTCACCCTCCAATCTGTGGGAACTGCTCTGTAGAACTTTGGAAGATGACTCCTAGTGCTTCCAATATTCACTTTATTACAGATTAGGCAGATTAGGCCTTTGGGATTTGTCAGTCTCTGAGCCAGGAGGCCTGGGTTCAAGTCCCAACTGTTCCAGAGGGTTCTCTGAACATGTTGATTGGAAAACAGTTTTTATTTTAACCCTTCATTAAGTTTTTGACGGTTGAATGAGTGAAGGAACTGTCCAATGTGCAGTATTTGTGATCATTTGAAGTTTCACATTCTTGTTTGTAGCCTGATAAATACAAAATAAGGATATGGGCTGGGTGCTGGCAGGTGGGACTAGATTGGGTTGGGATATCTGGTCGGCATGGACAGGTTGGACCGAAAGGTCTATTTCCATGTTGTACATCTCTATGACTCTATGACATCTTTCCTTTCAAAAATATTCAAATTCTCAGTACAACAAGAATTTTCAACAGCTCGAAAACAGAATCATAGAGTTTTTAACAGCATGGCAAAAGATTCTTTGGCCAATTACGTCCACATAGTCATCAAACATCTATATATTCTAATCTCATTTTCTGGCACTTGACCCATGGTCTTGTATATGATGGTATTTCAAGTGTTCATCCAAATACTTTAAATGTCTGAGGGTTCTGTCTTTACCACCCTTTCAGGCAATGAGTTCCAGATACCCGCAATGCTCTGGGTGAGACAACATTTTCCTCAAATCCCCTCTAAACATCCTGTTCCTTACCTTGAAACAATGACTCTTGGTTTTTGACCTCTTCATTAAGAGGAAAAACGTCTCTATCTACCCTATCAATGCACCTCATACCTTTATACACCTCAATCAGATTCCCCGCTCAGCCTTCACATTCTAAAAAAAACACCAGCCTATTCAATCTCTCTTCATAACTGAAACTCTCTAACCCCGGCAACATCTTGGTGAATCTCCCTTATATCCTTCCTATAGTGTGGCAACCAGAACTGAACACAGTACTCCACTGTGGCTTAACTGTCATTATACACACCTCTATCATGACATCTTTGCTTTCATATTCAATGTTTGACAAATAAACCTAAGTATCCTATGTGTCTTCATATCCACCTTACCTACGTCCTGCTGCCTTCAAGGATAAATGGACATGAACACCAAGGTCCCTTTGATCTTCTGTATTTTCCTGGACCCTTCCATTCCTCGCTCATGAGACCTCTCAAACTGCATCACCTCACACTTTTTACGATTAAATTCCATTTGTCACTGTTCAGCCCATCTGAGCAATCCATCTAGGAGCAAATTATTGCAGATGCTGGAATCTGTACTGAAAACAACAAATCTTGGAAATCACAGCGGGTCAGACGACAGTGGGAGAGAGAGCAAGCTAACATTTTGAGTCTAGATGACTCTTCATCAGGGCTGAAGTGAAGTGTGGAGAGGACAGCATTTATGTTACAGTTGTGAGGGAGCAGTTCTGACGGTCAGGGAGAAAAGACACTGATAGTTCAGATTAAGTGATCAGAATGTGAGAATGGTAGAGCAATGGTGTGCCAAACAGGAAAGAGAAGAGATCCCACTGGTGTGGGTAGAGGGGACAGAAGACATGGTGACAAAGAATGTAACAAGGAAAGCTAAAGGAAAGAAATGGACGTTGGTTTGCAATTTAAAAATGTTGAACTTAAGTCCCGAAGGTTATAAAGTGCCTAACCTGAAGGTGAGATGTTGTTCCTCCAGTTTGCGCTGTGGTTCATTGGAACACTGCAGCATGCCGAGGACAGACTATGGGCATCTGAGCAGGATGCTGTGTTTAAATGACTGGCTACGGGAAGGTTGGGGTCCTGTTTGCACACAGACCAGGGGTGTTCAGCAAAGCAGTCACCCAGTCTGTGTTTGGTTTCTCCAACGTAGAGTAGGCCACATTGGGTGCAGCGAATACGATGCACAAGATTGGAGGAGGTACAGGTGAAATGCTGCTTCACCTGGAAAGACTGTTTTAACACTTGGATAGTGAGCAGGGAGGAGGTGAAGCGGCAGGTATTGCACCTTCTGCGGTTACATGGGAAGGTGCTGTGGGAAGGGGTGGTGGTGGTTTTGGTGGCAGTGAAATGGACAATGGTGTCCCAGAGGGAATGATCCCTGCAAAATGCAGATGGGGTAGTGAGAGGAAGATGTGTTTGGTGGTAGCGTGCTGTTGGAGTTTGTCTGAAATGACGGAGAACGATCCTTTGAATGCAGAGGCTGGTGGGAAAAGTGAGGACAAGGGGACAGAATCTCACTGTTGAGTGACGGGAAGGGCAAGGGCAGAAGCACAGGTGATAGGTCGGATGTGGTTGAGGGCCCTATCAACCACAATGGGTGAGAAACCATGGTCATGGAAGAAGAAGTCCATGTCAGCAGCACTGTTTTGGAAGGAGGCATCATCCGAACAGATGTGACAGATGTGAAGGAATTGGGAGAATGGGATGGAGTCCTTGAAGGACGTGGGGTGTGAAGAGCTGTAGCGAAGGTAGCTATGGGAGTCCATGGCTTTGTAGTAGATGGCAGTGGACAATTTATTTCCTGAAATAGAGACAGAGAGGTCAAGGAAAGGAAGGGAAGTGTTGGAAATGGACGAATTGAATGTTATAGAGGGGTGGAAATTGGAGGCAAATTGAATGAAGTTTTCAAGGTCCAGGTGAGAGCATGAAGTAGCAGCCAAGCAGTTGCTGATGGACTTAAAAAAAAAGGGGGGCCAGTGTAAGACTGGAACAAGGGTTATTCCACATATTCAATAAAGAGGCAGGTATAAAGAGGCAGGGAAGGTAAGAGACCAGGGAAGGAGTCCAAATGGAGAGTGAATACTGGAGGCAGGTGGAATGATGCGGGGGTTTGCGGGGGGGGGGGAGGGAGCAGAGACCTGTCTGAAGAAGTGAGTGTAAAGATGGAGATAGTGGAAAAACAGTTCAACATCATCACAAGCCCAAAATCCATGAAGGTGGGGGTGTAAGGGTATGAAGCTGAGTCCTTTGCCAAGCACAGTATGTTCAGACTCAGAGAGGGGAAGGTCAGGAGGTATAGTGAACACACGGCAAGAGCTGGGGTTGGGGTGAGTGGCCTTAGGGGGACAGAAAATGATGGCGTCTGAGGGTTGCAAGGGAGTGGGTGCTGAGAGGCGGTCCACAGGATGAATATTGGAAACTGTAAGTTGCTGGACCTTGCATGCCTGGATGTCCATAAGAAAGAGAAAAAGTATTTTGTTGAGGCAATGGATGATGTGAAGGATAAAGTGAAACTGGGGACCTGAATAGCTTTGAGAGAGGGTGAGTCGATGTTGCTGCAGAGTGAAGTCAAGTGTGTACATATGCCAGCACATGGCATTGATCATGGATCACAGTATCCGACGGGAACAGCAGTCCAAGGAACGTTGTATATCTTGGAGATACTTGTAATCCTGGATGGATTCAAAACATGAAGGGTGAATCATGAGTTGAAATCCATGTGGGGTAAGTCTAAGTTGTTGGTAGTCACTGAGGAAGGAAACATGGCTGTGGAAGCGAATTTTGGCAAACACCTTGTCGAGGACCAGCAATGAAATGGAGAGCAAGGAAGATGTACACGATGAAAGAGTCTACCAGAATTCCTGTCGTGAGGAGAGCAAACGTTCTTCAGGGAAAGCATTCCTCAAAGAGATGTGAGAATGGGTTAAACACAATGTAGGAGCAAATTACTGCAGATGTTGGAATCTGTACTGAAAACAACAAATGTTATTGACCACATCACCAATATTTCTGTCATCTCCAAATTTACTGATCATGCCTCCAGAAGAATGTCAGATTCAAAGGAAGGGCTGGATTTTCATGACTGAGGCAGGTAACTTGACTTGGGAAATTTCTCGATACAGCAACTTGCCCGGGTATGAAGTAAAAGGAGGGTCAAAAAGCGTATCGCTGGAAAAGCACAGCAGGTCAGGCAGCATTCCCGTCCCCTTACAACCCACCCTCCCTTCCTGGCACCTTCCCCTGCCACTACAGGAATTGCAAAACCTGCGCCCACACCTCCTCCCTCACCTCCATCCAAGGCCCCAAAGGAGCCTTCCACATCCATCAAAGTTTTACCTGCACATCCACCAATATCATTTATTGTATCCGTTGCTCCCGATGCGGTCTCCTCTACATTGGGGAGACTGGAGGCCTCCTAGCAGAGCGCTTTAGGGAACATCTCCGGGACACCCGCACCAATCAACCACACCGCCCTGTGGCCCAACATTTCAACTCCCCCTCCCACTCTGCCGAGGACATGGAGGTCCTGAGCCTCCTTCACCACCACTCCCTCACCACCAGACGACTGGAGGAAGAACACCTCATCTTCCACCTCGGAACACTTCAACCCCAGGGCATCAATGTGGACTTCAACAGTTTCCTTATTTCCCCTTCCCCCACCTCACCCCAGTTCCAAACTTCCAGCTCAGCACTGTCCCCATGACTTGTCCTACCTGCCTATCTTCTTTTCCACCTATCCACTCCACCCTCCCCCCTAACCTATTACCTTCATTCCCTCCCCCACTCACCTATTGTACTCAATGCTACTTTCTCCCCAACCCCACCCTCCTCTCACTTATCTTTCCACCTTTCAGGCTCTCTGTCTGTATTCCTGATGAAGGGCTTTTGCCTGAAACATCGATTTTACTGCTCCTCGGATGCTGCCTGAACTGCTGTGCTCTTCCAGCACCATTAATCCAGAATCTGGTTTCCAGCATCTGCAGTCATTGTTTTTACCTAGCATTAAAGGAGCAGGAGAGTCAACATTTTGGGCATAAGAAGTGTCCTTGTCAGATCCAATTTGTGTTTCAGGGTGGGAATAATTACAGGAGTAAAAGAGCCTGTTGGCTCTGGGAGCAAATCAGTGTGACCACTCAGGAAATTGCCTGCCAAGGTGAACTGTTGAGAAGGTGACCATACTCGAGAGCCCAAATGCCCAGTAAAACATTTTTTTCTGACAGAGCTGAAAAAAGCAGAAAGGTTTGCCTGATTGGCAGTTTTATGATCTTATAATAAGCTATTTTGATTTGTAATCTTTTTGTCAGCATTCGTTAGAACATCTTTTATTTGGGAAGGCAGTAGTGTTGTGGTAATATCACTGGACTAGAAACCCGGAAGAGCAGGAGGATATGGGCTTGGATCCCATCATTGAAGATGGTGAAATATGAATTCAATAAGAAAATATGGAAGTAAAAACTACCTTATTGACAACCACATAAGTTGTTGATTGTTGTAAAAGCCCACTTGGCTCACTAAAGTCCTTTAGTGAAAGAAATCTGTCATCCTTATCTCATCTGGCCTACATCTCACTCTCTAAGTCCACAGCAATGATGTTTAGCATAGAACATAGAACATTACAACGCAGTAATGTAATGTGACCCTTGATGTTGTGCCGACTTATGGAACCAATCTGAAGCCTATCTATTGTACACTATTCCATTAAGTTGGTGAGTCTACTACAGGTGCAGGCAGGGCGTTCCATGCCCTTACTACTCGCTGAGTAAAGAAACTATCTTTGATATCTGTCCTGTATCTTTCACCCCTTGTGCTAGCCATCACCATCCAAGGAAAAAGGCTCTCACTGTCCACCCTATCTAACCCTCTGATTATCTTATATGTCTCAATTAAGTCACCTCTCAGCCTTCTTCTCTCTAATGAAAACAGCCTCAAGTCCCTCAGCCTTTCCTCATAAGATCTTTCCTCTATACCAGGCAACATCTTGGTAAATCTCCTCTGAACCCTTTCCAAAGCTTCCACATCCTTCCAATAATGCGGTGACCAGAACAGTATACAGCTGTACTTTTAGATGCCATCTGAAATGGCCTAGCAAAGTATCAGTTGCATGAAACTTTTACAAAAGTCTAAAGCAAGGAACTTACCTGAACAGACCACACGGCATTAACCTAGGCACTCATTGACTGGCCAGCATTCATTGCTTGCTCTAAGTTGCCCTTGGGAAGGAGATAGTAAGCTGCTGCCTTTAACCACTGCAGCACTCCATGCGCTGTAGGTTGACCCACAAAGCCATTAGGGAGGCAATTCCAGAATTTTGACCAAGCAACAATGAAGGAACGGTGATACATTTCCAAATGAGACAGCGAGTTGCTTGGTGGGGAACTTGTAATTGGTGGAACTGACCTCTAACAACCAAAACCATTTTCCTATGTGCCAGGTATGACTCCAGCAGGGAGTTTAGCCCCTGTGACACCAAGAAACAGCTGAAAAAACTGGATATTGCAAAGGCTATGGGCCCTGACAACATTCCTACAACAGTACTGAAGACTTGTGCTCCAGAATTAAATATGCCTCTAGCCAAGATCTTCCAGTGCATAATGTAAAACATAGGTATCTAACTGAGAATGTCAAAAAATGCCCTGTACACAAAAGCAAGCCAAAACCAATCCAGCCAATTATCACCTCATCAGTCTACTCTCCATCACTAGCAAACTATTGGAGGAAGTCATTGCTCTGGAGAGCCACTTACAAAGGAATAACCTGCTCATTGTCACTCAGTTCGGGTTGTGTCAATGGAATGCAATTTCTGACCTCGTTACAGTCTTGGTCCAAACATGAGAAAAGAGCTGAATTGCAAAGATGTGTAAGAGTGATTGCCCTTGTTCACAGGGCTGCTTTCGACCAAGTATAGCATTAAGGAGCTCTAACAAAACTGGAGTCTGAGGGAATCAGCCGGAAGAGGTTTGCTTCATCATCTCAGCTCCAGGACATCTCTGCAGGAGTTGCTTAGGTTGGTGTCCTACGCCCAACCATCTTCAGCTGCTTCATCAATGACCTTCCTTCCACCATAATGTCAGAAGTGGGGATTTTGGCACAATATTCAGCACCTTTCACAATGCTTTATACATTGAAGTAGTCCACATCCAAATGCAAGACCTGGACAATATACATGTTTGGACTTCAAATTGGCAAGTAATATTTGCGCCACACAAGTGCCAAGTTATGACCATCTCCAATAAGACAAAACGTAAACATAATTCCTTGACATTCAATGGCATTACTATCACTGAATCCTCCACTACTAACATGCTGGGGATAGCACAACCAGAAACTGAACTGGACAAATATGTGGCTACAATAGCAGGTTAGAGGCTAGGAATTCTGTGGTGAATAACTCATCTCCTGACTCCTCAAAGTCTGTCCCACCATTTACAAGGCACAAGTCAAGATGTGATGGAAAACTTCCCGTTTTCCTGGGTGAGTGCAGCTCCAGCAACAATCAAGAGTTTGACAGCATCAAGACAAAATAGCCCGTTGACTGGAACCCTTTTCACTACCTTCACCATCAATGTACAGTGGCAGCAGTGTGTAACATCTACAGGATGTACTGCAGTAACTCACCAAAGCAGCTTTTATAGCACTTTCTAAACTCATAACCTCTACTATCTAGATGAACAATGGCAGCAGATACATAGGAACACCACCACTAGCAAGTTCCCCTCCAGGCCACTCATCACCCTGATTTGGAAATATATCACTGCTCCTTCAGTGTCACTGATAAAAATCCTAGAACTCCTTCCCTAAAAGCTCTGTAAATGTCACTCCACCAAAGGTTCAAAAAGACAGCTCACCAGCACCTTCTCAAGGACATTTGAGGTGGACAATTAAAATTCTGGCCCAAATCTCATGAACAAATTAAAACAAAAGATGAGGAGATATTTAATATTTATAGCTTTGTTATTGATACTCTATGATTGACACAATTATAGGATTGTAACAACAGCATTTGTTTTGTGAGATTCATGGAACAGTGCTTTTATGTAGTTTCTCTACATATAATTTCAATTACATCACACTGTAAACTTTTGCTATAATTTCTGTGTCTTATGATCTCATACTCCACAACCACCTGATGAAGGAGTGGTGCTCCGAAAGCTACTGCTTCCAAATAAACCTGTTGGACTATAACCTGGTGTTATGTGATTTTTAACTTTATACATCCCAGTCCAACACCGGCATCTCCAAATTCATGTAGTTGAATACTTGTTAATATAAGATTCACTAGTACTGCAGGAAATATTGGGTAAATGTCCATAGGAATGTCATGAGTCAGCTTGGGGGGGGTGTGGGGTCTGAGGGCCCATGGGTAGTGAGTGTTGGTGTGAGTTTTTTTGACACCCCTGAGAAGGCAGAGCAGGCCAGATTCCATGAAAAGTACAAAGGAATTCCATGGCTTGGAAATACCTCCCAAAAATGAAGCTGGTCAGGATGGGAGTTAAAAAGATTGGGAGCACTGGGAATTTTTTGTTTATTCTTTCAAGGGTGTGGGAGCTGCTGTCAAGGCCTGCCTTGTTGTCCATCCTTAATTGCTCTTTAAACAGTACAGAGTCAACTATATTGCTGTAGATTTACAATCACAGCTGGACCAGACCAGGTAAGAGGTTTCTGCCTTGAAGAGCATTAGTGAACTGGATGTGTTTCTCACTGTCACCATTAGATGGGCTTTTAATTCCAAATTTATTTACTGAATTTAAAATTTCACCAGTTGACATGGTGGGATTTAAACCCATGTTTCCACAGCATTAGCCAGAGGCTCTGGATGATGAGCCAAGTGACATTACAACAGGACTGCGGGAATCAGGTATAGTCCACCATTGATAAATCCCCTCTATTTCCAAATGACCACAGGCATGAAAATCCAGGCCAAAAAAATCCAAAAAAATCTCACACTCTCCTCCTTTCTCTCCAAAAGTGCCTCTTTCACAGTCTGATTCCACATTGTTCCCAGTTAACTTACAATTTTATCATTCTTCAGGTTAATAGTAACCCTGAAAACATTAAGGCAGAACATTGTGGATAATGTGACCCAGACTGATACCTCAGCGTTGGTGAAGTACATCACCATTAGGCTTACTGTGCTTTTGATGAGGCATTAAAACAAGGTCCACTTTGCCCCCTCAGGTGATTGTGAAAGATCCTGTGGCATTATTCAAGGAGGACATGTAAAGTTCTGCCCAGCATCCTGGCCAATACAATAGGACCGTCGAATGAATAAATTGACTGCTATGTTTCCCAAAATGATAACAATGTCTGAACATTGAAAGTACTTTGTTTGGTTCAAAGTCATTTGAATTACCCTGTTCTTGAGTAAAAATTGCTACAGAAAATTTTGGCAAAAAAACGATACCTTATTTATGACAAAGGAAAGGACTTGCACTTATTTGAATATACAGGGTTGAATATTATATTTTTGGTTAAGGCTGAATTATGTCAAGATTTTTGGTGAATTTATTGCTGTGAGTCCTAGCGAGTGTTTGCACTGCTTTTTACTAAACCACCTCATGACTCCCGAAAGCCTGTCCACCATTTACAAGGCACAAATCAGGATTTGATGGAAAACTCCTCATTTTCCGATGGAAAATGGCCCCTTGTTCCCTCACCCACTTTCCCTTTAGTTTCTGTAGACAGACTTGACAGACCAACCATGATCCACCATCTTGAGCAACCTAACCAGACAGCCCAAGACGAGCAGTGCCCAGATCCATGACTGATGCATGTACTCCTCCCCAAATGCATTTCCTTTACCCTCTGGACTGGCTGTTATGGACTGACTGAAATCTATTCCTGTTAGTGAGACAGAGGCAGGGATACCTGACCAACAACACCCTATCCCAGATGCCTGACTGTTGCCAATGCCTTGGACTGAGAGGGGAGGCTGCTTTTGACTTTCTGTGCCAGGACCCTCTCCTTGACTGATGGATACCTCCATAAACTTTCAGTGAGGACACACCCTGAGAGTTTGAAGTCTGGCTGCCTGCTTGCTGCCCATGCAGTGTGTTTGCTGGGTAAGCTGCTGGCACATGGTATAGATGTGAGATTGTCATCGCATACTGCCATACAGCAGGATGTACAGCTCCTGCCTGTGGGCTGCTCAGCAGCATGTCAAGCTGCCTGGTTGTGTAACTGCACTGATTGGCAAGGATTCTGCGAGTGTGTAGGTAGGCACTAAATGAGAGAATGTGTGTAGTATTCTGAGATGCAGCCTCGTCCAATCCAGAGGCTGGATTTGTCTCCGAGTGTGCAAAGTGTCCCTACTATAATGGGACCACCAATGCAAGTAACCGATGCACTCTGTAGGTCTGTGCTTCCCAGGCTGCCCATATGTGTACCTTAGAAATGATCAGACGGTCGTAGGGGGTAGTAAATAGCAGTGGTCAATGTCTGTGGATAAGGAGAGCATACAGAGACTGCCTGTGGATTGTGCCCTGAGATGCTGTTTGGTGCCACACAAAACAGAGCAAGTGGTGAGTGAAAGTAACCAGGGACCTGCACTGATTTCCATTTCGGGTTTTCTCAGTGTTGATCTGATTTGGTGAGTTCAGTAAGATAAGGTGCTGTCTATTAAAGAGGCGAATTGGGTTGTCAACAAGGCATTTAATGAGCAATAATCCGCCTCAATTGACAAATCACCTCTGCCCAGCAAGAAACGTGTCACGAAGCTTGCGAAAAGCAAAGAGAGACTGAATGAGCTGTCCTCAACATTGAGGTAGGACTTGCCAGGCCTTGTCTGATTCTGCCACAATCTCGCCATAACCCATATCCCTCTGACCCTGTCTGGCCACAGCAACTTTACTCCAAATTCCTCCAATCATTATAAATTTCAATAACATTTAAAAGATCTATAGTGGCATTCATAAGACATATAGCATATCTGAATAACTTAGCTGAAAGTCTCTTTCAGCTATTCCTTTCTTATTAATCGAGAGAGTCATTATCATTCTCTTGAAATATATCAACTGAGCAAGTTTTTGCCTATGTATTAAAGGTGCTCATGTGCACATGCATGGAGATTCATTTTATCAGTTTCAGTTGCTATGGGTTGGTCACGTGTTATTCATTTTGTGCTAAACTAGCTTCAGTACAAACATAAACTGAGGTCAGCTCAGGTTTCCAGGCCAGTTAAGGAAATTCAATGTTCATCTGGAAATTACAATATGACCATGATCTCTGCTTTCTCTAGTCAGTGTGTTAACTCTGGATTCACTTTTTATATCAGCAAAAGCAAGATTGTTAGAGGTGAGGTGGGATTCCTGAGAGGAGAGGATTATCAATACAGTAAAGATACTTCACAAATACCTTGTGTCAGTCCTAACTGAAGAAGCATGTATCCAGAAAAGAAAATTCCTGAAGTGATTGAAGGTGATGGATAAATATTATGATATGATTGATAAAAGCTAAGTCTTCATTTGATTAAATAAAGGCAAAACACCGCTGCCCAACAAAATGTATCGTGACATCTTAAAGGAGATGATGGAGGAAATTGCAGAGTCCTTACAAATTATATATCAGGACACTGTGGAATGTGGATGTCTGCCAGAGGACTGGAGTGGCCAATGCAGTACCCATTTTTAAAAAAAGAGCTGAACTTATCCAGGTAATTACAGGGCAATGAGTTTTAAATCTGTAATAGGGAAATTTATGGCCTTTAATTAAAGATGAAATGGTTACACATAAAAGTAGGACTGAAGTAGCTAACATAGACTTCCAAAGTGATGATCATGCTTGGCAAACATAGAGCTCCTCAAGGAGATAGCACACACAGTAGACAGTGGAATGCAGTGTATCTCATGTACATTGTGTTCATTCTTGTTCTGCTTTACCCATTTTCCTTGGAATTGCCACAATGCTGGCTGATTATCCTTCTTCATCTCCTCCCACCAATTCCCCTTTCAATCCTGCTGCATTTCATCAGGGTCTCATTGCTACACCTTTCCATCTGCATTTGGTTGTCTCTTCTCCTTTTACCTGGCAGATCCATCTTCAACACTTGCCTCACTACATCCTTTCCCTCTGCCAAATGTGACAACTCCGTTTCAATCTCTTCTCAGAACTCCTCCAATCTTCACTGAACTCCTGACCCTCTCTCCATCTCAATATCTGCAGCCCATTAGTGTCCAGTCACCGATCCTCTTTTCTTGATATTTCTCAGGTTTCTGTCCTATTGAGAGCGGTGGGTCATGTTTAAATTCAATCCAGCTTTTATCAGAGCAGTTACAGCTCTCCATTCCTGTATCTTGGCATTTTGGTGCTGGTACACCACCAGAAGATGCCCTAATAAAGCCTCCAGAGAATCTCAATTTGGTGCATGTTCATCAATCCTGTTTCAAACAACTTAGTAACAGCAAATCAAGAATAATCCTTATTCTTCCAAAGTGCCACATCCATGGCTTCACTCCAAGCAGAAAGATCAGTCTCACAACTCTCTTTTAGGTTGGTCCTTTCAATATGAAGTCTAAATATTAGTAGCTTGACAGGGAGAAGCACTGAAGTGGATGTCACTATCATAGTCTTCAGAAAATCTTTTGATAAAATATTAAGTTACAAATCATGAAAGAGGATTAGAAGCGATAGGGTATAGAATTATGAGGAGAATAGCAAATAGAATTAAAACAATGGAAAAAGAAAACAGGGAATAGAAATGAGGGCATATTTTCAGTTTTTGTAAATAACTAGTATTGTCTCAAAGGTAATTTCTAATCATTAAGCACAATAATTATTTGGATATTGGTCTATGTGGTGGGGTTGGGTGAGGTAGTCTTTAGAAGTACAAAGGAAGCTATAGTAGAATATCAGTAAGGAAGGAGAAAAGGGCTAATACGTTAGCTGATGGAATTCAATGTAATAAAGTATTGATGACCTATAGTTTTAAAACAAATAGTAGTTCTTTGATAAAGTGACCAGGAAGGTTGATGAGGGCAGGGTGGTAGATGTAATCTATATGGATTTCAGTAAAGCCTTTGATAAGGTTCCACATGGTATGCTGCTCTGGAAGGTTAGATTGCGTGGAATCCAGGGGGAGCTGGCAAATTGGTAGGAGGCAGAGGGTAAAAGTGGAAGAATGCTTATCTGACTGGAGGCCTGTGACTAGTGATGTGTCAGGGGTCGGTGCTGGACCCATTGCTGTTTTGTTATCTCTATCAATGATTTGGACGAGAATGTACAATGCGTGATTAATAAGTTTGCAGATGACACCAAAATAGGTGATGAAACTGCAACAGGACCTTGAACAGCTGTGGAAGTAGGCCGCGAAAAGCAAATGGAGCTTAATACAGATAAGTGAGACGTCTTGCATTTTGGAAAGTCAAATCAAGCTAGGGGTTTCATGGTGAATGGTAGGACCTTATGGAGTGTAGTGGAACAAAGGGACCTTGGAGTTTAGGTGCACGGTTCTCTGAAAGTGGACTCATAAGTAGACAGGGGAGTGAAGAAGGCTTTTGGCACATTGGCCTTGATTAGTCAGGGCATTGAGTATAGCACTTGGGAAGTTACATTGCAGTTGTACAGGATGTTGGTGGGGCCACACTTGGAATATTGTGTTCAGTTTTGAACACCTTGTTATAGGAAGGATGTTATTAAACTGGAAAGAGTGCAGAAGAGATTTCCAAGGATGTTGCCAGGACTCAACAGTCTGAGTTATAAGGAGAGGTTGGACAAGTTAGGACAATTTTCTTTAGCATGTAGGAGACTGAAGGGGGATCTTATAGAAGTGAATAAGATCATGAGAGACATGGATAGGGTGAATGCACTCAGTCTTTTTCCTAGGATTGGGGAATCGATGGCTAGAGGTATCAGTTTAAGGTTAGAGAGGAAAGAATAAAAGGGAACCTGAGGGGCAACTTTTTTACACAGAGGATGGTACACATATGGAATGAGCTGCCAGTGGAAAGGTTGAGGTGGCTACATTAACAACATTTAAAAGGCGTTTGGACAAATACATGAATAGGAAAGGTTTAGAAGGATATGGGCCAAGTGTAGGTAAACGGGGTTAGTGTGGATGGTACTTTGGTCAGCATAGACCAGTTTGGGCTGAAGGGCCTGTCTCCGTGCTGTAGGACTCTATGACACAATGACTCTCAGAGGCAGTTCTTGCATCCTAAGTGGAAAGTGTTGTTCAGCAGTAGAGTGATGGAGGCAAACATGTGTACAGGGCATTGATGGGCAGACATAAAACCAGACTACTGGAATTTTCCATGTATGAGAACATAGAGAATTGGAGTAGGAGTCAGCCAATCAGCCCTTCAAGCCACTGCTCTGCCACTCAATATGATCATGGCTTACCATCCAACCTAGTACACTGTTCCTGCTTTCTCTCCATATCCTTTGATTTCTTTAGTCACAGGAACTATATCTAACATATAGAATATGTTAATATGAAAAGCTAACAGCCAATAAAAAAATCTTAAGATCTTGTTTAGAATATAATGTACAGTGCTATTTAGAAAGAGAATCGCAGATTCATTTGGGCGCTGCTAGTTATGAATTTAAAAAACTTTAAAGTTCGATCTTATTTTATTCGAATAATGCAAACTCTGAGGAAATACATTTGACAGATTTGCTTAAAATTCTGAAAGATGGGACAGGGGAGATAGAAATTTACTACTTTCACTATTTGAGAAGTGTAGAATGAGGATCAACCAATACAACTTTAAATGTAAGAGATTTAGAACAGAAGTCAAGAGAAAATTCTTCACACACAAAAGTTGCAATGCTGCAAAATGCACTTCCTCGATTGGTAGCTGAGATTAAAACTAGTTCAGACTTCAAAATTAATTCAGGCAGGAGAGAAAAAAAATAAAATTAAGGCACGTAAGAAAAAGATGGATAACTGTGATTCAAACTATTGCTGAAATGCCGGCTAAATATTAGTTTTTTATTGTGTACACTTATAAAAGTTGGTCCAGATGACTGAATTCTGTAACTTCCATGTATTTCTAGGTAATGTTGCTACCATTATATTCTCAGTTGTTTCTAAAGCCACTCAATTCACTGCAACATTCAATATTCACTAATTTACAGAACTTACAAATGCATTCATAAGTGCTCTTAGGCATCAAATTAGAATTAGTCAGTTTCCATGGAGACTCCCTACAACAATACTGACAATTATATTATTGACATGTATTAGTCTTCTACTAGCTACGTAACTGTTTCAACACAGCAAATAAAACAAGACATGTCATAGTATTGGTATAGACCAGTTTTCTCTTCTGAGATGCTAAGGTATAGTGTCATGCTCTTAATCCATCATTTACACTTACCCTCTTTTAGCTTCCCTACAGTGTGGAAACAGGCCCTTCGGCCCAACAAGTCCACACCACCCCTCCGAACAGAAACCCACCCAGACCCGTTTTGCTCTGACTAAAGCATCTAACACTATGGGCAATGTAACATGGCCAATTCACCTGACCTGCAGATCTTTGGATTGTGGGAGGAAACCAGAGCACCCGGAGGAAACCCACACAGACTCAGGGAGAATGTGCAAACTCCACACAAAGTCACCAAAGGCTGGAATCGAATCTGGGTCCCTGGCGCTGTGAGACAGAAGTGCTCACCACTGAGCCACCGTGCTGCTCTTATTGGCAGGCAATACTATATGACACTGAGGAATAGGAACACTGGCTTATTACTTCCTCCTTTACCTTGTGAAGTGAAGGTGAATTGTGATCTGCCTATTCACCATCCACCTGGGCTGAGATCAACTTACTCAGCAACCCAAGCCAAGACCGGCTGGGCGATTTGGGCCAAGTCACAAAATGTAGCTTCTCACCAAGCTGTCAGCGAGGCTCGCCATGGTGGTAATAACTGTTAAAATGCCAAATTTAAATACCACGATTGCTTAGAATGTTTTATATTCCAACAAAAAAAATTAGTCCACCTATAACACAGCGTGCTTGTGAGTAACTGTTCTACATATTGTACTGACTGGAAAGCACAGTTCTCAAACACATCACCACTATACACCAGTAGCACACCAGAAGGAGCCTCAATGGCGGGAGTATCATATAAACAACTTTTCAGAATGACTCACACCTTTAGATGATTTAAAATTGTTAATTGTTGTAAGCAAATAGCAGTGGACTTAAGACAATACCACATGTCCCCAGCAGTCACTGCAGGCATACATATTTGAAGTGAGTAATGTTTTCCTTCTGTTAACATCCTTTACTTCATTCTCTTAGAGAAACAGATTCATTAAGAAGCTCTTATTTATAATAATGGCCTTGAAGTGCTATAGGTATAAAGTTACTGGACTTATATGACCTGTGGTCAATTAGGCCACTGATTCACATATTGATGTCAAACAAATGTGGTATATGTGAAATATTCAACGTACACATCGTATCATTTGGATATGTATTAGGATAAACGTAGTTTCCAAACGCACCACGTATCTATGTGCACATTAATCATTCCCCTTCCAAATTGTGGGCTCTGTCACTTATTTGCCTGATGTCTCCTCTTTTTCCACAAAATATCTTCACATTCTCCTTCTCCACACTGGTCCCTATTAAAGTTGCCCTCAAATCTTTTCTTTTGCACAATTTTCCCCATTCTCCTGTCATTGTTAAACTGGGAACCAGTTGCCCTTTGTTACCATGCTATTTTTTGGTAAAACTTTGAAAATGACCTGGTACTTGACCTCTGAAATTATCTAAGTCAAGCATTATTATCATCACTCAAAATCACAGATGATACCAAACTGGAATTTGTTGCAGCAGCTTGGGAGCTAAAATATGCAAGTGATTGGTGCAATGACGAATGAAATTATATAAACACAGCTGTAAATGAAGAAATGTGGGAAGGAA